>NW_026647125.1:318214-636428 GCF_950295315.1 Erinaceus europaeus | reverse complement strand
GGCCCTGGCACAGAGGGACGGAAGGATGGGAAGACAGTGCTGACCGACGAGGGACCTCAGGGCTGGCAGCCAAGAGAAGACAGGTGGAGGTGCGCCCGGGATCCTGGGAGCCCATGCCAGAGCTGCCTGCATGCCTGCCTGCCTTCCTGGATGTCTGTATGCTGCCTTTGTCCAGGTAGGTTTCTCAGGTCCCCTCCAATCCTGTCCTCTCCTGTCCTCACCATCCTCTCCCCTCTCCTCTCCTCCGCACTTTGCTTCTCTCCTTTGTCTGTCCTCTCTTCCTGGTGCCCTGCTCACCAGCTCCAGCACTTGTGATGGTTCTCCAGTGACAGCTGTTCGCAACCCCTTCAACCCCCTGCCTGCCCCTAATGTGACCCAGCTCACAGGGTCTTCGGCTCACCCCACCCAAACCCACACGCCCCAACACATTCCCTGGTTCAGCCCCTCTGCCCTATTCAGCCAAACCGGCCCCTTTGCAACCTACCTATGCATCGTTGTTTCTCCTCACCATTCAAGGAGAGATCTCCTTTTGTACTTAGCTTGGTTGACTGGTGGATGGATGGATGGATGGATGGATGGACAGGTCAATGGATCGGTTTTGTAGAGGCAGAGTACCATATATGGGTACTGGAGACCGCTGGTGTCAGATCCTTAGTCAATGTCAAATGTAAAACATTAATTCATCAATAACAAAAATGAATAAGCACCTAAATAAATAAATAAATAAATAAATAAAAATAAAAACTGGGTGAAAAAATACATGGCATCCTTGCCTTTCTGCATATGGAATGCTGTGAGGATCTTAACAAGGAAAGCATTGTCCTGAGTAGCCCATTTGAAGTCGTGGAATATTTCCTTTTCCTTTTTCTTTTTTTACTTTCCATTTTCTTGATTATTCACTGGAATAAATAGACAGCAATTGAGAGGGAAGGGAGGTAGAGAGAGTTTGAGACACAGAGAGAGACACCTGCAGCACTTCCACACCACTTGTAAAGATTTCCCCTGGCAGGTGGGAACCAGGGTGTTGAAGCCCAGTCCTCCTGCGTTGTAACATGAGTGCTTAGCTGGGTTTGGCACCACCTGGTACCCTTGATGGGACACTTTTTTTAGCAATGAAAAGAAATTCTCGGGGCAAGGTAATAAATAAATGAAGAAGTAAATAAAAGTGCATTTATATTAACTCAGTGGAAACACACAGGGACATATACGTCTCTGTTACCTGTATTACTTCTTCATGTATGGATTGATTGCCTCATGGGGTTATTGCCACAGCTGAGTGCCTGTGCCACGAATAATCCACAGCTCCTGCACTCCATTTGTTCCCCTTTCGCTGCCCTTGTTGCTTGGTCACTGTGGTGGTTATTGTTGTTGTTGTTGTTGTTACTGACCTTGCATCTGACAGACACAAAAGGAGAGAGCAGAGGAAATACAGGGTGGGAGAGAAAGATAGAGCTCCTAAAGACCTGCTTCACCCCCTGTAAAGCGACTCCCTTGCAGGTGGTGGTCTGGGGGCCAGACCTCAAATCCTTCCACCTGTCCCCTCTATTCGTAGGCGCCACAAACCCTTAACCCTCTGACATACCGGCAAACCTTCCTGGATTTACTTTTGAAGGCAGTATCACCTGCCTCTTTTGGAATCCTCATTATCCTGACGGTCAGTCCTGGAGACAGTGTCATGACACGACACACGGAGATCTCTGTTATCAGAGAGGACCTGGAACCGCTGCTGGGGTTCTAGTGCCAGGGCAGGAGCAACTCCCCATCCACCCTCCACGGAGTCCACCTGCCTGCATTTTGGTCCTTTTCCCTCCAAAAAAGATTTTTCCCTTTTTTCACTTTGAAAAAGGCAGCAGACAGGTTACCCAGGCAGGGGAAAAAAAAAAAAAAAAAGCCTTTTTTTTTTTTTTTTTTTTTTTTTACCGAAGTGAATGACCATCTTCTGGGAAGTATAGGTTTTGAACCTGAAAACTCTGTCTGTCTGTCTCTTAGTCCACAGAAAGAGCCACTAGCCCAGCCAGGTCTCACACTCAGATGGGGTGTTTTTGCCAGTCAAAGGTCTGCACAGCGCACTAGGGATTGGGCGTCCTGAGACCCAAATGTTACATTGTAGATGGACTGTTTGCAGTTCCTGCTCCCCAGGACATTGGACTGTCTCAACTCCCTCCTCTACAGCATGAAAAAAAGACTCTTGACAACCTTGGAGCAAATGGAGTGGGGGTGAGGGGAGCTGTTTGCATGTCTGCGCTGCTCATGCCCAGGTGTCTGTGGGGGTGCGTGGCAGAGGCTGTAAGGGGGCTAGGGGGCAGAAGGAGACTGTTTGAGAGGCAGGCTGCAGGCAGGGGAGCCCAGGAGTGTGTGCAGGGCTGTGTGTGTGGGTGTGGTGGCAGGGGGTTAGGGCAGGTACCCCTGCTGGATGGTGAGATGGCAGCTGGGCTGGCCCTGGGCCCTCAGGGCTGAAGGGCAGAAGCAGGGTGGCAGTAAAGTAGCTCAGGGAGGCACACAGTAGATGTTAGTTGGGGAGCTGGGGGACAGAGGGCAAGGGGAAAGGGGGCATCCTTGAGGAGGGCTCTGGACTAGAGAGTGGGGGCAGCTGGAGGCATGGAAGGTCCCAGGAATCAGGGACTGACAGGAACAGATTCCTGCACCCACCCACTGGATAGAAGCTGCAGCAGCCAGAGCAGCAGCCCTGGCTTGCCTAGGCCAAGGGCCCTGAGTGAGTCCTTCTGAGGATGAGGAAGAGGACGAGGGGATGGAGGAGGAGGAGGAGTAGGAGGAGGAGGAGGAGGAGGAGGAGGAAGAGGAGGAGGAAGAAGAGGAGGAGGAGGAGGAGGAGGAGGGGCAGGAGGGCAGCTGTCAGTAGGCAACGGGATTAATAGAGGCCTCCATTACGGAGGCATGTGTCCAGGCAGGCACCCACCAACACTCAGGGGCAGCTCAGGGCACCCAGGGACTTGGTGTGGGTATCTCTGGGGCGGGGACTGTCAGTCAGTCAGCAAGACTGTGTGTCAGTGCACATGGTGGGACAGGGGCCTGGCGGACCTTGGTCCCCCGCCCTGGACTGTCAGATGCCAGCCCCATGCCCAGACACACACCAATCTGCCCATAGCCCCTTGACCCGGCCGACCAGCACCTGCTTTGGCCTGGGGCTCTGGCTCTGGTGGCTGGCCACCACCCCTCAGGTCAAGTTCAGCGTGGGGGTCATGGCTGCTGGTCAACTGGATGGGCGGGGTCCCCGTGGCCTAGCAACCACAGGAGCCCTCTGTGATGTCCTAGCCCCTGGCAATCTGTGCTGGCCACACTGGCACTGGGCAGCCCAACTGCCCTGCCACTAGGTCAGGCAACAGCGCCCAGACGCCTGGGCCCTGGCACAGAGGGACGGAAGGATGGGAAGACAGTGCTGACCGAAGAGGGACCTCAGGGCTGGCAGCCAAGAGAAGACAGTTGGAGGTGCAACCGCGATCCAGGGAGCCCAAGCCAGAGCTGCCTGCATGCCTGCCTGCCTTCCTTGATGTCTGTATGCTGCCTTTGTCCAGGTAGGTTTCTCAGGTCCCCTCCAATCCTGTCCTCTCCTGTCCTCTCCTGTCCTCACCATCCTCTCCCCTCTCCTCTCCTCCGCACTTTGCTTCTCTCCTTTGTCTGTCCTCTCTTCCAGGTGCCCTGCTCACCAGCTCCAGCACTTGTGATGGTTCTCCAGTGACAGCTGTTCGCAACCCCTTCCACCCCCTGCCTGCCCCAAATGTGACCCAGCTCACAGGGTCTCCGGATCACCCCACCCAAACCCACACGCCCCAACACATTCCCTGGTTCAGCCCCTCTGCCCTATTCAGCCAAACCGGCCCCTTTGCAACCTACCTATGCATCGTTGTTTCTCCTCACCATTCAAGGAGAGATCTCCTTTTGTACTTAGCTTGGTTGACTGGTTGATGGATGGATGGATGGATGGATGGATGGATGGATAGATGTATGGGTGGATGGATGGATGAATGGACAGGTCAATGGATCGGTTTTGTAGAGGCAGAGTACCATATAGGGGTACTGGAGACCGCTGGTGTCAGATCCTTAGTCAATGTCAAATGTAAAACATTAATTCATCAATAACAAAAACGAATAAGCACATAAATAAATAAATAAATAAATAAAAATAAAAACTGGGTTAAAAAATACATGGCGTCTTTGCCTTTATGCATATGGAATGCTGTGAGGATCTTAACAAGGAAAGCATTGTCCTGAGTAGCCCATTTGAAGTCGTGGAATATTTCCTTTTCCTTTTTCTTTTTTTACTTTCCATTTTCTTGATTATTCACTGGAATAAATAGACAGCAATTGAGAGGGAAGGGAGGTAGAGAGAGTTTGAGACACAGAGAGAGACACCTGCAGCACTTCCGCACCACTTGTAAAGATTTCCCCTGGCAGGTGGGAACCAGGGTGTTGAAGCCCAGTCCTCCTGCGTTGTAACATGAGTGCTTAGCTGGGTTTGGCACCACCCGGTACCCTTGATGGGACACATTTTTTTTTTAGCAATGAAAAGAAATTCTCGGGGCAAGGTAATAAATAAATGAAGAAGTAAATAAAAGTGCATTTACATTAACTCAGTGGAAACACACAGGGACATATACGTCTCTGTTACCTGTATTACTTCTTCATGTATGGATTGATTGCCTCATGGGGTTATTGCCACAGCTGAGTGCCTGTGCCACGAATAATCCACAGCTCCTGCACTCCATTTGTTCCCCTTTCGCTGCCCTTGTTGCTTGGTCACTGTGGTGGTTATTGTTGTTGTTGTTGTTGTTACTGACCTTGCATCTGACAGACACAAAAGGAGAGAGCAGAGGAAATACAGGGTGGGAGAGAAAGATAGAGCTCCTAAAGACCTGCTTCACCCCCTGTAAAGCGACTCCCCTGCAGGTGGTGGTCTGGGGGCCAGACCTCAAATCCTTCCACCTGTCCCTTCTATTCGTAGGCGCCACAAGCCCTTAACCCTCTGACATACCGGCAAACCTTCCTGGATTTACTTTTGAAGGCAGTATCACCTGCCTCTTTTTGAATCCTCATTATCCTGATGGTCAGTCCTGGAGACAGTGTCATGACACGACACACGGAGATCTCTGTTATCAGAGATGACCTGGAACAGCTGCTGGGGTTCTAGTGCCAGGGCAGGAGCAACTCCCCATCCACCCACCACGGAGTCCACCTGCCTGCATTTTGGTCATTTTCCCTCCAAAAAAGATTTTTCCCTTTTTTCACTTTGAAAAAGGCAGCAGACAGGTTACCCAGGCAGGGGAAAAAAAAAAAAGCCTTTTTTTTTTTTTTTTTTTTTTTTTTACCGAAGTGAATGACCATCTTCTGGGAAGTATAGGTTTTGAACCTGAAAACTCTGTCTGTCTGTCTCTTAGTCCACAGAAAGAGCCACTAGCCCAGCCAGGTCTCACACTCAGATGGGGTGTTTTTGCCAGTCAAAGGTCTGCACAGCGCACTAGGGATTGGGCGTCCTGAGACCCAAATGTTACATTGTAGATGGACTGTTTGCAGTTCCTGCTCCCCAGGACATTGGACTGTCTCAACTCCCTCCCCTACAGCATGAAAAAAAGACTCTTGACAACCTTGGAGCAAATGGAGTGGGGGTGAGGGGAGCTGTTTGCATGTCTGCGCTGCTCATGCCCAGGTGTCTGTGGGGGTGCGTGGCAGAGGCTGTAAGGGGGCTAGGGGGCAGAAGGAGACTGTTTGAGAGGCAGGCTGCAGGCAGGGGAGCCCAGGAGTGTGTGCAGGGCTGTGTGTGTGGGTGTGGTGGCAGGGGGTTAGGGCAGGTACCCCTGCTGGATGGTGAGATGGCAGCTGGGCTGGCCCTGGGCCCTCAGGGCTGAAGGGCAGAAGCAGGGTGGCAGTAAAGTAGCTCAGGGAGGCACACAGTAGATGTTAGTTGGGGAGCTGGGGGACAGAGGGCAAGGGGAAAGGGGGCATCCTTGAGGAGGGCTCTGGACTAGAGAGTGGGGGCAGCTGGAGGCATGGAAGGTCCCAGGAATCAGGGACTGACAGGAACAGATTCCTGCACCCACCCACTGGATAGAAGCTGCAGCAGCCAGAGCAGCAGCCCTGGCTTGCCTAGGCCAAGGGCCCTGAGTGAGTCCTTCTGAGGATGAGGAAGAGGAGGAGGGGGTGGAGGAGGAGGAGGAGGAGGAAGAGGAGGAGGAAGAAGAAGAGGAGGAGGAGGAGGAGGAGGAGGAGGGGCAGGAGGGCAGCTGTCAGTAGGCAACGGGATTAATAGAGGCCTCCATTAGGGAGGCATGTGTCCAGGCAGGCACCCACCAACCCTCAGGGGCAGCTCAGGGCACCCAGGGACTTGGTGTGGGTATCTCTGGGGCGGGGACTGTCAGTCAGTCAGCAAGACTGTGTGTCAGTGCACATGGTGGGACAGGGGCCTGGCGGACCTTGGTCCCCCGCCCTGGACTGTCAGATGCCAGCCCCATGCCCAGACACACACCAATCTGCCCATAGCCCCTTGACCCGGCCGACCAGCACCTGCTTTGGCCTGGGGCTCTGGCTCTGGTGGCTGGCCACCACCCCTCAGGTCAAGTTCAGCGTGGGGGTCATGGCTGCTGGTCAACTGGATGGGCGGGGTCCCCGTGGCCTAGCAACCACAGGAGCCCTCTGTGATGTCCTAGCCCCTGGCAATCTGTGCTGGCCACACTGGCACTGGGCAGCCCAACTGCCCTGCCACTAGGTCAGGCAACAGCGCCCAGACGCCTGGGCCCTGGCACAGAGGGACGGAAGGATGGGAAGACAGTGCTGACCGACGAGGGACCTCAGGGCTGGCAGCCAAGAGAAGACAGGTGGAGGTGCGCCCGGGATCCAGGGAGCCCAGGCCAGAGCTGCCTGCATGCCTGCCTGCCTTCCTGGATGTCTGTATGCTGCCTTTGTACAGGTAGGTTTCTCAGGTCCCCTCAAATCCTGACCTCTCCTGTCCTCACCATCCTCTCCCCTCTCCTCTCCTCCGCACTTTGCTTCTCTCCTTTGTCTGTCCTCTCTTCCAGGTGCCCTGCTCACCAGCTCCAGCACTTGTGATGGTTCTCCAGTGACAGCTGTTCGCAACCCCTTCAACCCCCTGCCTGCCCCTAATGTGACCCAGCTCACAGGGTCTTCGGCATTAATTCATCAATAACAAAAATGAATAAGCACCTAAATAAATAAATAAATAAATAAATAAATAAAAATAAAAACTGGGTTAAAAAATACATGGCGTCTTTGCCTTTCTGCATATGGAATGCTGTGAGGATCTTAACAAGGAAAGCATTGTCCTGAGTAGCCCATTTGAAGTCGTGGAATATTTCCTTTTCCTTTTTCTTTTTTTACTTTCCATTTTCTTGATTATTCACTGGAATAAATAGACAGCAATTGAGAGGGAAGGGAGGTAGAGAGAGTTTGAGACACAGAGAGAGACACCTGCTACACTTCCGCACCACTTGTAAAGATTTCCCCTGGCAGGTGGGAACCAGGGTGTTGAAGCCCAGTCCTCCTGCGTTGTAACATGAGTGCTTAGCTGGGTTTGGCACCACCTGGTACCCTTGATGGGACACTTTTTTTTTAGCAATGAAAAGAAATTCTCGGGGCAAGGTAATAAATAAATGAAGAAGTAAATAAAAGTGCATTTACATTAACTCAGTGGAAACACACAGGGACATATACGTCTCTGTTACCTGTATTACTTCTTCATGTATGGATTGATTGCCTCATGGGGTTATTGCCACAGCTGAGTGCCTGTGCCACGAATAATCCACAGCTCCTGCACTCCATTTGTTCCCCTTTCGCTGCCCTTGTTGCTTGGTCATTGTGGTGGTTATTGTTGTTGTTGTTGTTGTTACTGACCTTGCATCTGACAGACACAAAAGGAGAGAGCAGAGGAAATACAGGGTGGGAGAGAAAGATAGAGCTCCTAAAGACCTGCTTCACCCCCTGTAAAGCGACTCCCCTGCAGGTGGTGGTCTGGGGGCCAGACCTCAAATCCTTCCACCTGTCCCCTCTATTCGTAGGCGCCACAAGCCCTTAACCCTCTGACATACCGGCAAACCTTCCTGGATTTACTTTTGAAGGCAGTATCACCTGCCTCTTTTGGAATCCTCATTATCCTGACGGTCAGTCCTGGAGACAGTGTCATGACACGACACACGGAGATCTCTGTTATCAGAGAGGACCTGGAACAGCTGCTGGGGTTCTAGTGCCAGGGCAGGAGCAACTCCCCATCCACCCTCCACGGAGTCCACCTGCCTGCATTTTGGTCCTTTGCCCTCCAAAAAAGATTTTTCCCTTTTTTCACTTTGAAAAAGGCATCAGATAGGTTACCCAGGCAGGGGAAAAAAATAAAAAGCCTTTTTTTTTTTTTTTTTTTTTTTTACCGAAGTGAATGACCATCTTCTGGGAAGTATAGGTTTTGAACCTGAAAACTCTTTCTGTCTGTCTCTTAGTCCACAGAAAGAGCCACTAGCCCAGCCAGGTCTCACACTCAGATGGGGTGTTTTTACCAGTCAAAGGTCTGCACAGCGCACTAGGGATTGGGCGTCCTGAGACCCAAATGTTACATTGTAGATGGACTGTTTGCAGTTCCTGCTCCCCAGGACATTGGACTGTCTCAACTCCCTCCCCTACAGCATGAAAAAAAGACTCTTGACAACCTTGGAGCAAAGGGAGTGGGGGTGAGGGGAGCTGTTTGCATGTCTGTGCTGCTCATGCCCAGGTGTCTGTGGGGGTGCGTGGCAGAGGCTGTAAGGGGGCTAGGGGGCAGAAGGAGACTGTTTGAGAGGCAGGCTGCAGGCAGGGGAGCCCAGGAGTGTGTGCAGGGCTGTGTGTGTGGGTGTGGTGGCAGGGGGTTAGGGCAGGTACCCCTGCTGGATGGTGAGATGGCAGCTGGGCTGGCCCTGGGCCCTCAGGGCTGAAGGGCAGAAGCAGGGTGGCAGTAAAGTAGCTCAGGGAGGCACACAGTAGATGTTAGTTGGGGAGCTGGGGGACAGAGGGCAAGGGGAAAGGGGGCATCCTTGAGGAGGGCTCTGGACTAGAGAGTGGGGGCAGCTGGAGGCATGGAAGGTCCCAGGAATCAGGGACTGACAGGAACAGATTCCTGCACCCACCCACTGGATAGAAGCTGCAGCAGCCAGAGCAGCAGCCCTGGCTTGCCTAGGCCAAGGGCCCTGAGTGAGTCCTTCTGAGGATGAGGAAGAGGACGAGGGGGTGGAGGAGGAGGAGGAGTAGGAGGAGGAGGAGGAGGAGGAGGAAGAGGAGGAGGAAGAAGAAGAGGAGGAGGAGGAGGAGGAGGAGGGGCAGGAGGGCAGCTGTCAGTAGGCAATGGGATTAATAGAGGCCTCCATTACGGAGGCATGTGTCCAGGCAGGCACCCACCAACACTCAGGGGCAGCTCAGGGCACCCAGGGACTTGGTGTGGGTATCTCTGGGGCGGGGACTGTCAGTCAGTCAGCAAGACTGTGTGTCAGTGCACATGGTGGGACAGGGGCCTGGCGGAACTTGGTCCCCCGCCCTGGACTGTCAGATGCCAGCCCCATGCCCAGACACACACCAATCTGCCCATAGCCCCTTGGCCCGGCCGACCAGCACCTGCTTTGGCCTGGGGCTCTGGCTCTGGTGGCTGGCCACCACCCCTCAGGTCAAGTTCAGCATGGGGGTCATGGCTGCTGGTCAACTGGATGGGCGGGGTCCCCGTGGCCTAGCAAACACAGGAGCCCTCTGTGATGTCCTAGCCCCTGGCAATCTGTGCTGGCCACACTGGCACTGGGCATCCCAACTGGCCTGCCACTAGGTCAGGCAACAGCGCCCAGACGCCTGGGCCCTGGCACAGAGGGACGGAAGGATGGGAAGACAGTGCTGACCGACGAGGGACCTCAGGGCTGGCAGCCAAGAGAAGACAGGTGGAGGTGCGCCCGTGATCCAGGGAGCCCAGGCCAGAGCTGCCTGCATGCCTGCCTGCCTTCCTGGATGTCTGTATGCTGCCTTTGTCCAGGTAGGTTTCTCAGGTCCCCTCCAATCCTGTCCTCTCCTGTCCTCACCATCTTCTCCCCTCTCCTCTCCTCCACACTTTGCTTCTCTCCTTTGTCTGTCCTCTCTTCCAGGTGCCCTGCTCACCAGCTCCAGCACTTGTGATGGTTCTCCAGTGACAGCTGTTCGCAACCCCTTCCACCCCCTGCCTGCCCCAAATGTGACCCAGCTCACAGGGTCTCCGGCTCACCCCACCCAAACCCACACGCCCCAACACATTCCCTGGTTCAGCCCCTCTACCCTTTTCAGCCAAACCGGCCCCTTTGCAACCTACCTATGCATCGTTGTTTCTCCTCACCATTCAAGGAGAGATCTCCTTTTGTACTTAGCTTGGTTGACTGGTGGATGGATGGATGGATGGATGGATAGATGTATGGGTGGATGGATGGATGAATGGACAGGTCAATGGATCGGTTTTGTAGAGGCAGAGTACCATATAGGGGTACTGGAGACTGCTGGTGTCAGATCCTTAGTCAATGTCAAATGTAAAACATTAATTCATCAATAACAAAAATGAATAAGCACCTAAATAAATAAATAAATAAATAAAAATAAAAACTGGGTTAAAAAATACATGGCGTCTTTCCTTTCTGCATATGGAATGCTGTGAGGATCTTAACAAGGAAAGCATTGTCCTGAGTAGCCCATTTGAAGTCGTGGAATATTTCCTTTTCCTTTTTCTTTTTTTACTTTCCATTTTCTTGATTATTCACTGGAATAAATAGACAGCAATTGAGAGGGAAGGGAGTTAGAGAGAGTTTGAGACACAGAGAGAGACACCTGCTACACTTCCGCACCACTTGTAAAGATTTCCCCTGGCAGGTGGGAACCAGGGTGTTGAAGCCCAGTCCTCCTGCGTTGTAACATGAGTGCTTAGCTGGGTTTGGCACCACCTGGTACCCTTGATGGGACACTTTTTTTTTAGCAATGAAAAGAAATTCTCGGGGCAAGGTAATAAATAAATGAAGAAGTAAATAAAAGTGCATTTACATTAACTCAGTGGAAACACACAGGGACATATACGTCTCTGTTACCTGTATTACTTCTTCATGTATGGATTGATTGCCTCATGGGGTTATTGCCACAGCTGAGTGCCTGTGCCACGAATAATCCACAGCTCCTGCACTCCATTTGTTCCCCTTTCGCTGCCCTTGTTGCTTGGTCACTGTGGTGGTTATTGTTGTTGTTGTTGTTGTTACTGACCTTGCATCTGACAGACACAAAAGGAGAGAGCAGAGGAAATACAGGGTGGGAGAGAAAGATAGAGCTCCTAAAGACCTGCTTCACCCCCTGTAAAGCGACTCCCCTGCAGGTGGTGGTCTGGGGGCCAGACCTCAAATCCTTCCACCTGTCCCTTCTATTCGTGAGCGCCACAAGCCCTTAACCCTCTGACATACCGGCAAACCTTCCTGGATTTACTTTTGAAGGCAGTATCACCTGCCTCTTTTTGAATCCTCATTATCCTGACGGTCAGTCCTGGAGACAGTGTCATGACACGACACACGGAGATCTCTGTTATCAGAGAGGACCTGGAACAGCTGCTGGGGTTCTAGTGCCAGGGCAGGAGCAACTCCCCATCCACCCTCCACGGAGTACACCTGCCTGCATTCTGGCCTTTTCCCTCCAAAAAAGATTTTTCCCTTTTTTCACTTTGAAAAAGGCAGCAGACAGGTTACCCAGGCAGGGGAAAAAAAATAAAAAGCCTTTTTTTTTTTTTTTTTTTTTTTTTACCGAAGTGAATGACCATCTTCTGGGAAGTATAGGTTTTGAACCTGAAAACTGTCTGTCTGTCTCTTAGTCCACAGAAAGAGCCACTAGCCCAGCCAGGTCTCACACTCAGATGGGGTGTTTTTGCCAGTCAAAGGTCTGCACAGCGCACTAGGGATTGGGCGTCCTGAGACCCAAATGTTACATTGTAGATGGACTGTTTGCAGTTCCTGCTCCCCAGGACATTGGACTGTCTCAACTCCCTCCCCTACAGCATGAAAAAAAGACTCTTGACAACCTTGGAGCAAATGGAGTGGGGGTGAGGGGAGCTGTTTGCATGTCTGCGCTGCTCATGCCCAGGTGTCTGTGGGGGTGCGTGGCAGAGGCTGTAAGGGGGCTAGGGGGCAGAAGGAGACTGTTTGAGAGGCAGGCTGCAGGCAGGGGAGCCCAGGAGTGTGTGCAGGGCTGTGTGTGTGGGTGTGGTGGCAGGGGGTTAGGGCAGGTACCCCTGCTGGATGGTGAGATGGCAGCTGGGCTGGCCCTGGGCCCTCAGGGCTGAAGGGCAGAAGCAGGGTGGCAGTAAAGTAGCTCAGGGAGGCACACAGTAGATGTTAGTTGGGGAGCTGGGGGACAGAGGGCAAGGGGAAAGGGGGCATCCTTGAGGAGGGCTCTGGACTAGAGAGTGGGGGCAGCTGGAGGCATGGAAGGTCCCAGGAATCAGGGACTGACAGGAACAGATTCCTGCACCCACCCACTGGATAGAAGCTGCAGCAGCCAGAGCAGCAGCCCTGGCTTGCCTAGGCCAAGGGCCCTGAGTGAGTCCTTCTGAGGATGAGGAAGAGGAGGAGGGGGTGGAGGAGGAGGAGGAGGAGGAGGAAGAGGAGGAGGAAGAAGAAGAGGAGGAGGAGGAGGAGGAGGAGGAGGAGGAGGGGCAGGAGGGCAGCTGTCAGTAGGCAACGGGATTAATAGAGGCCTCCATTAGGGAGGCATGTGTCCAGGCAGGCACCCACCAACCCTCAGGGGCAGCTCAGGGCACCCAGGGACTTGGTGTGGGTATCTCTGGGGCGGGGACTGTCAGTCAGTCAGCAAGACTGTGTGTCAGTGCACATGGTGGGACAGGGGCCTGGCGGACCTTGGTCCCCCGCCCTGGACTGTCAGATGCCAGCCCCATGCCCAGACACACACCAATCTGCCCATAGCCCCTTTGCCCGGCCGACCAGCACCTGCTTTGGCCTGGGGCTCTGGCTCTGGTGGCTGGCCACCACCCCTCAGGTCAAGTTCAGCGTGGGGATCATGGCTGCTGGTCAACTGGATGGGCGGGGTCCCCGTGGCCTAGCAACCACAGGAGCCCTCTGTGATGTCCTAGCCCCTGGCAATCTGTGCTGGCCACACTGGCACTGGGCATCCCAACTGGCCTGCCACTAGGTCAGGCAACAGCGCCCAGACGCCTGGGCCCTGGCACAGAGGGACGGAAGGATGGGAAGACAGTGCTGACCGACGAGGGACCTCAGGGCTGGCAGCCAAGAGAAGACAGGTGGAGGTGCGCCCGGGATCCAGGGAGCCCAGGCCAGAGCTGCCTGCATGCCTGCCTGCCTTCCTGGATGTCTGTATGCTGCCTTTGTCCAGGTAGGTTTCTCAGGTCCCCTCCAATCCTGTCCTCTCCTGTCCTCACCATCCTCTCCCCTCTCCTCTCCTCCGCACTTTGCTTCTCTCCTTTGTCTGTCCTCTCTTCCAGGTGCCCTGCTCACCAGCTCCAGCACTTGTGATGGTTCTCCAGTGACAGCTGTTCGCAACCTGTTCAACCCCCTGCCTGCCCCTAATGTGACCCAGCTCACAGGGTCTCCGGCTCACCCCACCCAAACCCACACGCCCCAACACATTCCCTGGTTCAGCCCCTCTGCCCTATTCAAACAAACCGGCCCCTTTGCAACCTACCTATGCATCGTTGTTTCTCCTCACCATTCAAGGAGAGATCTCCTTTTGTTCTTAGCTTGGTTGACTGGTGGATGGATGGATGGATGGATGGATGGATAGATGTATGGGTGGATGGATGGATGAATGGACAGGTCAATGGATCGGTTTTGTAGAGGCAGAGTACCATATAGGGGTACTGGAGACCACTGGTGTCAGATCCTTAGTCAATGTCAAATGTAAAACATTAATTCATCAATAACAAAAATGAATAAGCACCTAAATAAATAAATAAATAAATAAATAAAAATAAAAACTGGGTTAAAAAATATATTGCGTCTTTGCCTTTCTGCATATGGAATGCTGTGAGGATCTTAACAAGGAAAGCATTGTCCTGAGTAGCCCATTTGAAGTCGTGGAATATTTCCTTTTCCTTTTTCTTTTTTTACTTTCCATTTTCTTGATTATTCACTGGAATAAATAGACAGCAATTGAGAGGGAAGGGAGGTAGAGAGAGTTTGAGACACAGAGAGAGACACCTGCAGCACTTCCGCACCACTTGTAAAGATTTCCCCTGGCAGGTGGGAACCAGGGTGTTGAAGCCCAGTCCTCCTGCGTTGTAACATGAGTGCTTAGCTGGGTTTGGCACCACCTGGTACCCTTGATGGGACACTTTTTTTTAGCAATGAAAAGAAATTCTCGGGGCAAGGTAATAAATAAATGAAGAAGTAAATAAAAGTGCATTTACATTAACTCAGTGGAAACACACAGGGACATATACGTCTCTGTTACCTGTATTACTTCTTCATGTATGGATTGATTGCATCATGGGGTTATTGCCACAGCTGAGTGCCTGTGCCACGAATAATCCACAGCTCCTGCACTCCATTTGTTCCCCTTTCGCTGCCCTTGTTGCTTGGTCACTGTGGTGGTTATTGTTGTTGTTGTTGTTGTTACTGACCTTGCATCTGACAGACACAAAAGGAGAGAGCAGAGGAAATACAGGGTGGGAGAGAAAGATAGAGCTCCTAAAGACCTGCTTCACCCCCTGTAAAGCGACTCCCCTGCAGGTGGTGGTCTGGGGGCCAGACCTCAAATCCTTCCACCTGTCCCCTCTATTCGTAGGCGCCACAAGCCCTTAACCCTCTGACATACTGGCAAAACTTCCTGGATTTACTTTTGAAGGCAGTATCACCTGCCTCTTTTTTAATCCTCATTATCCTGACGGTCAGTCCTGGAGACAGTGTCATGACACGATACACGGAGATCTCTGTTATCAGAGAGGACCTGTAACAGCTGCTGGGGTTCTAGTGCCAGGGCAGGAGCCACTCCCCATCCACCCTCCAAGGAGTCCACCTGCCTGCATTTTGGTCCTTTGCCCTCCAAAAAAGATTTTTCCCTTTTTTCACTTTGAAAAAGGCAGCAGACAGGTTACTCAGGCAGGGGAAAAAAATAAAAAGCCTTTTTTTTTTTTTTTTTAACGAAGTGAATGACCATCTTCTGGGAAGTATAGGTTTTGAACCTGAAAACTCTGTCTGTCTGTCTCTTAGTCCACAGAAAGAGCCACTAGCCCAGCCAGGTCTCACACTCAGATGGGGTGTTTTTGCCAGTCAAAGGTCTGCACAGCGCACTAGGGATTGGGCGTCCTGAGACCCAAATGTTACATTGTAGATGGACTGTTTGCAGTTCCTGCTCCCCAGGACATTGGACTGTCTCAACTCCCTCCCCTACAGCATGAAAAAAAGACTCTTGACAACCTTGGAGCAAATGGAGTGGGGGTGAGGGGAGCTGTTTGCATGTCTGCGCTGCTCATGCCCAGGTGTCTGTGGGGGTGCGTGGCAGAGGCTGTAAGGGGGCTAGGGGGCAGAAGGAGACTGTTTGAGAGGCAGGCTGGAGGCAGGGGAGCCCAGGAGTGTGTGCAGGGCTGTGTGTGTGGGTGTGGTGGCAGGGGGTTAGGGCAGGTACCCCTGCTGGATGGTGAGATGGCAGCTGGGCTGGCCCTGGGCCCTCAGGGCTGAAGGGCAGAAGCAGGGTGGCAGTAAAGTAGCTCAGGGAGGCACACAGTAGATGTTAGTTGGGGAGCTGGGGGACAGAGGGCAAGGGGAAAGGGGGCATCCTTGAGGAGGGCTCTGGACTAGAGAGTGGGGGCAGCTGGAGGCATGGAAGGTCCCAGGAATCAGGGACTGACAGGAACAGATTCCTGCACCCACCCACTGGATAGAAGCTGCAGCAGCCAGAGCAGCAGCCCTGGCTTGCCTAGGCCAAGGGCCCTGAGTGAGTCCTTCTGAGGATGAGGAAGAGGAGGAGGGGGTGGAGGAGGAGGAGGAGGAGGAGGAAGAGGAGGAGGAAGAAGAAGAGGAGGAGGAGGAGGAGGAGGAGGAGGAGGGGCAGGAGGGCAGCTGTCAGTAGGCAACGGGATTAATAGAGGCCTCCATTAGGGAGGCATGTGTCCAGGCAGGCACCCACCAACCCTCAGGGGCAGCTCAGGGCACCCAGGGACTTGGTGTGGGTATCTCTGGGGCGGGGACTGTCAGTCAGTCAGCAAGACTGTGTGTCAGTGCACATGGTGGGACAGGGGCCTGGCGGACCTTGGTCCCCCGCCCTGGACTGTCAGATGCCAGCCCCATGCCCAGACACACACCAATCTGCCCATAGCCCCTTGGCCCGGCCGACCAGCACGTGCTTTGGCCTGGGGCTCTGGCTCTGGTGGCTGGCCACCACCCCTCAGGTCAAGTTCAGCGTGGGGATCATGGCTGCTGGTCAACTGGATGGGCGGGGTCCCCGTGGCCTAGCAACCACAGGAGCCCTCTGTGATGTCCTAGCCCCTGGCAATCTGTGCTGGCCACACTGGCACTGGGCATCCCAACTGGCCTGCCACTAGGTCAGGCAACAGCGCCCAGACGCCTGGGCCCTGGCACAGAGGGACGGAAGGATGGGAAGACAGTGCTGACCGACGAGGGACCTCAGGGCTGGCAGCCAAGAGAAGACAGGTCGAGGTGCGCCCGGGATCCAGGGAGCCCAGGCCAGAGCTGCCTGCATGCCTGCCTGCCTTCCTGGATGTCTGTATGCTGCCTTTGTCCAGGTAGGTTTCTCAGGTCCCCTCCAATCCTGTCCTCTCCTGTCCTCACCATCCTCTCCCCTCTCCTCTCCTCCGCACTTTGCTTCTCTCCTTTGTCTGTCCTCTCTTCCAGGTGCCCTGCTCACCAGCTCCAGCACTTGTGATGGTTCTCCAGTGACAGCTGTTCGCAACCTGTTCAACCCCCTGCCTGCCCCTAATGTGACCCAGCTCACAGGGTCTCCGGCTCACCCCACCCAAACCCACACGCCCCAACACATTCCCTGGTTCAGCCCCTCTGCCCTATTCAAACAAACCGGCCCCTTTGCAACCTACCTATGCATCGTTGTTTCTCCTCACCATTCAAGGAGAGATCTCCTTTTGTTCTTAGCTTGGTTGACTGGTGGATGGATGGATGGATGGATGGATGGATAGATGTATGGGTGGATGGATGGATGAATGGACAGGTCAATGGATCGGTTTTGTAGAGGCAGAGTACCATATAGGGGTACTGGAGACCGCTGGTGTCAGATCCTTAGTCAATGTCAAATGTAAAACATTAATTCATCAATAACAAAAATGAATAAGCACCTAAATAAATAAATAAATAAATAAATAAATAAAAATAAAAACTGGGTTAAAAAATATATTGCGTCTTTGCCTTTCTGCATATGGAATGCTGTGAGGATCTTAACAAGGAAAGCATTGTCCTGAGTAGCCCATTTGAAGTCGTGGAATATTTCCTTTTCCTTTTTCTTTTTTTACTTTCCATTTTCTTGATTATTCACTGGAATAAATAGACAGGAATTGAGAGGGAAGGGAGGTAGAGAGAGTTTGAGACACAGAGAGAGACACCTGCAGCACTTCCGCACCACTTGTAAAGATTTCCCCTGGCAGGTGGGAACCAGGGTGTTGAAGCCCAGTCCTCCTGCGTTGTAACATGAGTGCTTAGCTGGGTTTGGCACCACCTGGTACCCTTGATGGGACACTTTTTTTTAGCAATGAAAAGAAATTCTCGGGGCAAGGTAATAAATAAATGAAGAAGTAAATAAAAGTGCATTTACATTAACTCAGTGGAAACACACAGGGACATATACGTCTCTGTTACCTGTATTACTTCTTCATGTATGGATTGATTGCATCATGGGGTTATTGCCACAGCTGAGTGCCTGTGCCACGAATAATCCACAGCTCCTGCACTCCATTTGTTCCCCTTTCGCTGCCCTTGTTGCTTGGTCACTGTGGTGGTTATTGTTGTTGTTGTTGTTGTTACTGACCTTGCATCTGACAGACACAAAAGGAGAGAGCAGAGGAAATACAGGGTGGGAGAGAAAGATAGAGCTCCTAAAGACCTGCTTCACCCCCTGTAAAGCGACTCCCCTGCAGGTGGTGGTCTGGGGGCCAGACCTCAAATCCTTCCACCTGTCCCCTCTATTCGTAGGCGCCACAAGCCCTTAACCCTCTGACATACTGGAAAAACTTCCTGGATTTACTTTTGAAGGCAGTATCACCTGCCTCTTTTTTAATCCTCATTATCCTGACGGTCAGTCCTGGAGACAGTGTCATGACACGATACACGGAGATCTCTGTTATCAGAGAGGACCTGTAACAGCTGCTGGGGTTCTAGTGCCAGGGCAGGAGCCACTCCCCATCCACCCTCCAAGGAGTCCACCTGCCTGCATTTTGGTCCTTTGCCCTCCAAAAAAGATTTTTCCCTTTTTTCACTTTGAAAAAGGCAGCAGACAGCTTACTCAGGCAGGGGAAAAAAATAAAAAGCCTTTTTTTTTTTTTTTTTTTTTTTTTTTTAACGAAGTGAATGACCATCTTCTGGGAAGTATAGGTTTTGAACCTGAAAACTCTGTCTGTCTGTCTCTTAGTCCACAGAAAGAGCCACTAGCCCAGCCAGGTCTCACACTCAGATGGGGTGTTTTTGCCAGTCAAAGGTCTGCACAGCGCACTAGGGATTGGGCGTCCTGAGACCCAAATGTTACATTGTAGATGGACTGTTTGCAGTTCCTGCTCCCCAGGACATTGGACTGTCTCAACTCCCTCCCCTACAGCATGAAAAAAAGACTCTTGACAACCTTGGAGCAAATGGAGTGGGGGTGAGGGGAGCTGTTTGCATGTCTGCGCTGCTCATGCCCAGGTGTCTGTGGGGGTGCGTGGCAGAGGCTGTAAGGGGGCTAGGGGGCAGAAGGAGACTGTTTGAGAGGCAGGCTGGAGGCAGGGGAGCCCAGGAGTGTGTGCAGGGCTGTGTGTGTGGGTGTGGTGGCAGGGGGTTAGGGCAGGTACCCCTGCTGGATGGTGAGATGGCAGCTGGGCTGGCCCTGGGCCCTCAGGGCTGAAGGGCAGAAGCAGGGTGGCAGTAAAGTAGCTCAGGGAGGCACACAGTAGATGTTAGTTGGGGAGCTGGGGGACAGAGGGCAAGGGGAAAGGGGGCATCCTTGAGGAGGGCTCTGGACTAGAGAGTGGGGGCAGCTGGAGGCATGGAAGGTCCCAGGAATCAGGGACTGACAGGAACAGATTCCTGCACCCACCCACTGGATAGAAGCTGCAGCAGCCAGAGCAGCAGCCCTGGCTTGCCTAGGCCAAGGGCCCTGAGTGAGTCCTTCTGAGGATGAGGAAGAGGAGGAGGGGGTGGAGGAGGAGGAGGAGGAGGAGGAAGAGGAGGAGGAAGAAGAAGAGGAGGAGGAGGAGGAGGAGGAGGAGGAGGAGGGGCAGGAGGGCAGCTGTCAGTAGGCAACGGGATTAATAGAGGCCTCCATTAGGGAGGCATGTGTCCAGGCAGGCACCCACCAACCCTCAGGGGCAGCTCAGGGCACCCAGGGACTTGGTGTGGGTATCTCTGGGGCGGGGACTGTCAGTCAGTCAGCAAGACTGTGTGTCAGTGCACATGGTGGGACAGGGGCCTGGCGGACCTTGGTCCCCCGCCCTGGACTGTCAGATGCCAGCCCCATGCCCAGACACACACCAATCTGCCCATAGCCCCTTGGCCCGGCCGACCAGCACCTGCTTTGGCCTGGGGCTCTGGCTCTGGTGGCTGGCCACCACCCCTCAGGTCAAGTTCAGCGTGGGGATCATGGCTGCTGGTCAACTGGATGGGCGGGGTCCCCGTGGCCTAGCAACCACAGGAGCCCTCTGTGATGTCCTAGCCCCTGGCAATCTGTGCTGGCCACACTGGCACTGGGCATCCCAACTGGCCTGCCACTAGGTCAGGCAACAGCGCCCAGACGCCTGGGCCCTGGCACAGAGGGACGGAAGGATGGGAAGACAGTGCTGACCGACGAGGGACCTCAGGGCTGGCAGCCAAGAGAAGACAGGTGGAGGTGCGCCCGGGATCCAGGGAGCCCAGGCCAGAGCTGCCTGCATGCCTGCCTGCCTTCCTGGATGTCTGTATGCTGCCTTTGTCCAGGTAGGTTTCTCAGGTCCCCTCCAATCCTGTCCTCTCCTGTCCTCACCATCCTCTCCCCTCTCCTCTCCTCCGCACTTTGCTTCTCTCCTTTGTCTGTCCTCTCTTCCAGGTGCCCTGCTCACCAGCTCCAGCACTTGTGATGGTTCTCCAGTGACAGCTGTTCGCAACCTGTTCAACCCCCTGCCTGCCCCTAATGTGACCCAGCTCACAGGGTCTCCGGCTCACCCCACCCAAACCCACACGCCCCAACACATTCCCTGGTTCAGCCCCTCTGCCCTATTCAAACAAACCGGCCCCTTTGCAACCTACCTATGCATCGTTGTTTCTCCTCACCATTCAAGGAGAGATCTCCTTTTGTTCTTAGCTTGGTTGACTGGTGGATGGATGGATGGATGGATGGATGGATAGATGTATGGGTGGATGGATGGATGAATGGACAGGTCAATGGATCGGTTTTGTAGAGGCAGAGTACCATATAGGGGTACTGGAGACCGCTGGTGTCAGATCCTTAGTCAATGTCAAATGTAAAACATTAATTCATCAATAACAAAAATGAATAAGCACCTAAATAAATAAATAAATAAATAAATAAAAATAAAAACTGGGTTAAAAAATATATTGCGTCTTTGCCTTTCTGCATATGGAATGCTGTGAGGATCTTAACAAGGAAAGCATTGTCCTGAGTAGCCCATTTGAAGTCGTGGAATATTTCCTTTTCCTTTTTCTTTTTTTACTTTCCATTTTCTTGATTATTCACTGGAATAAATAGACAGGAATTGAGAGGGAAGGGAGGTAGAGAGAGTTTGAGACACAGAGAGAGACACCTGCAGCACTTCCGCACCACTTGTAAAGATTTCCCCTGGCAGGTGGGAACCAGGGTGTTGAAGCCCAGTCCTCCTGCGTTGTAACATGAGTGCTTAGCTGGGTTTGGCACCACCTGGTACCCTTGATGGGACACTTTTTTTTAGCAATGAAAAGAAATTCTCGGGGCAAGGTAATAAATAAATGAAGAAGTAAATAAAAGTGCATTTACATTAACTCAGTGGAAACACACAGGGACATATACGTCTCTGTTACCTGTATTACTTCTTCATGTATGGATTGATTGCATCATGGGGTTATTGCCACAGCTGAGTGCCTGTGCCACGAATAATCCACAGCTCCTGCACTCCATTTGTTCCCCTTTCGCTGCCCTTGTTGCTTGGTCACTGTGGTGGTTATTGTTGTTGTTGTTGTTGTTACTTACCTTGCATCTGACAGACACAAAAGGAGAGAGCAGAGGAAATACAGGGTGGGAGAGAAAGATAGAGCTCCTAAAGACCTGCTTCACCCCCTGTAAAGCGACTCCCCTGCAGGTGGTGGTCTGGGGGCCAGACCTCAAATCCTTCCACCTGTCCCCTCTATTCGTAGGCGCCACAAGCCCTTAACCCTCTGACATACTGGAAAAACTTCCTGGATTTACTTTTGAAGGCAGTATCACCTGCCTCTTTTTTAATCCTCATTATCCTGACGGTCAGTCCTGGAGACAGTGTCATGACACGATACACGGAGATCTCTGTTATCAGAGAGGACCTGTAACAGCTGCTGGGGTTCTAGTGCCAGGGCAGGAGCCACTCCCCATCCACCCTCCAAGGAGTCCACCTGCCTGCATTTTGGTCCTTTGCCCTCCGAAAAAGATTTTTCCCTTTTTTCACTTTGAAAAAGGCAGCAGACAGGTTACTCAGGCAGGGGAAAAAAATAAAAAGCCTTTTTTTTTTTTTTTTTTTAACGAAGTGAATGACCATCTTCTGGGAAGTATAGGTTTTGAACCTGAAAACTCTGTCTGTCTGTCTCTTAGTCCACAGAAAGAGCCACTAGCCCAGCCAGGTCTCACACTCAGATGGGGTGTTTTTGCCAGTCAAAGGTCTGCACAGCGCACTAGGGATTGGGCGTCCTGAGACCCAAATGTTACATTGTAGATGGACTGTTTGCAGATCCTGCTCCCCAGGACATTGGACTGTCTCAAGTCCCTCCCCTACAGCATGAAAAAAAAGACTCTTGACAACCTTGGAGCAAATGGTGTGGGGGTGAGGGGAGCTGTTTGCATGTCTGCGCTGCTCATGCCCAGGTGTCTGTGGGGGTGCGTGGCAGAGGCTGTAAGGGGGCTAGAAGGCAGAAGGAAACTGTTTGAGAGGCAGGCTGCAGGCAGGGGAGCCCAGGAGTGTGTGCAGGGCTGTGTGTGTGGGTGTGGTGGCAGGGGGTTAGGGCAGGTACCCCTGCTGGATGGTGAGATGGCAGCTGGGCTGGCCCTGGGCCCTCAGGGCTGAAGGGCAGAAGCAGGGTGGCAGTAAAGTAGCTCAGGGAGGCACACAGTAGATGTTAGTTGGGGAGCTGGGGGACAGAGGGCAAGGGGAAAGGGGGCATCCTTGAGGAGGGCTCTGGACTAGAGAGTGGGGGCAGCTGGAGGCATGGAAGGTCCCAGGAATCAGGGACTGACAGGAACAGATTCCTGCACCCACCCACTGGATAGAAGCTGCAGCAGCCAGAGCAGCAGCCCTGGCTTGCCTAGGCCAAGGGCCCTGAGTGAGTCCTTCTGAGGATGAGGAAGAGGAGGAGGGGGTGTTGGAGGAGGAGGAGGAGGAGGAGGTGGAAGAGGAGGAGGAAGAAGAAGAGGAGGAGGAGGAGGAGGAGGAGGAGGGGCAGGAGGGCAGCTGTCAGTAGGCAACGGGATTAATAGAGGCCTCCATTAGGGAGGCATGTGTCCAGGCAGGCACCCACCAACCCTCAGGGGCAGCTCAGGGCACCCAGGGACTTGGTGTGGGTATCTCTGGGGCGGGGACTGTCAGTCAGTCAGCAAGACTGTGTGTCAGTGCACATGGTGGGACAGGGGCCTGGCGGACCTTGGTCCCCCGCCCTGGACTGTCAGATGCCAGCCCCATGCCCAGACACACACCAATCTGCCCATAGCCCCTTGGCCCGGCCGACCAGCACCTGCTTTGGCCTGGGGCTCTGGCTCTGGTGGCTGGCCACCACCCCTCAGGTCAAGTTCAGCGTGGGGGTCATGGCTGCTGGTCAACAGGATGGGCGGGTTCCCCGTGGCCTAGCAACCACAGGAGCCCTCTGTGTTGTCCTAGCCCCTGGCAATCTGTGCTGGCCACACTGGCACTGGGCAGCCCAACTGCCCTGCCACTAGGTCAGGCAACAGCGCCCAGACGCCTGGGCCCTGGCACAGAGGGACGGAAGGATGGGAAGACAGTGCTGACCGACGAGGGACCTCAGGGCTGGCAGCCAAGAGAAGACAGGTGGAGGTGCGCCTGGGATCCAGGGAGCCCAGGCCAGAGCTGCCTGCATGCCTGCCTGCCTTCCTGGATGTCTGTATGCTGCCTTTGTCCAGGTAGGTTTCTCAGGTCCCCTCCAATCCTGTCCTCTCCTGTCCTCACCATCCTCTCCCCTCTCCTCTCCTCCGCACTTTGCTTCTCTCCTTTGTCTGTCCTCTCTTCCAGGTGCCCTGCTCACCTGCTCCAGCACTTGTGATGGTTCTCCAGTGACAGCTGTTCGCAACCCCTTCAACCCCCTGCCTGCCCCTAATGTGACCCAGCTCACAGGGTCTTCGGCTCACCCCACCCAAACCCACACGCCCCAACACATTCCCTGGTTCAGCCCCTCTGCCCTATTCAGCCAAACCGGCCCCTTTGCAACCTACCTATGCATCATTGTTTCTCCTCACCATTCAAGGAGAGATCTCCTTTTGTACTTAGCTTGGTTGACTGGTGGATGGATGGATGGATGGATGGATGGATGGATAGATGTATGGGTGGATGGATGGATGAATGGACAGGTCAATGGATCGGTTTTGTAGAGGCAGAGTACCATATAGGGGTACTGGAGACCGCTGGTGTCAGATCCTTAGTCAATGTCAAATGTAAAACATTAATTCATCAATAACAAAAATGAATAAGCACCTAAATAAATAAATAAATAAATAAAAATAAAAACTGGGTTAAAAAATACATGGCGTCTTTCCTTTCTGCATATGGAATGCTGTGAGGATCTTAACAAGGAAAGCATTGTCCTGAGTAGCCCATTTGAAGTCGTGGAATATTTCCTTTTCCTTTTTCTTTTTTTACTTTCCATTTTCTTGATTATTCACTGGAATAAATAGACAGCAATTGAGAGGGAAGGGAGGTAGAGAGAGTTTGAGACACAGAGAGAGACACCTGCAGCACTTCCGCACCACTTGTAAAGATTTCCCCTGGCAGGTGGGAACCAGGGTGTTGAAGCCCAGTCCTCCTGCGTTGTAACATGAGTGCTTAGCTGGGTTTGGCACCACCTGGTACCCTTGATGGGACACATTTTTTTTTTTAGCAATGAAAAGAAATTCTCGGGGCAAGGTAATAAATAAATGAAGAAGTAAATAAAAGTGCATTTACATTAACTCAGTGGAAACACACAGGGACATATACGTCTCTGTTACCTGTATTACTTCTTCATGTATGGATTGATTGCCTCATGGGGTTATTGCCACAGCTGAGTGCCTGTGCCACGAATAATCCACAGCTCCTGCACTCCATTTGTTCCCCTTTCGCTGCCCTTGTTGCTTGGTCACTGTGGTGGTTATTGTTGTTGTTGTTGTTGTTACTGACCTTGCATCTGACAGACACAAAAGGAGAGAGCAGAGGAAATACAGGGTGGGAGAGAAAGATAGAGCTCCTAAAGACCTGCTTCACCCCCTGTAAAGCGACTCCCCTGCAGGTGGTGGTCTGGGGGCCAGACCTCAAATCCTTCCACCTGTCCCCTCTATTCGTAGGCGCCACAAGCCCTTAACCCTCTGACATACCGGCAAACCTTCCTGGATTTACTTTTGAAGGCAGTATCACCTGCCTCTTTTGGAATCCTCATTATCCTGACGGTCAGTCCTGGAGACAGTGTCATGACACGACACACGGAGATCTCTGTTATCAGAGAGGATTTGGAACAGCTGCTGGGGTTCTAGTGCCAGGGCAGGAGCAACTCCCCATCCACCCTCCACGGAGTCCACCTGCCTGCATTTTGGTCCTTTTCCCTCCAAAAAAGATTTTTCCCTTTTTTCACTTTGAAAAAGGCAGCACACAGGTTACCCAGGCAGGGGAAAAAAAATAAAAAGCCTTTTTTTTTTGTTTTTTTTACCGAAGTGAATGACCATCTTCTGGGAAGTATAGGTTTTGAACCTGAAAACTCTGTCTGTCTGTCTCTTAGTCCACAGAAAGAGCCACTAGCCCAGCCAGGTCTCACACTCAGATGGGGTGTTTTTGCCAGTCAAAGGTCTGCACAGCGCACTAGGGATTGGGCGTCCTGAGACCCAAATGTTACATTGTAGATGGACTGTTTGCAGTTCCTGCTCCCCAGGACATTGGAATGTCTCAACTCCCTCACCTACAGCATGAAAAAAAGACTCTTGACAACCTTGGAGCAAATGGAGTGGGGGTGAGGGGAGCTGTTTGCATGTCTGCGCTGCTCATGCCCAGGTGTCTGTGGGGGTGCGTGGCAGAGGCTGTAAGGGGGCTAGGGGGCAGAAGGAGACTGTTTGAGAGGCAGGCTGCAGGCAGGGGAGCCCAGGAGTGTGTGCAGGGCTGTGTGTGTGGGTGTGGTGGCAGGGGGTTAGGGCAGGTACCCCTGCTGGATGGTGAGATGGCAGCTGGGCTGGCCCTGGGCCCTCAGGGCTGAAGGGCAGAAGCAGGGTGGCAGTAAAGTAGCTCAGGGAGGCACACAGTAGATGTTAGTTGGGGAGCTGGGGGACAGAGGGCAAGTGGAAAGGGGGCATCCTTGAGGAGGGCTCTGGACTAGAGAGTGGGGGCAGCTGGAGGCATGGAAGTTCCCAGGAATCAGGGACTGACAGGAACAGATTCCTGCACCCACCCACTGGATAGAAGCTGCAGCAGCCAGAGCAGCAGCCCTGGCTTGCCTAGGCCAAGGGCCCTGAGTGAGTCCTTCTGAGGATGAGGAAGAGGAGGAGGGGGTGGAGGAGGAGGAGGAGTAGGAGGAGGTGGAGGAGGAGGAGGAGGAGGAAGAGGAGGAGGAAGAAGAAGAGGAGGAGGAGGAGGAGGAGGAGGAGGGGCAGGAGGGCAGCTGTCAGTAGGCAACGGGATTAATAGAGGCCTCCATTACGGAGGCATGTGTCCTGGCAGGCACCCACCAACCCTCAGGGGCAGCTCAGGGCACCCAGGGACTTGGTGTGGGTATCTCTGGGGCGGGGACTGTCAGTCAGTCAGCAAGACTGTGTGTCAGTGCACATGGTGGGACAGGGGCCTGGCGGACCTTGGTCCCCCGCCCTGGACTGTCAGATGCCAGCCCCATGCCCAGACACACACCAATCTGCCCATAGCCCCTTGGCCCGGCCGACCAGCACCTGCTTTGGCCTGGGGCTCTGGCTCTGGTGGCTGGCCACCACCCCTCAGGTCAAGTTCAGCGTGGGTTCATGGCTGCTGGTCAACTGGATGGGCGGGGTCCCCGTGGCCTAGCAACCACAGGAGCCCTCTGTGATGTCCTAGCCCCTGGCAATCTGTGCTGGCCACACTGGCACTGGGCAGCCCAACTGCCCTGCCACTAGGTCAGGCAACAGCGCCCAGACGCCTGGGCCCTGGCACAGAGGCTCGGAAGGATGGGAAGACAGTGCTGACCGACGAGGGACCTCAGGGCTGGCAGCCAAGAAAAGACAGGTGGAGGTGCGCCCGGGATCCAGGGAGCCCAGGCCAGAGCTGCCTGCATGCCTGCCTGCCTTCCTGGATGTCTGTATGCTGCCTTTGTCCAGGTAGGTTTCTCAGGTCCCCTCCAATCCTGTCCTCTCCTGTCCTCACCATCCTCTCCCCTCTCCTCTCCTCCGCACTTTGCTTCTCTCCTTTGTCTGTCCTCTCTTCCAGGTGCCCTGCTCACCAGCTCCAGCACTTGTGATGGTTCTCCAGTGACAGCTGTTTGCAACCCCTTCAACCCCCTGCCTGCCCCTAATGTGACCCAGCTCACAGGGTCTCCGGCTCACCCCACCCAAACCCACACGCCCCAACACATTCCCTGGTTCAGCCCCTCTGCCCTATTCAGCCAAACCGGCCCCTTTGCAACCTACCTATGCATCGTTGTTTTTCCTCACCATTCAAGGAGAGATCTCCTTTTGTACTTAGCTTGGTTGACTGGTGGATGGATGGATGGATGGATGGATGGATAGATGTATGGGTGGATGGATGGATGAATGGACAGGTCAATGGATCGGTTTTGTAGAGGCAGAGTACCATATAGGGGTACTGGAGACCGCTGGTGTCAGATCCTTAGTCAATGTCAAATGTAAAACATTAATTCATCAATAACAAAAATGAATAAGCACCTAAATAAATAAATAAATAAAAATAAAAACTGGGTTAAAAAATACATGGCGTCTTTGCCTTTCTGCATATGGTATGCTGTGAGGATCTTAACAAGGAAAGCATTGTCCTGAGTAGCCCATTTGATGTCGTGGAATATTTCCTTTTCCTTTTTCTTTTTTTACTTTCCATTTTCTTGATTATTCACTGGAATAAATAGACAGCAATTGAGAGGGAAGGGAGGTAGAGAGAGTTTGAGACACAGAGAGAGACACCTGCAGCACTTCCGCACCACTTGTAAAGATTTCCCCTGGCAGGTGGGAACCAGGGTGTTGAAGCCCAGTCCTCCTGCGTTGTAACATGAGTGCTTAGCTGGGTTTGGCACCACCTGGTACCCTTGATGGGACACTTTTTTTTTAGCAATGAAAAGAAATTCTCGGGGCAAGGTAATAAATAAATGAAGAAGTAAATAAAAGTGCATTTACATTAACTCAGTGGAAACACACAGGGACATATACGTCTCTGTTACCTGTATTACTTCTTCATGTATGGATTGATTGCCTCATGGGGTTATTGCCACAGCTGAGTGCCTGTGCCACGAATAATCCACAGCTCCTGCACTCCATTTGTTCCCCTTTCGCTGCCCTTGTTGCTTGGTCACTGTGGTGGTTATTGTTGTTGTTGTTGTTGTTGTTACTGACCTTGCATCTGACAGACACAAAAGGAGAGAGCAGAGGAAATACAGGGTGGGAGAGAAAGATAGAGCTCCTAAAGACCTGCTTCACCCCCTGTAAAGCAACTCCCCTGCAGGTGGTGGTCTGGGGGCCAGACCTCAAATCCTTCCACCTGTCCCCTCTATTCGTAGGCGCCACAAGCCCTTAACCCTCTGACATACCGGCAAACCTTCCTGGATTTACTTTTGAAGGCAGTATCACCTGCCTCTTTTTGAATCCTCATTATCCTGACGGTCAGTCCTGGAGACAGTGTCATGACACGACACACGGAGATCTCTGTTATCAGAGAGGACCTGGAACAGCTGCTGGGGGTCTAGTGTCAGGGCAGGAGCAACTCCCCATCCACCCTCCACGGAGTCCACCTGCCTGCATTTTGGTCCTTTTCCCTCCAAAAAAGATTTTTCCCTTTTTTCACTTTGAAAAAGGCAGCACACAGGTTACCCAGGCAGGGGAAAAAAAATAAAAAAGCCTTTTTTTTTTTTTTTTTTTACCGAAGTGAATGACCATCTTCTGGGAAGTATAGGTTTTGAACCTGAAAACTCTGTCTGTCTGTCTCTTAGTCCACAGAAAGAGCCACTAGCCCAGCCAGGTCTCAAACTCAGATGAGGTGTTTTTGCCTGTCAAAGGTCTGCACAGCTCACTAGGGATTGGGTGTCCTGAGACCCAAATGTTACATTGTAGATGGACTGTTTGCAGTTCCTGCTCCCCAGGACATTGGACTGTCTCAACTCCCTCCCCTACAGCATGAAAAAAAGACTCTTGACAACCTTGGAGCAAATGGAGTGGGGGTGAGGGGAGCTGTTTGCATGTCTGCGCTGCTCATGCCCTGGTGTCTGTGGGGGCGCGTGGCAGAGGCTGTAAGGGGGCTAGGGGGCAGAAGGAGACTGTTTGAGAGGCAGGCTGCAGGCAGGGGAGCCCAGGAGTGTGTGCAGGGCTGTGTGTGTGGGTGTGGTGGCAGGGGGTTAGGGCAGGTACCCCTGCTGGATGGTGAGATGGCAGCTGGGCTGGCCCTGGGCCCTCAGGGCTGAAGGGCAGAAGCAGGGTGGCAATAAAGTAGCTCAGGGAGGCACACAGTAGATGTTAGTTGGGGAGCTGGGGGACAGAGGGCAAGGGGAAAGGGGGCATCCTTGAGGAGGGCTCTGGACTAGAGAGTGGGGGCAGCTGGAGGCATGGAAGGTCCCAGGAATCAGGGACTGACAGGAACAGATTCCTGCACCCACCCACTGGATAGAAGCTGCATCAGCCAGAGCAGCAGCCCAGGCTTGCCTAGGCCAAGGGCCCTGAGTGAGTCCTTCTGAGGATGCGGAAGAGGAGGAGGTGGTGGAGGAGGAGGAGGAGTAGGAGGAGGAGGAGGAGGAGGAGGAGGAAGAGGAGGAGGAAGAAGAAGAGGAGGAGGAGGAGGAGGAGGAGGAGGGGCAGGAGGGCAGCTGTCAGTAGGCAACGGGATTAATAGAGGCCTCCATTACGGAGGCATGTGTCCAGGCAGGAATCCACCAACCCTCAGGGGCAGCTCAGGGCACCCAGGGACTTGGTGTGGGTATCTCTGGGGCGGGGACTGTCAGTCAGTCAGCAAGACTGTGTGTCAGTGCACATGGTGGGACAGGGGCCTGGCGGACCTTGGTCCCCCGCCCTGGACTGTCAGATGCCAGCCCCATGCCCAGACACACACCAATCTGCCCATAGCCCCTTGGCCCGGCCGACCAGCACCTGCTTTGGCCTGGGGCTCTGGCTCTGGTGGCTGGCCACCACCCCTCAGGTCAAGTTCAGCGTGGGGGTCATGGCTGCTGGTCAACTGGATGGGCGGGGTCCCCGTGGCCTAGCAACCACAGGAGCCCTCTGTGATGTCCTAGCCCCTGGCAATCTGTGCTGGCCACACTGGCACTGGGCAGCCCAACTGCCCTGCCACTAGGTCAGGCAACAGCGCCCAGACGCCTGGGCCCTGGCACAGAGGGACGGAAGGATGGGAAGACAGTGCTGACCCACGAGGGACCTCAGGGCTGGCAGCCAAGAGAAGACAGGTGGAGGTGCGCCCGGGATCCAGGGAGCCCAGGCCAGAGCTGCCTGCATGCCTGCCTGCCTTCCTGGATGTCTGTATGCTGCCTTTGTCCAGGTAGGTTTCTCAGGTCCCCTCCAATCCTGTCCTCTCCTGTCCTCACCATCCTCTCCCCTCTCCTCTCCTCCGCACTTTGCTTCTCTCCTTTGTCTGTCCTCTCTTCCAGGTGCCCTGCTCACCAGCTCCAGCACTTGTGATGGTTCTCCAGTGACAGCTGTTTGCAACCCCTTCAACCCCCTGCCTGCCCCTAATGTGACCCAGCTCACAGGGTCTCTGGCTCACCCCACCCAAACCCACATGCCCCAACACATTCCCTGGTTCAGCCCCTCTGCCCTATTCAGCCAAACCGGCCCCTTTGCAACCTACCTATGCATCGTTGTTTCTCCTCACCATTCAAGGAGAGATCTCCTTTTGTACATAGCTTGGTTGACTGGTGGATGGATGGATGGATGGATGGATGGATGGAAGGATGGATGGATGGATGGATAGATGTATGGGTGGATGGATGGATGAATGGACAGGTCAATGGATCGGTTTTGTAGAGGCAGAGTACCATATAGGGGTACTGGAGACCGCTGGTGTCAGATCCTTAGTCAATGTCAAACGTAAAACATTAATTCATCAATAACAAAAATGAATAAGCACCTAAATAAATAAATAAATAAATAAATAAATAAATAAAAATAAAAACTGGGTTAAAAAATACATGGCATCTTTGCCTTTCTGCATATGGAATGCTGTGAGGATCTTAACAAGGAAAGCATTGTCCTGAGTAGCCCATTTGAAGTCGTGGAATATTTCCTTTTCCTTTTTCTTTTTTTACTTTCCATTTTCTTGATTATTCACTGGAATAAATAGACAGCAATTGAGAGGGAAGGGAGGTAGAGAGAGTTTGCGACACAGAGAGAGACACCTGCAGCACTTCCGCACCACTTGTAAAGATTTTCCCTGGCAGGTGGGAACCAGGGTGTTGAAGCCCAGTCCTCCTGCGTTGTAACATGAGTGCTTAGCTGGGTTTGGCACCACCTGGTACCCTTGATGGGACACTTTTTTTTTAGCAATGAAAAGAAATTCTCGTGGCAAGGTAATCAATAAATGAAGAAGTAAATAAAAGTGCATTTACATTAACTCAGTGGAAACACACAGGGACATATACGTCTCTGTTACCTGTATTACTTCTTCATGTATGGATTGATTGCCTCAAGGGGTTATTGCCACAGCTGAGTGCCTGTGCCACGAATAATCCACAGCTCCTGCACTCCATTTGTTCCCCTTTCGCTGCCCTTGTTGCTTGGTCACTGTGGTGGTTATTGTTGTTGTTGTTGTTGTTGTTACTGACCTTGCATCTGACAGACACAAAAGGAGAGAGCAGAGGAAATACAGGGTGGGAGAGAAAGATAGAGCTCCTAAAGACCTGCTTCACCCCCTGTAAAGCGACTCCCCTGCAGGTGGTGGTCTGGGGGCCAGACCTCAAATCCTTCCACCTGTCCCCTCTATTCGTAGGCGCCACAAGCCCTTAACCCTCTGACATACAGGCAAACCTTCCTGGATTTACTTTTGAAGGCAGTATCACCTGCCTCTTTTTGAATCCTCATTATCCTGACGGTCAGTCCTGGAGACAGTGTCATGACACGACACACGGATATCTCTGTTATCAGAGAGGACCTGGAACAGCTGCTGGGGTTCTAGTGCCAGGGCAGGAGCAACTCCCCATCCACCCTCCACGGAGTCCACCTGCCTGCATTTTGGTCCTTTTCCCTCCAAAAAAGATTTTTCCCTTTTTTCACTTTGAAAAAGGCAGCACACAGGTTACCCAGGCAGGGGAAAAAAAATAAAAAAGCCTTTTTTTTTTTTTTTTTTTACCGAAGTGAATGACCATCTTCTGGGAAGTATAGGTTTTGAACCTGAAAACTCTGTCTGTCTGTCTCTTAGTCCACAGAAAGAGCCACTAGCCCAGCCAGGTCTCAAACTCAGATGGGGTGTTTTTGCCTGTCAAAGGTCTGCACAGCTCACTAGGGATTGGGTGTCCTGAGACCCAAATGTTACATTGTAGATGGACTGTTTGCAGTTCCTGCTCCCCAGGACATTGGACTGTCTCAACTCCCTCCCCTACAGCATGAAAAAAAGACTCTTGACAACCTTGGAGCAAATGGAGTGGGGGTGAGGGGAGCTGTTTGCATGTCTGCGCTGCTCATGCCCTGGTGTCTGTGGGGGTGCGTGGCAGAGGCTGTAAGGGGGCTAGGGGGCAGAAGGAGACTGTTTGAGAGGCAGGCTGCAGGCAGGGGAGCCCAGGAGTGTGTGCAGGGCTGTGTGTGTGGGTGTGGTGGCAGGGGGTTAGGGCAGGTACCCCTGCTGGATGGTGAGATGGCAGCTGGGCTGGCCCTGGGCCCTCAGGGCTGAAGGGCAGAAGCAGGGTGGCAGTAAAGTAGCTCAGGGAGGCACACAGTAGATGTTAGTTGGGGAGCTGGGGGACAGAGGGCAAGGGGAAAGGGGGCATCCTTGAGGAGGGCTCTGGACTAGAGAGTGGGGGCAGCTGGAGGCATGGAAGGTCCCAGGAATCAGGGACTGACAGGAACAGATTCCTGCACCCACCCACTGGATAGAAGCTGCATGAGCCAGAGCAGCAGCCCAGGCTTGCCTAGGCCAAGGGCCCTGAGTGAGTCCTTCTGAGGATGCGGAAGAGGAGGAGGGGGTGGAGGAGGAGGAGGAGTAGGAGGAGGAGGAGGAGGAGGAGGAGGAGGAAGAGGAGGAGGAAGAAGAAGAGGAGGAGGAGGAGGAGGAGGAGTAGGAGGAGGAGGAGGGGCAGGAGGGCAGCTGTCAGTAGGCAACGGGATTAATAGAGGCCTCCATTATGGAGGCATGTGTACAGGCAGGCATCCACCAACCCTCAGGGGCAGCTCAGGGCACCCAGGGACTTGGTGTGGGTATCTCTGGGGCGGGGACTGTCAGTCAGTCAGCAAGACTGTGTGTCAGTGCACATGGTGGGACAGGGGCCTGGCGGACCTTGGTCCCCCGCCCTGGACTGTCAGATGCCAGCCCCATGCCCAGACACACACCAATCTGCCCATAGCCCCTTGGCCCGGCCGACCAGCACCTGCTTTGGCCTGGGGCTCTGGCTCTGGTGGCTGGCCACCACCCCTCAGGTCAAGTTCAGCGTGGGGGTCATGGCTGCTGGTCGATTGGATGGGCGGGGTCCCCGTGGCCTAGCAACCACAGGAGCCCTCTGTGATGTCCTAGCCCCTGGCAATCTGTGCTGGCCACACTGGCACTGGGCAGCCCAACTGCCCTGCCACTAGGTCAGGCAACAGCGCCCAGACGCCTGGGCCCTGGCACAGAGGGACGGAAGGATGGGAAGACAGTGCTGACCCACGAGGGACCTCAGGGCTGGCAGCCAAGAGAAGACAGGTGGAGGTGCGCCCGGGATCCAGGGAGCCCAGGCCAGAGCTGCCTGCATGCCTGCCTGGCTTCCTGGATGTCTGTATGCTGCCTTTGTCCAGGTAGGTTTCTCAGGTCCCCTCCAATCCTGTCCTCTCCTGTCCTCACCATCCTCTCCCCTCTCCTCTCCTCCGCACTTTGCTTCTCTCCTTTGTCTGTCCTCTCTTCCAGGTGCCCTGCTCACCAGCTCCAGCACTTGTGATGGTTCTCCAGTGACAGCTGTTTGCAACCCCTTCAACCCCCTGCCTGCCCCTAATGTGACCCAGCTCACAGGGTCTCCGGCTCACCCCACCCAAACCCACACGCCCCAACACATTCCCTGGTTCAGCCCCTCTGCCCTATTCAGCCAAACCGGCCCCTTTGCAACCTACCTATGCATCGTTGTTTCTCCTCACCATTCAAGGAGAGATCTCCTTTTGTACTTAGCTTGGTTGACTGGTGGATGGATGGATGGATGGATGGATGGATAGATGTATGGGTGGATGGATAGATGAATGGACAGGTCAATGGATCGGTTTTGTAGAGGCAGAGTACCATATAGGGGTACTGGAGACCGCTGGTGTCAGATCCTTAGTCAATGTCAAATGTAAAACATTAATTCATCAATAGCAAAAATGAATAAGCACCTAAATAAATAAATAAATAAATAAAAATAAATCTGGGTTAAAAAATACATGGCGTCTTTGCCTTTCTGCATATGGAATGCTGTGAGGATCTTAACAAGGAAAGCATTGTCCTGAGTAGCCCATTTGAAGTCGTGGAATATTTCCTTTTCCTTTTTCTTTTTTTACTTTCCATTTTCTTGATTATTCACTGGAATAAATAGACAGCAATTGAGAGGGAAGGGAGGTAGAGAGAGTTTGAGACACAGAGAGAGACACCTGCAGCACTTCCGCACCACTTGTAAAGATTTCCCCTTGCAGGTGGGAACCAGGGTGTTGAAGCCCAGTCCTCCTGCGTTGTAACATGAGTGCTTAGCTGGGTTTGGCACCACCTGGTACCCTTGATGGGACACTTTTTTTTTAGCAATGAAAAGAAATTCTCGGGGCAAGGTAAAAAATAAATGAAGAAGTAAATAAAAGTGCATTTACATTAACTCAGTGGAAACACACAGGGACATATACGTCTCTGTTACCTGTATTACTTCTTCATGTATGGATTGATTGCCTCATGGGGTTATTGCCACAGCTGAGTGCCTGTGCCACGAATAATCCACAGCTCCTGCACTCCATTTGTTCCCCTTTCGCTGCCCTTGTTGCTTGGTCACTGTGGTGGTTATTGTTGTTGTTGTTGTTGTTACTGACCTTGCATCTGACAGACACAAAAGGAGAGAGCAGAGGAAATACAGGGTGGGAGAGAAAGATAGAGCTCCTAAAGACCTGCTTCACCCCCTGTAAAGCGACTCCCCTGCAGGTGGTGGTCTGGGGGCCAGACCTCAAATCCTTCCACCTGTCCCCTCTATTCGTAGGCGCCACAAGCCCTTAACCCTCTGACATACCGGCAAACCTTCCTGGATTTACTTTTGAAGGCAGTATCACCTGCCTCTTTTGGAATCCTCATTATCCTGACGGTCAGCCCTGGAGACAGTGTCATGACACGACACACGGAGATCTCTGTTATCAGAGAGGACCTGGAACAGCTGCTGGGGTTCTAGTGCCAGGGCAGGAGCAACTCCCCATCCACCCTCCACGGAGTCCACCTGCCTGCATTTTGGTCCTTTTCCCTCCAAAAAAGATTTTTCCCTTTTTTCACTTTGAAAAAGGCAGCACACAGGTTACCCAGGCAGGGGAAAAAAAATAAAAAAGCCTTTTTTTTTTTTTTTTTACCGAAGTGAATGACCATCTTCTGGGAAGTATAGGTTTTGAACCTGAAAACTCTGTCTGTCTGTCTCTTAGTCCACAGAAAGAGCCACTAGCCCAGCCAGGTCTCAAACACAGATGGGGTGTTTTTGCCAGTTAAAGGTCTGCACAGCGCACTAGGGATTGGGCGTCCTGAGACCCAAATGTTACATTGTAGATGGACTGTTTGCAGTTCCTGCTCCCCAGGACATTGGACTGTCTCAACTCCCTCCCCTACAGCATGAAAAAAAGACTCTTGACAACCTTGGAGCAAATGGAGTGGGGGTGAGGGGAGCTGTTTGCATGTCTGCGCTGCTCATGCCCTGGTGTCTGTGGTGGTGCGTGGCAGAGGCTGTAAGGGGGCTAGGGGGCAGAAGGAGACTGTTTGAGAGGCAGGCTGCAGGAAGGGGAGCCCAGGAGTGTGTGCAGGGCTGTGTGTGTGGGTGTGGTGGCAGGGGGTTAGGGCAGGTAACCCTGCTGGATGGTGAGATGGCAGCTGGGCTGGCCCTGGGCCCTCAGGGCTGAAGGGCAGAAGCAGGGTGGCAGTAAAGTAGCTCAGGGAGGCACACAGTAGATGTTAGTTGGGGAGCTGGGGGACAGAGGGCAAGGGGAAAGGGGGCATCCTTGAGGAGGGCTCTGGACTAGAGAGTGGGGGCAGCTGGAGGCATGGAAGGTCCCAGGAATCAGGGACTGACAGGAACAGATTCCTGCACCCACCCACTGGATAGAAGCTGCAGCAGCCAGAGCAGCAGCCCAGGCTTGCCTAGGCCAAGGGCCCTGACTGAGTCCTTCTGAGGATGAGGAAGAGGAGGAAGGGGTGGAGGAGGAGGAGGAGTAGGAGGAGGAGGAGGAGGAGGAGGAGGAAGAGGAGGAGGAAGAAGAAGAGGAGGAGGAGGAGGAGGATGAGGAGGAGGGGCAGGAGGGCAGCTGTCAGTAGGCAACGGGATTAATAGAGGCCTCCATTACGGAGGCATGTGTCCAGGCAGGCATCCACCAACCCTCAGGGGCAGCTCAGGGCACCCAGGGACTTGGTGTGGGTATCTCTGGGGCGGGGACTGTCAGTCAGTCAGCAAGACTGTGTGTCAGTGCACATGGTGGGACAGGGGCCTGGCGGACCTTGGTCCCCCGCCCTGGACTGTCAGATGCCAGCCCCATGCCCAGACACACACCAATCTGCCCATAGCCCCTTGGCCCGGCCGACCTGCACCTGCTTTGGCCTGGGGCTCTGGCTCTGGTGGCTGGCCACCACCCCTCAGGTCAAGTTCAGCGTGGGGGTCATGGCTGCTGGTCAACTGGATGGGCGGGGTCCCCGTGGCCTAGCAACCACAGGAGCCCTCTGTGATGTCCTAGCCCCTGGCAATCTGTGCTGGCCACACTGGCACTGGGCAGCCCAACTGCCCTGCCACTAGGTCAGGCAACAGCGCCCAGATGCCTGGGCCCTGGCACAGAGGGACGGAAGGATGGGAAGACAGTTCTGACCCACGAGGGACCTCAGGGCTGGCAGCCAAGAGAAGACAGGTGGAGGTGCGCCCGGGATCCAGGGAGCCCAGGCCAGAGCTGCCTGCATGCCTGCCTGCCTTCCTGGATGTCTGTATGCTGCCTTTGTCCAGGTAGGTTTCTCAGGTCCCCTCCAATCCTGTCCTCTCCTGTCCTCACCATCCTCTCCCCTCTCCTCTCCTCCGCACTTTGCTTCTCTCCTTTGTCTATCCTCTCTTCCAGGTGCCCTGCTCACCAGCTCCAGCACTTGTGATGGTTCTCCAGTGACAGCTGTTCGCAACCCCTTCAACCCCCTGCCTGCCCCTAATGTGACCCAGCTCACAGGGTCTCCGGCTCACCCCACCCAAACCCACACGCCCCAACACATTCCCTGGTTCAGCCCCTCTGCCCTATTCAGCCAAACCGGCCCCTTTGCAAGCTACCTATGCATCGTTGTTTCTCCTCACCATTCAAGGAGAGATCTCCTTTTGTACTTAGCTTGGTTGACTGGTGGATGGATGGATGGATGGATGGATGGATGGATGGATGGATGGATAGATGTATGGGTGGATGGATGGATGAATGGACAGGTCAATGGATCGGTTTTGTAGAGGCAGAGTACCATATAGGGGTACTGGAGACCGCTGGTGTCAGATCCTTAGTCAATGTCAAATGTAAAACATTAATTCATCAATAACAAAAATGAATAAGCACCTAAATAAATAAATAAATAAATAAATAAAAATAAAAACTGGGTGAAAAAATACATGGCATCCTTGCCTTTCTGCATATGGAATGCTGTGAGGATCTTAACAAGGAAAGCATTGTCCTGAGTAGCCCATTTGAAGTCGTGGAATATTTCCTTTTCCTTTTTCTTTTTTTACTTTCCATTTTCTTGATTATTAACTGGAATAAATAGACAGCAATTGAGAGGGAAGGGAGGTAGAGAGAGTTTGAGACACAGAGAGAGACACCTGCAGCACTTCCGCACCACTTGTAAAGATTTCCCCTGGCAGGTGGGAACCAGGGTGTTGAAGCCCAGTCCTCCTGCGTAGTAACATGAGTGCTTAGCTGGGTTTGGCACCACCTGGTACCCTTGATGGGACACTTTTTTTTAGCAATGAAAAGAAATTCTCGGGGCAAGGTAATAAATAAATGAAGAAGTAAATAAAAGTGCATTTACATTAACTCAGTGGAAACACACAGGGACATATACGTCTCTGTTACCTGTATTACTTCTTCATGTATGGATTGATTGCCTCATGGGGTTATTGCCACAGCTGAGTGCCTGTGCCACGAATAATCCACAGCTCCTGCACTCCATTTGTTCCCCTTTCGCTGCCCTTGTTGCTTGGTCACTGTGGTGGTTATTGTTGTTGTTGTTGTTGTTACTGACCTTGCATCTGACAGACACAAAAGGAGAGAGCAGAGGAAATACAGGGTGGGAGAGAAAGATAGAGCTCCTAAAGACCTGCTTCACCCCCTGTAAAGCGACTCCCCTGCAGGTGGTGGTCTGGGGGCCAGACCTCAAATCCTTCCACCTGTCCCCTCTATTCGTAGGCGCCACAAGCCCTTAACCCTCTGACATACCGGCAAACCTTCCTGGATTTACTTTTGAAGGCAGTATCACCTGCCTCTTTTGGAATCCTCATTATCCTGACGGTCAGTCCTGGAGACAGTGTCATGACACGACACACGGAGATCTCTGTTATCAGAGAGGACCTGGAACAGCTGCTGGGGTTCTAGTGCCAGGGCAGGAGCAACTCCCCATCCACCCTCCACGGATTCCACCTGCCTGCATTTTGGTCCTTTTCCCTCCAAAAAAGATTTTTCCCTTTTTTCACTTTGAAAAAGGCAGCACACAGGTTACCCAGGCAGGGGAAAAAAAATAAAAAGCCTTTTTTTTTTTACCGAAGTGAATGACCATCTTCTGGGAAGTATAGGTTTTGAACCTGAAAACTCTGTCTGTCTGTCTCTTAGTCCACAGAAAGAGCCACTAGCCCAGCCAGGTCTCACACTCAGATGGGGTGTTTTTGCCAGTCAAAGGTCTGCACAGCGCACTAGTGACTGGGCGTCCTGAGACCCAAATGTTACATTGTAGATGGACTGTTTGCAGTTCCTGCTCCCCAGGACATTGGACTGTCTCAACTCCCTCCCCTACAGCATGAAAAAAAGACTCTTGACAACCTTGGAGCAAATGGAGTGGGGGTGAGGGGAGCTGTTTGCATGTCTGCGCTGCTCATGCCCAGGTGTCTGTGGGGGTGCGTGGCAGAGGCTGTAAGGGGGCTAGGGGGCAGAAGGAGACTGTTTGAGAGGCAGGCTGCAGGCAGGGGAGCCCAGGAGTGTGTGCAGGGCTGTGTGTGTGGGTGTGGTGGCAGGGGGTTAGGGCAGGTACCCCTGCTGGATGGTGAGATGGCAGCTGGGCTGCCCCTGGGCCCTCAGGGCTGAAGGGCAGAAGCAGGGTGGCAGTAAAGTAGCTCAGGGAGGCACACAGTAGAAGTTAGTTGGGGAGCTGGGGGACAGAGGGCAAGGGGAAAGGGGGCATCCTTGAGGAGGGCTCTGGACTAGAGAGTGGGGGCAGCTGGAGCCATGGAAGGTCCCAGGAATCAGGGACTGACAGGAACAGATTCCTGCACCCACCCACTGGATAGAAGCTGCAGCAGCCAGAGCAGCAGCCCTGGCTTGCCTAGGCCAAGGGCCCTGAGTGAGTCCTTCTGAGGATGAGGAAGAGGAGGAGGGGGTGGAGGAGGAGGAGGAGTAGGAGGAGGAGGAGGAGGAGGAGGAGGAGGAGGAAGAGGAGGAGGAAGAAGAAGAGGAGGGGGAGGAGGAGGAGGAGGAGGAGGAGGGGCAGGAGGGCAGCTGTCAGTAGGCAACGGGATTAATAGAGGCCTCCATTACGGAGGCATGTGTCCAGGCAGGCACCCACCAACCCTCAGGGGCAGCTCAGGGCACCCAGGGACTTGGTGTGGGTATCTCTGGGGCGGGGACTGTCAGTCAGTCAGCAAGACTGTGTGTCAGTGCACATGGTGGGACAGGGGCCTGGCGGACCTTGGTCCCCCGCCCTGGACTGTCAGATGCCAGCCCCATGCCCAGACACACACCAATCTGCCCATAGCCCCTTGGCCCGGGCGACCAGCACCTGCTTTGGCCTGGGGCTCTGGCTCTGGTGGCTGGCCACCACCACTCAGGTCAAGTTCAGCGTGGGGGTCATGGCTGCTGGTCAACTGGATGGGCGGGGTCCCCGTGGCCTAGCAACCACAGGAGCCCTCTGTGATGTCCTATCCCCTGGCAATCTGTGCTGGCCACACTGGCACTGGGCAGCCCAACTGCCCTGCCACTAGGTCAGGCAACAGCGCCCAGACGCCTGGGCCCTGGCACAGAGGGACGGAAGGATGGGAAGACAGTGCTGACCGACGAGGGACCTCAGGGCTGGCAGCCAAGAGAAGACAGGTCGAGGTGCGCCCGGGATCCAGGGAGCCCAGGCCAGAGCTGCCTGCATGCCTGCCTGCCTTCCTGGATGTCTGTATGCTGCCTTTGTCCAGGTAGGTTTCTCAGGTCCCCTCCAATCCTGTCCTCTCCTGTCCTCACCATCCTCTCCCCTCTCCTCTCCTCCGCACTTTGCTTCTCTCCTTTGTCTGTCCTCTCTTCCAGGTGCCCTGCTCACCAGCTCCAGCACTTGTGATGGTTCTCCAGTGACAGCTGTTCGCAACCCCTTCAACCCCCTGCCTGCCCCTAATGTGACCCAGCTCACAGGGTTCCGGCTCACCCCACCTAAACCCACACGCCCCAACACATTCCCTGGTTCAGCCCCTCTGCCCTATTCAGCCAAACCGGCCCCTTTGCAACCTACCTATGCATCGTTGTTTCTCCTCACCATTCAAGGAGAGATCTCCTTTTGTACTTAGCTTGGTTGACTGGTGGATGGATGGATGGATGGATGGATGGATAGATGTATGGGTGGATGGATGGATGAATGGACAGGTCAATGGATCGGTTTTGTAGAGGCAGAGTACCATATAGGGGTACTGGAGACCGCTGGTGTCAGATCCTTAGTCAATGTCAAATGTAAAACATTAATTCATCAATAACAAAAATGAATAAGCACCTAAATAAATAAATAAATATAAAAACTGGGTGAAAAAATACATGGCATCCTTGCATTTCTGAATATGGAATGCTGTGAGGATCTTAACAAGGAAAGCATTGTCCTGAGTAGCCCATTTGAAGTCGTGGAATATTTCCTTTTCCTTTTTCTTTTTTTACTTTCCATTTTCTTGATTATTCACTGGAATAAATAGACAGCAATTGAGAGGGAAGGGAGGTAGAGAGAGTTTGAGACACACAGAGAGACACCTGCAGCACTTCCGCACCACTTGTAAAGATTTCCCCTGGCAGGTGGGAACCAGGGTGTTGAAGCCCAGTCCTCCTGCGTTGTAACATGAGTGCTTAGCTGGGTTTGGCACCACCTGGTACCCTTGATGGGACACTTTTTTTTAGCAATGAAAAGAAATTCTCGGGGCAAGGTAATAAATAAATGAAGAAGTAAATAAAAGTGCATTTACATTAACTCAGTGGAAACACACAGGGACATATACGTCTCTGTTACCTGTATTACTTCTTCATGTATGGATTGATTGCCTCATGGGGTTATTGCCACAGCTGAGTGCCTGTGCCACGAATAATCCACAGCTCCTGCACTCCATTTGTTCCCCTTTCGCTGCCCTTGTTGCTTGGTCACTGTGGTGGTTATTGTTGTTGTTGTTGTTGTTACTGACCTTGCATCTGACAGACACAAAAGGAGAGAGCAGAGGAAATACAGGGTGGGAGAGAAAGATAGAGCTCCTAAAGACCTGCTTCACCCCCTGTAAAGCGACTCCCCTGCAGGTGGTGGTCTGGGGGCCAGACCTCAAATCCTTCCACCTGTCCCCTCTATTCGTAGGCGCCACAAGCCCTTAACCCTCTGACATACCGGCAAACCTTCCTGGATTTACTTTTGAAGGCAGTATCACCTGCCTCTTTTGGAATCCTCATTATCCTGACGGTCAGTCCTGGAGACAGTGTCATGACACGACACACGGAGATCTCTGTTATCAGAGAGGACCTGGAACAGCTGCTGGGGTTCTAGTGCCAGGGCAGGAGCAACTCCCCATCCACCCTCCACGGATTCCACCTGCCTGCATTTTGGTCCTTTTCCCTCCAAAAAAGATTTTTCCCTTTTTTCACTTTGAAAAAGGCAGCACACAGGTTACCCAGGCAGGGGAAAAAAAATAAAAAGCCTTTTTTTTTTTTACCGAAGTGAATGACCATCTTCTGGGAAGTATAGGTTTTGAACCTGAAAACTCTGTCTGTCTGTCTCTTAGTCCACAGAAAGAGCCACTAGCCCAGCCAGGTCTCACACTCAGATGGGGTGTTTTTGCCAGTCAAAGGTCTGCACAGCGCACTAGTGACTGGGCGTCCTGAGACCCAAATGTTACATTGTAGATGGACTGTTTGCAGTTCCTGCTCCCCAGGACATTGGACTGTCTCAACTCCCTCCCCTACAGCATGAAAAAAAGACTCTTGACAACCTTGGAGCAAATGGAGTGGGGGTGAGGGGAGCTGTTTGCATGTCTGCGCTGCTCATGCCCAGGTGTCTGTGGGGGTGCGTGGCAGAGGCTGTAAGGGGGCTAGGGGGCAGAAGGAGACTGTTTGAGAGGCAGGCTGCAGGCAGGGGAGCCCAGGAGTGTGTGCAGGGCTGTGTGTGTGGGTGTGGTGGCAGGGGGTTAGGGCAGGTACCCCTGCTGGATGGTGAGATGGCAGCTGGGCTGCCCCTGGGCCCTCAGGGCTGAAGGGCAGAAGCAGGGTGGCAGTAAAGTAGCTCAGGGAGGCACACAGTAGAAGTTAGTTGGGGAGCTGGGGGACAGAGGGCAAGGGGAAAGGGGGCATCCTTGAGGAGGGCTCTGGACTAGAGAGTGGGGGCAGCTGGAGCCATGGAAGGTCCCAGGAATCAGGGACTGACAGGAACAGATTCCTGCACCCACCCACTGGATAGAAGCTGCAGCAGCCAGAGCAGCAGCCCTGGCTTGCCTAGGCCAAGGGCCCTGAGTGAGTCCTTCTGAGGATGAGGAAGAGGAGGAGGGGGTGGAGGAGGAGGAGGAGTAGGAGGAGGAGGAGGAGGAGGAGGAGGAGGAGGAAGAGGAGGAGGAAGAAGAAGAGGAGGGGGAGGAGGAGGAGGAGGAGGAGGAGGGGCAGGAGGGCAGCTGTCAGTAGGCAACGGGATTAATAGAGGCCTCCATTACGGAGGCATGTGTCCAGGCAGGCACCCACCAACCCTCAGGGGCAGCTCAGGGCACCCAGGGACTTGGTGTGGGTATCTCTGGGGCGGGGACTGTCAGTCAGTCAGCAAGACTGTGTGTCAGTGCACATGGTGGGACAGGGGCCTGGCGGACCTTGGTCCCCCGCCCTGGACTGTCAGATGCCAGCCCCATGCCCAGACACACACCAATCTGCCCATAGCCCCTTGGCCCGGGCGACCAGCACCTGCTTTGGCCTGGGGCTCTGGCTCTGGTGGCTGGCCACCACCACTCAGGTCAAGTTCAGCGTGGGGGTCATGGCTGCTGGTCAACTGGATGGGCGGGGTCCCCGTGGCCTAGCAACCACAGGAGCCCTCTGTGATGTCCTATCCCCTGGCAATCTGTGCTGGCCACACTGGCACTGGGCAGCCCAACTGCCCTGCCACTAGGTCAGGCAACAGCGCCCAGACGCCTGGGCCCTGGCACAGAGGGACGGAAGGATGGGAAGACAGTGCTGACCGACGAGGGACCTCAGGGCTGGCAGCCAAGAGAAGACAGGTCGAGGTGCGCCCGGGATCCAGGGAGCCCAGGCCAGAGCTGCCTGCATGCCTGCCTGCCTTCCTGGATGTCTGTATGCTGCCTTTGTCCAGGTAGGTTTCTCAGGTCCCCTCCAATCCTGTCCTCTCCTGTCCTCACCATCCTCTCCCCTCTCCTCTCCTCCGCACTTTGCTTCTCTCCTTTGTCTGTCCTCTCTTCCAGGTGCCCTGCTCACCAGCTCCAGCACTTGTGATGGTTCTCCAGTGACAGCTGTTCGCAACCCCTTCAACCCCCTGCCTGCCCCTAATGTGACCCAGCTCACAGGGTTCCGGCTCACCCCACCTAAACCCACACGCCCCAACACATTCCCTGGTTCAGCCCCTCTGCCCTATTCAGCCAAACCGGCCCCTTTGCAACCTACCTATGCATCGTTGTTTCTCCTCACCATTCAAGGAGAGATCTCCTTTTGTACTTAGCTTGGTTGACTGGTGGATGGATGGATGGATGGATGGATAGATGTATGGGTGGATGGATGGATGAATGGACAGGTCAATGGATCGGTTTTGTAGAGGCAGAGTACCATATAGGGGTACTGGAGACCGCTGGTGTCAGATCCTTAGTCAATGTCAAATGTAAAACATTAATTCATCAATAACAAAAATGAATAAGCACCTAAATAAATAAATAAATATAAAAACTGGGTGAAAAAATACATGGCATCCTTGCATTTCTGAATATGGAATGCTGTGAGGATCTTAACAAGGAAAGCATTGTCCTGAGTAGCCCATTTGAAGTCGTGGAATATTTCCTTTTCCTTTTTCTTTTTTTACTTTCCATTTTCTTGATTATTCACTGGAATAAATAGACAGCAATTGAGAGGGAAGGGAGGTAGAGAGAGTTTGAGACACACAGAGAGACACCTGCAGCACTTCCGCACCACTTGTAAAGATTTCCCCTGGCAGGTGGGAACCAGGGTGTTGAAGCCCAGTCCTCCTGCGTTGTAACATGAGTGCTTAGCTGGGTTTGGCACCACCTGGTACCCTTGATGGGACACTTTTTTTTAGCAATGAAAAGAAATTCTCGGGGCAAGGTAATAAATAAATGAAGAAGTAAATAAAAGTGCATTTACATTAACTCAGTGGAAACACACAGGGACATATACGTCTCTGTTACCTGTATTACTTCTTCATGTATGGATTGATTGCCTCATGGGGTTATTGCCACAGCTGAGTGCCTGTGCCACGAATAATCCACAGCTCCTGCACTCCATTTGTTCCCCTTTCGCTGCCCTTGTTGCTTGGTCACTGTGGTGGTTATTGTTGTTGTTGTTGTTGTTACTGACCTTGCATCTGACAGACACAAAAGGAGAGAGCAGAGGAAATACAGGGTGGGAGAGAAAGATAGAGCTCCTAAAGACCTGCTTCACCCCCTGTAAAGCGACTCCCCTGCAGGTGGTGGTCTGGGGGCCAGACCTCAAATCCTTCCACCTGTCCCCTCTATTCGTAGGCGCCACAAGCCCTTAACCCTCTGACATACCGGCAAACCTTCCTGGATTTACTTTTGAAGGCAGTATCACCTGCCTCTTTTGGAATCCTCATTATCCTGACGGTCAGTCCTGGAGACAGTGTCATGACACGACACACGGAGATCTCTGTTATCAGAGAGGACCTGAAACAGCTGCTGGGGTTCTAGTGCCAGGGCAGGAGCAACTCCCCATCCACCCTCCACGGAGTCCACCTGCCTGCATTTTGGTCCTTTTCCCTCCAAAAAAGATTTTTCCCTTTTTTCACTTTGAAAAAGGCAGCACACAGGTTACCCAGGCAGGGGAAAAAAAATAAAAATCCTTTTTTTTTTTTAACGAAGTGAATGACCATCTTCTGGGAAGTATAGGTTTTGAACCTGAAAACTCTATCTGTCTGTCTCTTAGTCCACAGAAAGAGCCACTAGCCCAGCCAGGTCTCACACTCAGATGGGGTGTTTTTGCCAGTCAAAGGTCTGCACAGCGCACTAGGGACTGGGCGTCCTGAGACCCAAATGTTACATTGTAGATGGACTGTTTGCAGTTCCCGCTCCCCAGGACATTGGACTGTCTCAACTCCCTCCCCTACAGCATGAAAAAAAGACTCTTGACAACCTTGGAGCAAATGGAGTGGGGGTGAGGGGAGCTGTTTGCATGTCTGCGCTGCTCATGCCCAGGTGTCTGTGGGGGTGCGTGGCAGAGGCTGTAAGGGGGCTAGGGGGCAGAAGGAGACTGTTTGAGAGGCAGGCTGCAGGCAGGGGAGCCCAGGAGTGTGTGCAGGGCTGTGTGTGTGGGTGTGGTGGCAGGGGGTTAGGGCAGGTACCCCTGCTGGATGGTGAGATGGCAGCTGGGCTGGCCCTGGGCCCTCAGGGCTGAAGGGCAGAAGCAGGGTGGCAGTAAAGTAGCTCAGGGAGGCACACAGTAGATGTTAGTTGGGGAGCTGGGGGACAGAGGGCAAGGGGAAAGGGGGCATCCTTGAGGAGGGCTCTGGACTAGAGAGTGGGGGCAGCTGGAGCCATGGAAGGTCCCAGGAATCAGGGACTGACAGGAACAGATTCCTGCACCCACCCACTGGATAGAAGCTGCAGCAGCCAGAGCAGCAGCCCTGGCTTGCCTAGGCCAAGGGCCCTGAGTGAGTCCTTCTGAGGATGAGGAAGAGGAGGAGGGGGTGGAGGAGGAGGAGGAGTAGGAGGAGGAGGAGGAGGAGGTGGAGGAGGAAGAGGAGGAGGAAGAAGAAGAGGAGGAGGAGGAGGAGGAGGAGGGGCAGGAGGGCAGCTGTCAGTAGGCAACGGGATTAATAGAGGCCTCCATTATGGAGGCATGTGTAATCAATAAAGGCAAGGAAATCAATAAATGAAGAAGTAAATAAAAGTGCATTTACATTAACTCAGTGGAAACACACAGGGACATATACGTCTCTGTTACCTGTATTACTTCTTCATGTATGGATTGATTGCCTCATGGGGTTATTGCCACAGCTGAGTGCCTGTGCCACGAATAATCCACAGCTCCTGCACTCCATTTGTTCCCCTTTCGCTGCCCTTGTTGCTTGGTCACTGTGGTGGTTATTGTTGTTGTTGTTGTTGTTGTTACTGACCTTGCATCTGACAGACACAAAAGGAGAGAGCAGAGGAAATACATGGTGGGAGAGAAAGTTAGAGCTCCTAAAGACCTGCTTCACCCCCTGTAAAGCGACTCCCCTGCAGGTGGTGGTCTGGGGGCCAGACCTCAAATCCTTCCACCTGTCCCCTCTATTCGTAGGCGCCACAAGCCCTTAACCCTCTGACATACAGGCAAACCTTCCTGGATTTACTTTTGAAGGCAGTATCACCTGCCTCTTTTTGAATCCTCATTATCCTGACGGTCAGTCCTGGAGACAGTGTCATGACACGACACACGGATATCTCTGTTATCAGAGAGGACCTGGAACAGCTGCTGGGGTTCTAGTGCCAGGGCAGGAGCAACTCCCCATCCACCCTCCACGGAGTCCACCTGCCTGCATTTTGGTCCTTTTCCCTCCAAAAAAGATTTTTCCCTTTTTTCACTTTGAAAAAGGCAGCACACAGGTTACCCAGGCAGGGGAAAAAAAATAAAAAAGCCTTTTTTTTTTTTTTTTTTTACCGAAGTGAATGACCATCTTCTGGGAAGTATAGGTTTTGAACCTGAAAACTCTGTCTGTCTGTCTCTTAGTCCACAGAAAGAGCCACTAGCCCAGCCAGGTCTCAAACTCAGATGGGGTGTTTTTGCCTGTCAAAGGTCTGCACAGCTCACTAGGGATTGGGTGTCCTGAGACCCAAATGTTACATTGTAGATGGACTGTTTGCAGTTCCTGCTCCCCAGGACATTGGACTGTCTCAACTCCCTCCCCTACAGCATGAAAAAAAGACTCTTGACAACCTTGGAGCAAATGGAGTGGGGGTGAGGGGAGCTGTTTGCATGTCTGCGCTGCTCATGCCCTGGTGTCTGTGGGGGTGCGTGGCAGAGGCTGTAAGGGGGCTAGGGGGCAGAAGGAGACTGTTTGAGAGGCAGGCTGCAGGCAGGGGAGCCCAGGAGTGTGTGCAGGGCTGTGTGTGTGGGTGTGGTGGCAGGGGGTTAGGGCAGGTCCCCCTGCTGGATGGTGAGATGGCAGCTGGGCTGGCCCTGGGCCCTCAGGGCTGAAGGGCAGAAGCAGGGTGGCAGTAAAGTAGCTCAGGGAGGCACACAGTAGATGTTAGTTGGGGAGCTGGGGGACAGAGGGCAAGGGGAAAGGGGGCATCCTTGAGGAGGGCTCTGGACTAGAGAGTGGGGGCAGCTGGAGGCATGGAAGGTCCCAGGAATCAGGGACTGACAGGAACAGATTCCTGCACCCACCCACTGGATAGAAGCTGCATCAGCCAGAGCAGCAGCCCAGGCTTGCCTAGGCCAAGGGCCCTGAGTGAGTCCTTCTGAGGATGCGGAAGAGGAGGAGGGGGTGGAGGAGGAGGAGGAGTAGGAGGAGGAGGAGGAGGAGGAGGAGGAAGAGGAGGAGGAAGAAGAAGAGGAGGAGGAGGAGGAGGAGGAGTAGGAGGAGGAGGAGGGGCAGGAGGGCAGCTGTCAGTAGGCAACGGGATTAATAGAGGCCTCCATTACGGAGGCATGTGTCCAGGCAGGCACCCACCAACCCTCAGGGCAGCTCAGGGCACCCAGGGACTTGGTGTGGGTATCTCTGTGGCGGGGACTGTCAGTCAGTCAGCAAGACTGTGTGTCAGTGCACATGGTGGGACAGGGGCCTGGCGGAACTTGGTCCCCCGCCCTGGACTGTCAGATGCCAGCCCCATGCCCAGACACACACCAATCTGCCCATAGCACCTTGGCCCGGCCGACCAGCACCTGCTTTGGCCTGGGGCTCTGGCTCTGGTGGCTGGCCACCACCCCTCAGGTCAAGTTCAGCGTGGGGGTCATGGCTGCTGGTCAACTGGATGGGCGGGGTTCCCGTGGCCTAGCAACCACAGGAGCCCTCTGTGATGTCCTAGCCCCTGGCAATCTGTGCTGGCCACACTGGCACTGGGCAGCCCAACTGCCCTGCCACTAGGTCAGGCAACAGCGCCCAGACGCCTGGGCCCTGGCAAAGAGGGACGAAGGATGGGAAGACAGTGCTGACCGACGAGGGACATCAGGGCTGGCAGCCATGAGAAGACAGGTGGAGGTGCGCCCGGGATCCAGGGAGCCCAGGCCAGAGCTGCCTGCATGCCTGCCTGCCTTCCTGGATGTCTGTATGCTGCCTTTGTCCAGGTAGGTTTCTCAGGTCCCCTCCAATCCTGTCCTCTCCTGTCCTCACCATCCTCTCCCCTCTCCTCTCCTCCGCACTTTGCTTCTCTCCTTTGTCTGTCCTCTCTTCCAGGTGCCCTGCTCACCAGCTCCAGCACTTGTGATGGTTCTCCAGTGACAGCTGTTCACAACCCCTTCAACCCCCTGCCTGCCCCTAATGTGACACAGCTCACAGGGTCTCCGGCTCACCCCACCCAAACCCACACGCCCCAAAACATTCCCTGGTTCAGCCCCTCTGCCCTATTCAGCCAAACCGGCCCCTTTGCAACCTACCTATGCATCGTTGTTTCTCCTCACCATTCAAGGAGAGATCTCCTTTTGTACTTAGCTTGGTTGACTGGTGGATGGATGGATGGATGGATGGATGGATGGATGGATGGATGGATGGATGGATGGATAGATGTATGGGTGGGTGGATGGATGGATGGACAGGTCAATGGATCGGTTTTGTAGAGGCAGAGTACCATATAGGGGTACTGGAGACCGCTGGTGTCAGATCCTTAGTCAATGTCAAATGTAAAACATTAATTCATCAATAACAAAAATGAATAAGCACCTAAATAAATAAATAAATAAATAAATAAATGAATAAAAATAAAACTGGGTTAAAAAATACATGGCGTCTTTGCCTTTCTGCATATGGAATGCTGTGAGGATCTTAACAAGGAAAGCATTGTCCTGAGTAGCCCATTTGAAGTCGTGGAATATTTCCTTTTCCTTTTTCTTTTTTTACTTTCCATTTTCTTGATTATTCACTGGAATAAATAGACAGCAATTGAGAGGGAAGGGAGGTAGAGAGAGTTTGAGACACAGAGAGAGACACCTGCAGCACTTCCGCACCACTTTTAAAGATTTCCCCTGGCAGGTGGGAACCAGGGTGTTGAAGCCCAGTCCTCCTGCATTGTAACATGAGTGCTTAGCTGGGTTTGGCACCACCTGGTACCCTTGATGGGACACTTTTTTTTTAGCAATGAAAAGAAATTCTCGGGGCAAGGTAATAAATAAATGAAGAAGTAAATAAAAGTGCATTTACATTAACTCAGTGGAAACACACAGGGACATATACGTCTCTGTTACCTGTATTACTTCTTCATGTATGGATTGATTGCCTCATGGGGTTATTGCCACAGCTGAGTGCCTGTGCCACGAATAATCCACAGCTCCTGCACTCCATTTGTTCCCCTTTCGCTGCCCTTGTTGCTTGGTCACTGTGGTGGTTATTGTTGTTGTTGTTGTTACTGACCTTGCATCTGACAGACACAAAAGGAGAGAGCAGAGGAAATACAGGGTGGGAGAGAAAGATAGAGCTCCTAAAGACCTGCTTCACCCCCTGTAAAGCGACTCCCCTGCAGGTGGTGGTCTGGGGGCCAGACCTCAAATCCTTCCACCTGTCCCCTCTATTCGTAGGCGCCACAAGCCCTTAACCCTCTGACATACCGGCAAACCTTCCTGGATTTACTTTTGAAGGCAGTATCACCTGCCTCTTTTGGAATCCTCATTATCCTGACGGTCAGTCCTGGAGACAATGTCATGACAGGACACACGGAGATCTCTGTTATCAGAGAGGACCTGGAACCGCTGCTGGGGTTCTAGTGCCAGGGCAGGAGCAACTCCCCATCCACCCTCCACGGAGTCCACCTGCCTGCATTTTGGTCCTTTTCCCTCCAAAAAAGATTTTTCCCTTTTTTCACTTTGAAAAAGGCAGCACACAGGTTACCCAGGCAGGGGAAAAAAAATAAAAAGCCTTTTTTTTTTTTTTTTACCAAAGTGAATGACCATCTTCTGGGAAGTATAGGTTGTGAACCTGAAAACTCTGTCTGTCTGTCTCAGTCCACAGAAAAAGCCACTAGCCCAGCCAGGTCTCACACTCAGATGGGGTGTTTTTGCCAGTCAAAGGTCTGCACAGCGCACTAGGGATTGGGCGGCCTGAGACCCAAATGTTACATTGTAGATGGACTGTTTGCAGTTCTTGCTCCCCAGGACATTGGACTGTCTCAACTCCCTCCCCTACAGCATGAAAAAAAGACTCTTGACAACCTTGGAGCAAATAGAGTGGGGGTGAGGGGAGCTGTTTGCATGTCTGCGCTGCTCATGCCCAGGTGTCTGTGGGGGTGCGTGGCAGAGGCTGTAAGGGGGCTAGGGGGCAGAAGGAGACTGTTTGAGAGGCAGGCTGCAGGCAGGGGAGCCCAGGAGTGTGTGCAGGGCTGTGTGTGTGGGTGTGGTGGCAGGGGGTTAGGGCAGGTACCCCTGCTGGATGGTGAGATGGCAGCTGGGCTGGCCCTGGGCCCTCAGGGCTGAAGGGCAGAAGCAGGGTGGCAGTAAAGTAGCTCAGGGAGGCACACAGTAGATGTTAGTTGGGGAGCTGGGGGACAGAGGGCAAGGGGAAAGGGGGCATCCTTGAGGAGGGGTCAGGACTAGAGAGTGGGGGCAGCTGGAGGCATGGAAGGTCCCAGGAATCAGGGACTGACAGGAACAGATTCCTGCACCCACCCACTGGATAGAAGCTGCAGCAGCCAGAGCAGCAGCCCTGGCTTGCCTAGGCCAAGGGCCCTGAGTGAGTCCTTCTGAGGATGAGGAAGAGGAGGAGGGGGTGGAGGAGGAGGAGGAGGAGGAGGAGGAGGAGGAGGAAGAGGAGGAGGAAGAAGAAGAGGAGGAGGAGGAGGAGGAGGGGAAGGAGGTCAGCTCTCAGTAGGCAACGGGATTAATAGAGGCCTCCATTACGGAGGCATGTGTCCAGGCAGGCACCCACCAACACTCAGGGGCAGCTCAGGGCACCCAGGGACTTGGTGTGGGAATCTCTGGGGCGGGGACTGTCAGTCAGTCAGCAAGACTGTGTGTCAGTGCACATGGTGGGGCAGGGGCCTGGCGGACCTTGGTCCCCCGCCCTGGACTGTCAGATGCCAGCCCCATGCCCAGACACACACCAATCTGCCCATAGCCCCTTGGCCCGGCCGACCAGCACCTGCTTTGGCCTGGGGCTCTGGCTCTGGTGGCTGGCCACCACCCCTCAGGTCAAGTTCAGCGTGGGGGTCATGGCTGCTGGTCAACTGGATGGGCGGGGTTCCCGTGGCCAGCAACCACAGGAGCCCTCTGTGATGTCCTAGCCCCTGGCAATCTGTGCTGGCCACACTGGCACTGGGCAGCCCAACTGCCCTGCCACTAGGTCAGGCAACAGCGCCCAGACGCCTGGGCCCTGGCACAGAGGGACGGAAGGATGGGAAGTCAGTGCTGACCGACGAGGGAACTCAGGGCTGACAGCCAAGAGAAGACAGGTGGATGTGCGCCCGGGATCCAGGGAGCCCAGGCCAGAGCTGCCTGCATGCCTGCCTGCCTTCCTGGATGTCTGTATGCTGCCTTTGTCCAGGTAGGTTTCTCAGGTCCCCTCCAATCCTGTCCTCTCCTGTCCTCACCATCCTCTCCCCTCTCCTCTCCTCCGCACTTTGCTTCTCTCCTTTGTCTGTCCTCTCTTCCAGGTGCCCTGCTCACCAGCTCCAGCTCATGTCATGGTTCTCCAGTGAGAGCTGTTCGCAACCCCTTCCACCCCCTGCCTGCCCCTAATGTGACCCAGCTCACAGGGTCTCCGGCTGACCCCACCCAAACCCACACGCCCCAACACATTCCCTGGTTCAGCCCCTCTGCCCTATTCAGCCAAACTGGGCCTTAGCAACCTACCTATGCATCGTTGTTTCTCCTCACCATTCAAGGAGAGATCTCCTTTTGTACTTAGCTTGGTTGACTGGTGGATGGATGGATGGATGGATGGATGGATGGATGGATGGATGGATGGATGGATGGGTAGATGCATGGGTGGATGGATGGATGGATGGACAGGTCAATGGATCGGTTTTGTAGAGGCAGAGTACCATATAGGGGTACTGGAGTCCACTGGTGTCAGATCCTTAGTCAATGTCAAATGTAAAGCATTAATTCATCAATAACAAAAATGAATAAGCACCTAAATAAATAAATAAATCAATATAAATCTGGGTTAAAAAATTCATGTCGTCTTTGCCTTTCTGCATATGGAATGCTGTGAGGATCTTAACAAGGAAAGCATTGTCCTGAGTAGCCCATTTGAAGTCGTGGAATATTTCTTTTTCCTTTTTCTTTTTTTACTTTCCATTTTCTTGATTATTCACTGGAATAAATAGACAGCAATTGAGAGGGAAGGGAGGTAGAGAGAGTTTGAGACAGAAGGAGAGACAACTGCAGCACTTCCGCACCACTTGTAAAGATTTCCCCTGGCAGGTGCGAACCAGGGTGTTGAAGCCCAGTCCTCCTGCATCGTAACATGAGTGCTTAACTGGGTGTGGCACACGTGGTACCCTTGATGGGACACTTTTTTTTAGCAATGAAAAGAAATTCTCATGGCAAGGTAATAAATAAATGAAGAAGTAAATAAAAGTGCATTTACATTAACAGAGTGGAAACACACAGGGACATATACGTCTCTGTTACCTGTATTACTTCTTCATGTATGGATTGATTGCCTCAAGGGGTTATTGCCACAGCTGAGTGCCTACGCCACGAATAATCCACAGCTCCTGCACTCCATTTGTTCCCCTTTCGCTGCCCTTGTTCCTTGGTCACTGTGGTGGTTATTGTTTTTGTTGTTGTTGTTGTTACTGACCTTGCATCTGACAGACACAAAAGGAGAGAGCAGAGGAAATACAGGGTGGGAGAGAAAGATAGAGCTCCTAAAGACCTGCTTCACCCCCTGTAAAGCAACTCCCCTGCAGGTGGCGGTCTGGGGGCCAGACCCCAGATCCTTCCACCTGTCCCCTCTATTCGTGAGCGCCACAAGCCCTTAACCCTCTGACATACCGTCAAACCTCCCTGGATTTACTTTTGAAGGCAGTATCACCTGCCTCGTTTTGAATCCTCATTATCCTGAGAGTCAGTCCTGGAGACAGTGTCATGACATGACACACGGAGATCTCTGTTATAAGAGAGCACCTGGAAGAGCAGCTGGGGCTCTAGTGCCAGGGCAGGAGCAACTTCCCATCCACCTTCCACGGAGTCCACCTGCCTGCATTTTGGTCCTTTTCCCTCCAAAATAGATTTTTCCCTTTTTTCACTTTGAAACAGGCAGGAGACAGGTTACACAGGCAGGGGGAAAAAAAATAAAAAAGCCCTTTTTTTTTTTTTTTTTTTTTTTTACCGAAGTGAATGACCATCTTCTGGGAAGTATAGGTTTTGAACCTGAAAACTCTGTCTGTCTGTCTCTTAGTCCACAGAAAGAGCCACTAGCCCAGCCAGATCTCACGCTCAGATGGGGTGTTTTTGCCAGTCAAAGGTCTGCACAGCGCACTAGGGATTGGGTGGCCTGATACCCAAATGTTACATTGTAAATGGACTGTTTTCAGTTCTTGCTCCCCAGGACATTGGACTGTCTCAACTCCCTCCCCTACAGCATGAAAAAAAGACTCTTGCCAACCTTGGAGCAACTGGAGTGGGGGCGAGGGTAGCTGTTTGCATGTCTGCACTGCTCATGTCCAGGTGTCTGTGGGGGTCCGTGGCAGAGGCTGTAAGGGGGCTAGGGGGCAGAAGGAGACTTTTTGAGAGGCAGGCTGCAGGCAGGGGAGCCCAGGAGTGTGTGCAGGGCTGTGTGTGTGGGTGTGGTGGCAGGGCTTAGGGCAGGTCCCCCTGCTGGATGGTGAGATGGCAGCTGGGCTGGCCCTGGGCCCTCAGGGCTGAAGGGCAGAAGCAGGGTGGCAGTAAAGTAGCGCAGGGAGGAACACAGTAGATGTTAGTTGGGAGCTGGGGAACAGAGGGTAAGGGGAAAGGGAGTATCCTTGAGGAGGGGTCAGGACTAGAGAGTGGGGGCAGCTGGAGGCATGGAAGGTCCCAGGAATCAGGGACTGACAGGAACAGATTCCTACACCCCCCCACTGGATAGAAGCTGCAGAAGCCAGAGCAGCAGCCCTGGCTTGCCTAGGCCAAGGGCCCTGAGTGAGTCCCTCTGAGGATGAGGAAGAGGAGGAGGGGGTGTAGGAGGAGGAGGAGGAAGAGGAGGAGGAAGAGGAGGAAGAGGAGGAGGAAGAAGAGGAGGAGGAGGAGGAGGAGGAGGAGGAGGTGGGGGAGGAGGAGGAGGGGCAGGTGGGCAGCTGTCAGTAGGCAACGGGATTAATAGAGGCCTCCATTACGGAGGCATGTGTCCAGGCAGGCACCCACCAACCCTCAGGGGCAGCTCAGGGCACCCAGGGACTTGGTGTGGGTATCTCTGGGGCGGGGACAGTCAGTCAGTCAGCAAGACTGTGTGTCAGTGCACATGGTGGGACAGGGGCCTGGCAGACCTTGGTCCCCCGCCCTGGACTGTCAGATGCCAGCCCCATGCCCAGACACACACCAATCTGCCCATAGCCCCTTGGCCCGGCCGACCAGCACCTGCTTTGGCCTGGGGCTCTGGCTCTGGTGGCTGGCCACCACCCCTCAGGTCAAGTTCAGAGTGGGGGTCATGGCTGCTGGTCAACTGGATGGGCGGGGTCCCCGTGGCCTAGCAACCACAGGAGCCCTCTGTGATGTCCTAGCCCCTGGCAATCTGTGCTGGCCACACTGGCACTGGGCAGCCCAACTGCCCTGCCACTAGGTCAGGCAACAGCGCCCAGACGCCTGGGCCCTGGCACAGAGGGACGGAAGGATGGGAAGTCAGTGCTGACCGACGAGGGAACTCAGGGCTGGCAGCCAAGAGAAGACAGGTGGAGGTGCGCCCGGGATCCAGGGAGCCCAGGCCAGAGCTGCCTGCATGCCTGCCTGCCTTCCTGGATGTCTGTATGCTGCCTTTGTCCAGGTAGGTTTCTCAGGTCCCCTCCAATCCTGTCCTCTCCTGTCCTCACCATCCTCTCCCCTCTCCTCTCCTCCGCACTTTGCTTCTCTCCTTTGTCTGTCCTCTCTTCCAGGTGCCCTGCTCACCAGCTCCAGCTCATGTCATGGTTCTCCAGTGACAGCTGTTCGCAACCCCTTCCACCCCCTGCCTGCCCCTAATGTGACCCAGCTAACAGGGTCTCCGGCTGACCCCACCCAAACCCACACGCCCCATCACATTCCCTGGTTCAGCCCCTCTGCCCTATTCAGCCAAACTGGGCCTTTGCAACCTACCTATGCATCGTTGTTTCTCCTCACCATTCAAGGAGAGATCTCCTTTTGTACTTAGCTTGGTTGACTGGTGGATGGATGGATGGATGGATGGATGGATGGATGGATGAATGGATGGATAGATGTATGGGTGGATGGATGGATGGATGGACAGGTCAATGGATCGGTTTTGTAGAGGCAGAGTACCATATAGGGGTACTGGAGTCCGGTGGTGCCAGATCCTTAGTCAATGTCAAATGGAAAGCATTAATTCATCAATAACAAAAATGAATAAGCACCTAAATAAATAAATAAATAAATAAATATAAATCTGGGTTAAAAAATCCATGTCGTCTTTGCCTTTCTGCATATGGAATGCTGTGAGGATCTTAACAAGGAAAGCATTGTCCTGAGTAGCCCATTTGAAGTCGTGGAATATTTCCTTTTCCTTTTTCTTTTTTTACTTTCTATTTTCTTGATTATTCACTGGAATAAATAGACAGGAATTGAGAGGGAAGGGAGGTAGAGAGAGTTTGAGACACAAGGAGAGACAACTGCAGCACTTCCGCACCACTTGTAAAGATTTCCCCTGGCAGGTGCGAACCAGGGTGTTGAAGCCCAGTCCTCCTACATTGTAACATGAGTGCTTAACTGGGTGTGGCACACCTGGTACCCTTGATGGGACACTTTTTTTTAGCAATGAAAAGAAATTCTCGTGGCAAGGTAATAAATAAATGAATAAGTAAATAAAAGTGCATTTACATTAACTCAGTGGAAACACACAGGGACATATACGTCTCTGTTACCTGTATTACTTCTTCATGTATGGATTGATTGCCTCAAGGGGTTATTGCCACTGCTGAGTGCCTACGCTACGAATAATCCACAGCTCCTGCACTCCATTTGTTCCCCTTTCGCTGCCCTTGTTGCTTGGTCACTGTGGTGGTTATTGTTTTTGTTGTTGTTGTTGTTACTGACCTTGCATCTGACAGACACAAAAGGAGAGAGCAGAGGAAATACAGGGTGGGAGAGAAAGATAGAGCTCCTAAAGACCTGCTTCACCCCCTGTAAAGCAACTCCCCTGCAGGTGGCGGTCTGGGGGCCAGACCCCAGATCCTTCCACCTGTCCCCTCTATTCGTGAGCGCCACAAGCCCTTAACCCTCTGACATACCGCCAAACCTCCCTGGATTTACTTTTGAAGGCAGTATCACCTGCCTCGTTTTGAATCCTCATTATCCTGAGAGTCAGTCCTGGAGACAGTGTCATGACAGGACACACAGAGATCTCTGTTATCAGAGAGCACCTGGAAGAGCAGCTGGGGCTCTAGTGCCAGGGCAGGAGCAACTTCCCATCCACCTTCCACGGAGTCCACCTGCCTGCATTTTGGTCCTTTTCCCTCCAAAATAGATTTTCCCCTTTTTTCACTTTGAAACAGGCAGGAGACAGGTTACACAGGCATGGGGAAAAAAATTAAATAGCCTTTTTTTTTTTTTTTTTTTTTTTTTTTTTTTTTACCGAAGTGAATGACCATCTTCTGGGAAGTATAGGTTTTGAACCTGAAAACTCTGTCTGTCTGTCTCTTAGTCCACAGAAAGAGCCACTAGCCCAGCCAGATCTCACGCTCAAATGGGGTGTTTTTGCCAGTCAAAGGTCTGCACAGCGCACTAGGGACTGGGCGTCCTGAGACCCAAATGTTACATTGTAGATGGACTGTTTGCAGTTCCTGCTCCCCAGGACATTGGACTGTCTCAACTCCCTCCCCTACAGCATGAAAAAAAGACTCTTGCCAACCTTGGAGCAACTGGAGTGGTGGCGAGGGTAGCTGTTTGCATGTCTGCACTGCTCATGCCCAGGTGTCTGTGGGGGTCCGTGGCAGAGGCTGTAAGGGGGCTAGGGGGCAGAAGGAGACTGTTTGAGAGGCAGCCTGCAGGCAGGGGAGCCCAGGAGTGTGTGCAGGGCTGTGTGTGTGGGTGTGGTGGCAGGGGGTTAGGGCAGGTCCCCCTGCTGGATGGTGAGATGGCAGCTGGGCTGGCCCTGGGCCCTCAGGGCTGAAGGGCAGAAGCAGGGTGGCAGTAAAGTAGCGCAGGGAGGAACACAGTAGATGTTAGTTGGGAGCTGGGGGACAGAGGGTAAGGGGAAAGGGAGCATCCTTGAGGAGGGGTTAGGACTAGAGAGTGGGGGCAGCTGGAGGCATGGAAGGTCCCAGGAATCAGGGACTGACAGGAACAGATTCCTACACCCCCACACTGGATAGAAGCTGCAGAAGCCAGAGCAGCAGCCCTGGCTTGCCTAGGCCAAGGGCCCTGAGTGAGTCCCTCTGAGGATGAGGAAGAGGAGGAGGGGGTGTAGGAGGAGGAGGAGGAAGAGGAGGAGGAAGAGGAGGAAGAGGAGGAGGAAGAAGAGGAGGAGGAGGAGGTGGGGGAGGAGGAGGAGGGGTAGGTGGGCAGCTGTCAGTACGCAACGGGATTAATAGAGGCCTCCATTACGGAGGCATCTTTCCAGGCAGGCACCCACCAACCCTCAGGGGCAGCTCAGGGCACCCAGGGACTTGGTGTGGGTATCTCTGGGGTGGGGACTGTCAGTCAGTCAGCAAGACTGCGTGTCTGTGCACATGGTGGGACAGGGGCCTGGCAGACCTTGGTCCCCCGCCCTGGACTGTCAGATGCCAGCCCCATGCCCAGACACACACCAATCTGCCCAGAGCCCTTTGGCCCGGCCGACCAGCACCTGCTTTGGCCTGGGGCTCTGGCTCTGGTGGCTGGCCACCACCCCTCAGGTCAAGTTCAGCGTGGGGGTCATGGCTGCTGGTCAACTGGATGGGCGGGGTCCCCGTGGCCTAGCAACCACAGGAGCCCTCTGTGATGTCCTAGGCCCTGGCAATCTGTGCTGGCCACACTGGCACTGGGCAGCCCAACTGCCCTGCCACTAGGTCAGGCACCAGCGCCCAGACGCCTGGGCCCTGGCACAGAGGGACGGAAGGATGGGAAGACAGTGCTGACCGACGAGGGACCTCAGGGCTGGCAGCCAAGAGAAGACAGGTGGAGGTGCGCCCGGGATCCAGGGAGCCCAGGCCAGAGCTGCCTGCATGCCTGCCTGCCTGCCTTCCTGGATGTCTGTATGCTGCCTTTGTCCAGGTAGGTTTCTCAGGTCCCCTCCAATCCTGTCCTCTCCTGTCCTCTCCTGTCCTCACCATCCTCTCCCCTCTCCTCTCCTCCGCACTTTGCTTCTCTCCTTTGTCTGTCCTCTCTTCCAGGTGCCCTGCTCACCAGCTCCAGCACTTGTGATGGTTCTCCAGTGACAGCTGTTCGCAACCCCTTCCACCCCCTGCCTGCCCCTAATGTGATCCAGCTCACAGGGTCTCCGGCTCACCCCACCCAAACCCACACGCCCCAACACATTCCCTGGTTCAGCCCCTCTGCCCTATTCAGCCAAACTGGGCCTTTGCAACCTACCTATGCATCGTTGTTTCTCCTCACCATTAAGGAGAGATCTCCTTTTGTACTTAGCTTGGTTGACTGGTGGATGGATGGATGGATGGATGAATGGATGGATGAATGGATGGATAGATGTATGGGTGGATGGATGGATGGATGGATGGACAGGTCAATGGATCGGTTTTGTAGAGGCAGAGTACCATCTAGGGGTACTGGAGACCGCTGGTGTCAGATCCTTAGTCAATGTCAAATGTAAAACATTAATTCATCAATAACAAAAATGAATAAGCACCTAAATAAATAGATAAATATAAAAACTGGGTTAAAAAATACATGGCGTCTTTGCCTTTCTGCATATGGAATGCTGTGCGGATCTTAACAAGGATAGCATTGTCCTGAGTAGCCCATTTGAAGTCGTGGAATATTTCCTTTTCCTTTTTCTTTTTTTACTTTCTATTTTCTTGATTATTCACTGGAATAAATAGACAGGAATTGAGAGGGAAGGGAGGTAGAGAGAGTTGGAGACAGAGAGAGAGACAACTGCAGCACTTCCGCACCACTTGTAAAGATTTCCCCTGGCAGGTGGGAACCAGGGTGTTGAAGCCCAGTCCTCCTGCATTGTAACATGAGTGCTTAACTGGGTGTGGCACCACCTGGTACCCTTGATGGGACCCTTTTTTTAGCAATGAAAAGAAATTCTCTTGGCAAGGTAATAAATAAATGAAGAAGTAAATAAAAGTGCATTTACATTAACTCAGTGGAAACACACAGGGACATATACGTCTCTGTTACCTGTATTACTTCTTCATGTATGGATTGATTGCCTCAAGGGGTTATTGCCACAGCTGAGTGCCTACGCCAGGAATAATCCACAGCTCCTGCACTCCATTTGTTCCCCTTTCGCTGCCCTTGTTGCTTGGTCACTGTGGTGGTTATTGTTTTTGTTGTTGTTGTTGTTACTGACCTTGCATCTGACAGACATAAAAGGAGAGAGCAGAGGAAATACAGGGTGGGAGAGAAAGATAGAGCTCCTAAAGACCTGCTTCACACCCTGTAAAGCAACTCCCCTGCAGGTGGCGGTCTGGGGGCCAGACCCCAGATCCTTCCACCTGTCCCCTCTATTCGTGAGCGCCACAAGCCCTTAACCCTCTGACATACCGCCAAACCTCCCTGGATTTACTTTTGAAGGCAGTATCACCTGCCTCGTTTTGAATCCTCATTATCCTGAGAGTCAGTCCTGGAGACAGTGTCATGACATGACACACGGAGATCTCTGTTATCAGAGAGCACCTGGAAGAGCAGCTGGGGCTCTAGTGCCAGGGCAGGAGCAACTTCCCATCCACCTTCCACGAAGTCCACCTGCCTGCATTTTGGTCCTTTTCCCTCCAAAATAGATTTTTCCCTTTTTTCACTTTGAAACAGGGAGGAGACAGGTTACCCAGGCAGGGGGAAAAAAATTAAAAAGCCTTTTTTTTTTTTTTTTTTTTTTTTTTACCGAAGTGAATGACCATCTTCTGGGAAGTATAGGTTTTGAACCTGAAAACTCTGTCTGTCTGTCTCTTAGTCCACAGAAAGAGCCACTAGCCCAGCCAGATCTCACGCTCAGATGGGGTGTTTTTGCCAGTCAAAGGTCTGCACAGCGCACTAGGGATTGGGCGGCCTGAGACCCAAATGTTACATTGTAGATGGACTGTTTTCAGTTCTCGCTCCCCAGGACATTGGACTGTCTCAACTCCCTCCCCTACAGCATGAAAAAAAGACTCTTGCCAACCTTGGAGCAACTGGAGTGGGGGCGAGGGGAGCTGTTTGCATGTCTGCACTGCTCATGCCCAGGTGTCTGTGGGGGTCCGTGGGAGAGGCTGTAAGGGGGCTAGGGGGAAGAAGGAGACTGTTTGAGAGGCAGGCTGCAGGCAGGGGAGCCCAGGAGTGTGTGCAGGGCTGTGTGTGTGGGTGTGGTGGCAGGGGTTTAGGGCAGGTCCCCCTGCTGGATGGTGAGATGACAGCTGGGCTGGCCCTGGGCCCTCAGGGCTGAAGGGCAGAAGCAGGGTGGCAGTAAAGTAGCGGAGGGAGGAACACAGTAGATGTTAGTTGGGAGCTGGGGGACAGAGGGTAAGGGGAAAGGGGGCATCCTTGAGGAGGGGTCAGGACTAGAGAGTGGGGGCAGCTGGAGGCATGGAAGGTCCCAGGAATCAGGGACTGACAGGAACCGATTCCTACACCCCCCCCCGAACTACTGGATAGAAGCTGCAGAAGCCAGAGCAGCAGCCCTGGCTTGCCTAGGCCAAGGGCCCTGAGTGAGTCCCTCTGAGGATGAGGAAGAGGAGGAGGGGGTGGAGGAGGAGGAGGAGGAAGAGCAGGAGGAAGAGGAGGAAGAGAAGGAGGAAGAAGAGGAGGAGGAGGAGGAGGCGGAGGAGGAGGAGGAGGGGCAGGAGGGCAGCTGTCAATAGGCAACGGGATTAATGGAGGCCTCCATTATGGAGGCATGTGTCCAGGCAGGCACCCACCAACCCTCAGGGGCAGCTCAGGGCACCCAGGGACTTGGTGTGGGTATCTCTGGGGCAGGGACTGTCAGTCATTCAGCAAGACTGTGTGTCAGTGCACATGGTGGGACAGGGGCCTGGCAGACCTTGGTCCCCCGCCCTGGACTGTCAGATGCCAGCCCCATGCCCAGACACACACCAATCTGCCCATAGCCCCTTGGCCCGGCCGACCAGCACCTGCTTTGGCCTGGGGCTCTGGCTCTGGTGGCTGGCCACCACCCCTCAGGTCAAGTTCAGCGTGGGGGTCATGGCTGCTGGTCAACTGGATGGGCGGGGTCCCCGTGGCCTAGCAACCACAGGAGCCCTCTGTGATGTCCTAGCCCCTGGCAATCTGTGCTGGCCACACTGGCACTGGGCAGCCCAACTGCCCTGCCACTAGGTCAGGCAACAGCGCCCAGACGCCTGGGCCCTGGCACAGAGGGACGGAAGGATGGGAAGACAGTGCTGACCGACGAGGGACCTCAGGGCTGGCAGCCAAGAGAAGACAGGTGGAGGTGCGCCCGGGATCCAGGGAGCCCAGGCCAGAGCTGCCTGCATGCCTGCCTGCCTGCCTTCCTGGATGTCTGTATGCTGCCTTTGTCCAGGTAGGTTTCTCAGGTCCCCTCCAATCCTGTCCTCTCCTGTCCTCTCCTGTCCTCACCATCCTCTCCCCTCTCCTCTCCTCCGCACTTTGCTTCTCTCCTTTGTCTGTCCTCTCTTCCAGGTGCCCTGCTCACCAGCTCCAGCACTTGTGATGGTTCTCCAGTGACAGCTGTTCGCAACCCCTTCCACCCCCTGCCTGCCCCTAATGTGATCCAGCTCACAGGGTCTCCGGCTCACCCCACCCAAACCCACACGCCCCAACACATCCCCTGGTTCAGCCCCTCTGCCCTATTCAGCCAAACTGGGCCTTTGCAACCTACCTATGCATCGTTGTTTCTCCTCACCATTAAGGAGAGATCTCCTTTTGTACTTAGCTTGGTTGACTGGTGGATGGATGGATGGATGGATGGATGAATGGATGGATGAATGGATGGATAGATGTATGGGTGGATGGATGGATGGATGGATGGACAGGTCAATGGATCGGTTTTGTAGAGGCAGAGTACCATCTAGGGGTACTGGAGACCGCTGGTGTCAGATCCTTAGTCAATGTCAAATGTAAAACATTAATTCATCAATAACAAAAATGAATAAGCACCTAAATAAATAGATAAATATAAAAACTGGGTTAAAAAATACATGGCGTCTTTGCCTTTCTGCATATGGAATGCTGTGCGGATCTTAACAAGGATAGCATTGTCCTGAGTAGCCCATTTGAAGTCGTGGAATATTTCCTTTTCCTTTTTCTTTTTTTACTTTCTATTTTCTTGATTATTCACTGGAATAAATAGACAGGAATTGAGAGGGAAGGGAGGTAGAGAGAGTTTGAGACAGAGAGAGAGACAACTGCAGCACTTCCGCACCACTTGTAAAGATTTCCCCTGGCAGGTGGGAACCAGGGTGTTGAAGCCCAGTCCTCCTGCATTGTAACATGAGTGCTTAACTGGGTGTGGCACCACCTGGTACCCTTGATGGGACCCTTTTTTTAGCAATGAAAAGAAATTCTCTTGGCAAGGTAATAAATAAATGAAGAAGTAAATAAAAGTGCATTTACATTAACTCAGTGGAAACACACAGGGACATATACGTCTCTGTTACCTGTATTACTTCTTCATGTATGGATTGATTGCCTGAAGGGGTTATTGCCACAGCTGAGTGCCTACGCCAGGAATAATCCACAGCTCCTGCACTCCATTTGTTCCCCTTTCGCTGCCCTTGTTGCTTGGTCACTGTGGTGGTTATTGTTGTTGTTGTTGTTGTTGTTACTGACCTTGCATCTGACAGACATAAAAGGAGAGAGCAGAGGAAATACAGGGTGGGAGAGAAAGATAGAGCTCCTAAAGACCTGCTTCACCCCCTGTAAAGCGACTCCCCTGCAGGTGGCGGTCTGGGGGCCAGACCCCAAATCCCTCCACCTGTCCCCTCTATTCGTGAGCGCCACAAGCCCTTAACCCTCTGACATACCGCCAAACCTCCCTAGATTTGCTTTTGAAGGCAGTATCACCTGCCTCGTTTTGAATCCTCATTATCCTGAGGGTCAGTCCTGATGACAGTGTCATGACAGGACACACGGAGATCTCTGTTATCAGAGAGCACCTGGAACAGCAGCTGGGGCTCTAGTGCCAGGGCAGGAGCAACTCCCCATCCACCTTCCACGAAGTCCACCTGCCTGCATTTTGGTCCTTTTCCCTCCAAAATAGATTTTTCCCTTTTTTCACTTTGAAACAGGCAGGAGACAGGTTACCCAGGCAGGGGGAAAAAAAATTAAAAAGCCTTTTTTTTTTTTTTTTTTTTACCGAAGTGAATGACCATCTTCTGGGAAGTATAGGTTTTGAACCTGAAAACTCTGTCTGTCTGTCTCTTAGTCCACAGAAAGAGCCACTAGCCCAGCCAGATCTCACGCTCAGATGGGGTGTTTTTCCAGTCAAAGGTCTGCACAGCGCACTAGGGATTGGGCGGCCTGAGACCCAAATGTTACATTGTAGATGGACTGTTTTCAGTTCTTGCTCCCCAGGACATTGGACTGTCTCAACTCCCTCCCCTACAGCATGAAAAAAAGACTCTTGCCAACCTTGGAGCAACTGGAGTGGGGGCGAGGGTAGCTGTTTGCATGTCTGCACTGCTCATGCCCAGGTGTCTGTGGGGGTCCGTGGGAGAGGCTGTAAGGGGGCTAGGGGGAAGAAGGAGACTGTTTGAGAGGCAGGCTGCAGGCAGGGGAGCCCAGGAGTGTGTGCAGGGCTGTGTGTGTGGGTGTGGTGGCAGGGGTTTAGGGCAGGTCCCCCTGCTGGATGGTGAGATGGCAGCTGGGCTGGCCCTGGGCCCTCAGGGCTGAAGAGCAGAAGCAGGGTGGCAGTAAAGTAGCGCAGGGAGGAACACAGTAGATGTTAGTTGGGAGCTGGGGGACAGAGGGTAAGGGGAAAGGGGGCATCCTTGAGGAGGGGTCAGGACTAGAGAGTGGGGGCAGCTGGAGGCATGGAAGGTCCCAGGAATCAGGGACTGACAGGAACCGATTCCTACACCCCCCCCCGAACTACTGGATAGAAGCTGCAGAAGCCAGAGCAGCAGCCCTGGCTTGCCTAGGCCAAGGGCCCTGAGTGAGTCCCTCTGAGGATGAGGAAGAGGAGGAGGGGGTGGAGGAGGAGGAGGAGGAAGAGCAGGAGGAAGAGGAGGAAGAGAAGGAGGAAGAAGAGGAGGAGGAGGAGGCGGAGGAGGAGGAGGAGGGGCAGGAGGGCAGCTGTCAATAGGCAACGGGATTAATGGAGGCCTCCATTATGGAGGCATGTGTCCAGGCAGGCACCCACCAACCCTCAGGGGCAGCTCAGGGCACCCAGGGACTTGGTGTGGGTATCTCTGGGGCAGGGACTGTCAGTCATTCAGCAAGACTGTGTGTCAGTGCACATGGTGGGACAGGGGCCTGGCGGACCTTGTTCCCCCGCCCTGGACTGTCAGATGCCAGCCCCATGCCCAGACACACACCAATCTGCCCATAGCCCCTTGGCCCGGCCGACCAGCACCTGCTTTGGCCTGGGGCTCTGGCTCTGGTGGCTGGCCACCACCCCTCAGGTCAAGTTCAGCGTGGGGGTCATGGCTGCTGGTCAACTGGATGGGCGGGGTCCCCGTGGCCTAGCAACCACAGGAGCCCTCTGTGATGTCCTAGGCCCTGGCAATCTGTGCTGGCCACACTGGCACTGGGCAGCCCAACTGCCCTGCCACTAGGTCAGGCAACAGCGCCCAGACGCCTGGGCCCTGGCACAGAGGGACGGAAGGATGGGAAGACAGTGCTGACCCACGAGGGACCTCAGGGCTGGCAGCCAAGAGAAGACAGGTGGAGGTGCGCCCGGGATCCAGGGAGCCCAGGCCAGAGCTGCCTGCATGCCTGCCTGCCTGCCTTCCTGGATGTCTGTATGCTGCCTTTGTCCAGGTAGGTTTCTCAGGTCCCCTCCAATCCTGTCCTCTCCTGTCCTCTCCTGTCCTCACCATCCTCTCCCCTCTCCTCTCCTCCGCACTTTGCTTCTCTCCTTTGTCTGTCCTCTCTTCCAGGTGCCCTGCTCACCAGCTCCAGCACTTGTGATGGTTCTCCAGTGACAGCTGTTCGCAACCCCTTCCACCCCTGCCTGCCCCTAATGTGATCCAGCTCACAGGGTCTCCGGCTCACCCCACCCAAACCCACACGCCCCAACACATTCCCTGGTTCAGCCCCTCTGCCCTATTCAGCCAAACTGGGCCTTTGCAACCTACCTATGCATCGTTGTTTCTCCTCACCATTAAGGAGAGATCTCCTTTTGTACTTAGCTTGGTTGACTGGTGGATGGATGGATGGATGGATGGATGGATGAATGGATGGATGAATGGATGGATAGATGTATGGGTGGATGGATGGATGGATGGATGGACAGGTCAATGGATCGGTTTTGTAGAGGCAGAGTACCATCTAGGGGTACTGGAGACCGCTGGTGTCAGATCCTTAGTCAATGTCAAATGTAAAACATTAATTCATCAATAACAAAAATGAATAAGCACCTAAATAAATAGATAAATATAAAAACTGGGTTAAAAAATACATGGCGTCTTTGCCTTTCTGCATATGGAATGCTGTGCGGATCTTAACAAGGATAGCATTGTCCTGAGTAGCCCATTTGAAGTCGTGGAATATTTCCTTTTCCTTTTTCTTTTTTTACTTTCTATTTTCTTGATTATTCACTGGAATAAATAGACAGGAATTGAGAGGGAAGGGAGGTAGAGAGAGTTGGAGACAGAGAGAGAGACAACTGCAGCACTTCCGCACCACTTGTAAAGATTTCCCCTGGCAGGTGGGAACCAGGGTGTTGAAGCCCAGTCCTCCTGCATTGTAACATGAGTGCTTAACTGGGTGTGGCACCACCTGGTACCCTTGATGGGACCCTTTTTTTAGCAATGAAAAGAAATTCTCTTGGCAAGGTAATAAATAAATGAAGAAGTAAATAAAAGTGCATTTACATTAACTCAGTGGAAACACACAGGGACATATACGTCTCTGTTACCTGTATTACTTCTTCATGTATGGATTGATTGCCTCAAGGGGTTATTGCCACAGCTGAGTGCCTACGCCAGGAATAATCCACAGCTCCTGCACTCCATTTGTTCCCCTTTCGCTGCCCTTGTTGCTTGGTCACTGTGGTGGTTATTGTTTTTGTTGTTGTTGTTGTTACTGACCTTGCATCTGACAGACATAAAAGGAGAGAGCAGAGGAAATACAGGGTGGGAGAGAAAGATAGAGCTCCTAAAGACCTGCTTCACCCCCTGTAAAGCGAGTCCCCTGCAGGTGGCGGTCTGGGGGCCAGACCCCAAATCCCTCCACCTGTCCCCTCTATTCGTGAGCGCCACAAGCCCTTAACCCTCTGACATACCGCCAAACCTCCCTGGATTTGCTTTTGAAGGCAGTATCACCTGCCTCGTTTTGAATCCTCATTATCCTGAGGGTCAGTCCTGATGACAGTGTCATGACAGGACACACGGAGATCTCTGTTATCAGAGAGCACCTGGAACAGCAGCTGGGGCTCTAGTGCCAGGGCAGGAGCAACTCCCCATGCACCCTCCACGGAGTCCACCTGCCTGCATTTTGGTCCTTTTCCCTCCAAAAAAGATTTTTCCCTTTTTTCACTTTGAAACAGGCAGCAGACAGGTTACCCAGGCAGGGGAAAAAAAAATAAAAAGCCTTTTTTTTTTTTTTTTTTTTTACCGAAGTGAATGACCATCTTCTGACAAGTATAGGTTTTGAACCTGAAAACTCTGTCTGTCTGTCTCTTAGTCCACAGAAAGAGCCACTAGCCCAGCCAGATCTCACGCTCAGATGGGGTGTTTTTCCAGTCAAAGGTCTGCACAGCGCACTAGGGATTGGGCGGCCTGAGACCCAAATGTTACATTGTAGATGGACTGTTTGCAGGTCTTGCTCCCCAGGACATTGGACTGTCTCAACTCCCTCCCCTACAGCATGAAAAAAAGACTCTTGACAACCTTGGAGCAACTGGAGTGGGGGCGAGGGGAGCTGTTTGCATGTCTGCACTGCTCATGCCCAGGTGTCTGTGGGGGTCCGTGGCAGAGGCTGTAAGGGGGCTAGGGGGCAGAAGGAGACTGTTTGAGAGGCAGGCTGCAGGCAGGGGAGCCCAGGAGTGTGTGCAGGGCTGTGTGTGTGTGGGTGTGGTGCAGGGGGTTAGGGCAGGTCCCCCTGCTGGATGGTGAGATGGCAGCTGGGCTGTCCCTGGGCCCTCATGACTGAAGGGCAGAAGCAGGGTGGCAGTAAAGTAGCGCAGGGAGGAACAGAGTAGATGTTAGTTGGGAGCTGGGGGACAGAGGGTAAGGGGAAAGGGGGCATCCTTGAGGAGGGGTCAGGACTAGAGAGTGGGGGCAGCTGGAGGCATGGAAGGTCCCAGGAATCAGGGACTGACAGGAACCGATTCCTACACCCCCCCCGAACTACTGGATAGAAGCTGCAGAAGCCAGAGCAGCAGCCCTGGCTTGCCTAGGCCAAGGGCCCTGAGTGAGTCCCTCTGAGGATGAGGAAGAGGAGGAGGGGGTGGAGGAGGAGGAGGAGGAAGAGCAGGAGGAAGAGGAGGAAGAGAAGGAGGAAGAAGAGGAGGAGGAGGAGGAGGCGGAGGAGGAGGAGGAGGGGCAGGAGGGCAGCTGTCAATAGGCAACGGGATTAATGGAGGCCTCCATTACGGAATCATGTCTCCAGGCAGGCACCCACCAACCCTCAGGGGCAGCTCAGGGCACCCAGGGACTTGGTGTGGGTATCTGTGGGGCGGGGACTGTCAGTCAGTCAGCAAGACTGTGTGTCAGTGCACATGGTGGGACAGGGGCCTGGCGGACCTTGGTCCCCCGCCCTGGACTGTCAGATGCCAGCCCCATGCCCAGACACACACCAATCTGCCCATAGCCCCTTGGCCCGGCCGACCAGCACCTGCTTTGGCCTGGGGCTCTGGCTCTGGTGGCTGGCCACCACCCCTCAGGTCAAGTTCAGCGTGGGCGTCATGGCTGCTGGTCAACTGGATGGGCGGGGTCCCCGTGGCCTAGCAACCACAGGAGCCCTCTGTGATGTCCTAGCCCCTGGCAATCTGTGCTGGCCACACTGGCACTGGGCAGCCCAACTGCCCTGCCACTAGGTCAGGCAACAGCGCCCAGACGCCTGGGCCCTGGCACAGAGGGACGGAAGGATGGGAAGACAGTGCTGACCGACGAGGGACCTCAGGGCTGGCAGCCAAGAGAAGACAGGTGGAGGTGCGCCCGGGATCCAGGGAGCCCAGGCCAGAGCTGCCTGCATGCCTGCCTGCCTGCCTTCCTGGATGTCTGTATGCTGCCTTTGTCCAGGTAGGTTTCTCAGGTCCCCTCCAATCCTGTCCTCTCCTGTCCTCTCCTGTCCTCACCATCCTCTCCCCTCTCCTCTCCTCCGCACTTTGCTTCTCTCCTTTGTCTGTCCTCTCTTCCAGGTGCCCTGCTCACCAGCTCCAGCACTTGTGATGGTTCTCCAGTGACAGCTGTTCGCAACCCCTTCCACCCCCTGCCTGCCCCTAATGTGATCCAGCTCACAGGGTCTCCGGCTCACCCCACCCATACCCACACGCCCCAACACATTCCCTGGTTCAGCCCCTCTGCCCTATTCAGTCAAACTGGGCCTTTGCAACCTACCTATGCATCGTTGTTTCTCCTCACCATTAAGGAGAGATCTCCTTTTGTACTTAGCTTGGTTGACTGGTGGATGGATGGATGGATGGATGGATGAATGGATGGATGAATGGATGGATAGATGTATGGGTGGATGGATGGATGGATGGATGGACAGGTCAATGGATCGGTTTTGTAGAGGTAGAGTACCATCTAGGGGTACTGGAGACCGCTGGTGTCAGATCCTTAGTCAATGTCAAATGTAAAAAATTAATTCATCAATAACAAAAATGAATAAGCACCTAAATAAATAGATAAATATAAAAACTGGGTTAAAAAATACATGGCGTCTTTGCCTTTCTGCATATGGAATGCTGTGCGGATCTTAACAAGGATAGCATTGTCCTGAGTAGCCCATTTGAAGTCGTGGAATATTTCCTTTTCCTTTTTCTTTTTTTACTTTCTATTTTCTTGATTATTCACTGGAATAAATAGACAGGAATTGAGAGGGAAGGGAGGTAGAGAGAGTTTGAGACAGAGAGAGAGACAACTGCAGCACTTCCGCACCACTTGTAAAGATTTCCCCTGGCAGGTGGGAACCAGGGTGTTGAAGCCCAGTCCTCCTGCATTGTAACATGAGTGCTTAACTGGGTGTGGCACCACCTGGTACCCTTGATGGGACCCTTTTTTTAGCAATGAAAAGAAATTCTCTTGGCAAGGTAATAAATAAATGAAGAAGTAAATAAAAGTGCATTTACATTAACTCAGTGGAAACACACAGGGACATATATGTCTCTGTTACCTGTATTACTTCTTCATGTATGGATTGATTGCCTCAAGGGGTTATTGCCACAGCTGAGTGCCTACGCCAGGAATAATCCACAGCTCCTGCACTCCATTTGTTCCCCTTTCGCTGCCCTTGTTGCTTGGTCACTGTGGTGGTTATTGTTTTTGTTGTTGTTGTTGTTACTGACCTTGCATCTGACAGACATAAAAGGAGAGAGCAGAGGAAATACAGGGTGGGAGAGAAAGATAGAGCTCCTAAAGACCTGCTTCACCCCCTGTAAAGCGAGTCCCCTGCAGGTGGCGGTCTGGGGGCCAGACCCCAAATCCCTCCACCTGTCCCCTCTATTCGTGAGCGCCACAAGCCCTTAACCCTCTGACATACCGCCAAACCTCCCTGGATTTGCTTTTGAAGGCAGTATCACCTGCCTCGTTTTGAATCCTCATTATCCTGAGGGTCAGTCCTGATGACAGTGTCATGACAGGACACACGGAGATCTCTGTTACCAGAGAGCGCCTGGAACAGCAGCTGGGGCTCTAGTGCCAGGGCAGGAGCAACTCCCCATGCACCCTCCACGGAGTCCACCTGCCTGCATTTTGGTCCTTTTCCCTCCAAAAAAGATTTTTCCCTTTTTTCACTTTGAAACAGGCAGCAGACAGGTTACCCAGGCAGGGGAAAAAAAAATAAAAAGCCTTTTTTTTGTTGTTGTTGTTTTTTTTTTTTACCGAAGTGAATGACAATCTTCTGGCAAGTATAGGTTTTGAACCTGAAAACTCTGTCTGTCTGTCTCTTAGTCCACAGAAAGAGCCACTAGCCCAGCCAGATCTCACGCTCAGATGGGGTGTTTTTCCAGTCAAAGGTCTGCACAGCGCACTAGGGATTGGGCGGCCTGAGACCCAAATGTTACATTGTAGATGGACTGTTTGCAGGTCTTGCTCCCCAGGACATTGGACTGTCTGAACTCCCTCCCCTACAGCATGAAAAAAAGACTCTTGACAACCTTGGAGCAACTGGAGTGGGGGCGAGGGGAGCTGTTTGCATGTCTGCACTGCTCATGCCCAGGTGTCTGTGGGGGTCCGTGGCAGAGGCTTTAAGGGGGCTAGGGGGCAGAAGGAGACTGTTTGAGAGGCAGGCTGCAGGCAGGGGAGCCCAGGAGTGTGTGCAGGGCTGTGTGTGTGTGGGTGTGGTGCAGGGGGTTAGGGCAGGTCCCCCTGCTGGATGGTGAGATGGCAGCTGGGCTGTCCCTGGGCCCTCATGGCTGAAGGGCAGAAGCAGGGTGGCAGTAAAGTAGCGCAGGGAGGAACAGAGTAGATGTTAGTTGGGAGCTGGGGGACAGAGGGTAAGGGGAAAGGGGGCATCCTTGAGGAGGGGTCAGGACTAGAGAGTGGGGGCAGCTGGAGGCATGGAAGGTCCCAGGAATCAGGGACTGACAGGAACCGATTCCTACACCCCCCCCCGAACTACTGGATAGAAGCTGCAGAAGCCAGAGCAGCAGCCCTGGCTTGCCTAGGCCAAGGGCCCTGAGTGAGTCCCTCTGAGGATGAGGAAGAGGAGGAGGGGGTGGAGGAGGAGGAGGAGGAAGAGCAGGAGGAAGAGGAGGAAGAGAAGGAGGAAGAAGAGGAGGAGGAGGAGGAGGCGGAGGAGGAGGAGGAGGGGCAGGAGGGCAGCTGTCAATAGGCGACGGGATTAATGGAGGCCTCCATTACGGAGGCATGTGTCCAGGCAGGCACCCACCAACCCTCAGGGGCAGCTCAGGGCACCCAGGGACTTGGTGTGGGTATCTCTGGGGCGGGGACTGTCAGTCAGTCAGCAAGACTGTGTGTCAGTGCACATGGTGGGACAGGGGCCTGGCGGACCTTGGTCCCCCGCCCTGGACTGTCAGATGCCAGCCCCATGCCCAGACACACACCAATCTGCCCATAGCCCCTTGGCCCGGCCGACCAGCACCTGCTTTGGCCTGGGGCTCTGGCTCTGGTGGCTGGCCACCACCCCTCAGGTCAAGTTCAGTGTGGGGGTCATGGCTGCTGGTCAACTGGATGGGCGGGGTCCCCGTGGCCTAGCAACCACAGGAGCCCTCTGTGATGTCCTAGCCCCTGGCAATCTGTGCTGGCCACACTGGCACTGGGCAGCCCAACTGCCCTGCCACTAGGTCAGGCAACAGCGCCCAGACGCCTGGGCCCTGGCACAGAGGGACGGAAGGATGGGAAGACAGTGCTGACCGACGAGGGACCTCAGGGCTGGCAGCCAAGAGAAGACAGGTGGAGGTGCGCCCGGGATCCAGGGAGCCCAGGCCAGAGCTACCTGCATGCCTGCCTGCCTTCCTGGATGTCTGTATGCTGCCTTTGTCCAGGTAGGTTTCTCAGGTCCCCTCCAATCCTGTCCTCTCCTGTCCTCTCCTGTCCTCACCATCCTCTCCCCTCTCCTCTCCTCCACACTTTGCTTCTCTCCTTTGTCTGTCCTCTCTTCCAGGTGCCCTGCTCACCAGCTCCAGCACTTGTGATGGTTCTCCAGTGACAGCTGTTCGCAACCCCTTCCACCCCCTGCCTGCCCCTAATGTGATCCAGCTCACAGGGTCTCCGGCTCACCCCACCCAAACCCACAGGCCCCAACACATCCCCTGGTTCAGCCCCTCTGCCCTATTCAGCCAAACTGGGCCTTTGCAACCTACCTATGCATCATTGTTTCTCCTCACCATTAAGGAGAGATCTCCTTTTGTACTTAGCTTGGTTGACTGGTGGATGGATGGATGGATGGATGGATGGATGGATGAATGGATGGATGAATGGATGGATAGATGTATGGGTGGATGGATGGATGAATGGACAGGTCAATGGGTCGGTTTTGTAGAGGCAGAGTACCTTCTAGGTGTACTGGAGACCGCTGGTGTCAGATCCTTATTCAATGTCAAATGTAAAACATTAATTCATCAATAACAAAAATGAATAAGCACCTAAATAAATAGATAAATATAAAAACTGGGTTAAAAAATACATGGCGTCTTTGCCTTTCTGCATATGGAATGCTGTGCGGATCTTAACAAGGATAGCATTGTCCTGAGTAGCCCATTTGAAGTCGTGGAATATTTCCTTTTCCTTTTTCGTTTTTTACTTTCTATTTTCTTGATTATTCACTGGAATAAATAGACAGGAATTGAGAGGGAAGGGAGGTAGAGAGAGTTTGAGACAGAGAGAGAGACAACTGCAGCACTTCCGCACCACTTGTAAAGATTTCCCCTGGCAGGTGGGAACCAGGGTGTTGAAGCCCAGTCCTCCTGCATTGTAACATGAGTGCTTAACTGGGTGTGGCACCACCTGGTACCCTTGATGGGACCCTTTTTTTAGCAATGAAAAGAAATTCTCTTGGCAAGGTAATAAATAAATGAAGAAGTAAATAAAAGTGCATTTACATTAACTCAGTGGAAACACACAGGGACATATACGTCTCTGTTACCTGTATTACTTCTTCATGTATGGATTGATTGCCTCAAGGGGTTATTGCCACAGCTGAGTGCCTACGCCAGGAATAATCCACAGCTCCTGCACTCCATTTGTTCCCCTTTCGCTGCCCTTGTTGCTTAGTCACTGTGGTGGTTATTGTTTTTTTTGTTGTTGTTGTTGTTACTGACCTTGCATCTGACAGACATAAAAGGAGAGAGCAGAGGAAATACAGGGTGGGAGAGAAAGATAGAGCTCCTAAAGACCTGCTTCACCCCCTGTAAAGCGAGTCCCCTGCAGGTGGCGGTCTGGGGGCCAGACCCCAAATCCCTCCACCTGTCCCCTCTATTCGTGAGCGCCACAAGCCCTTAACCCTCTGACATACCGCCAAACCTCCCTGGATTTGCTTTTGAAGGCAGTATCACCTGCCTCGTTTTGAATCCTCATTATCCTGAGGGTCAGTCCTGATGACAGTGTCATGACAGGACACACGGAGATCTCTGTTATCAGAGAGCACCTGGAACAGCAGCTGGGGCTCTAGTGCCAGGGCAGGAGCAACTCCCCATGCACCCTCCACGGAGTCCACCTGCCTGCATTTTGGTCCTTTTCCCTTCAAAAAAGATTTTTCCCTTTTTTCACTTTGAAACAGGCAGCAGACAGGTTACCCAGGCAGGGGAAAAAAAAATAAAAAGCCTTTTTTTTTTTTTTTTTTTTTTTTTACCGAAGTGAATGACCATCTTCTGGCAAGTATAGGTTTTGAACCTGAAAACTCTGTCTGTCTGTCTCTTAGTCCACAGAAAGAGCCACTAGCCCAGCCAGATCTCACGCTCAGATGGGGTGTTTTTCCAGTCAAAGGTCTGCACAGCGCACTAGGGATTGGGCGGCCTGAGACCCAAATGTTACATTGTAGATGGACTGTTTGCAGGTCTTGCTCCCCAGGACATTGGACTGTCTCAACTCCCTCCCCTACAGCATGAAAAAAAGACTCTTGACAACCTTGGAGCAACTGGAGTGGGGGCGAGGGGAGCTGTTTGCATGTCTGCACTGCTCATGCCCAGGTGTCTGTGGGGGTCCGTGGCAGAGGCTGTAAGGGGGCTAGGGGGCAGAAGGAGACTGTTTGAGAGGCAGGCTGCAGGCAGGGGAGCCCAAAGTGTGTGCAGGGCTGTGTGTGTGTGGGTGTGGTGCAGGGGGTTAGGGCAGGTCCCCCTGCTGGATGGTGAGATGGCAGCTGGGCTGTCCCTGGGCCCTCATGGCTGAAGGGCAGAAGCAGGGTGGCAGTAAAGTAGCGCAGGGAGGAACAGAGTAGATGTTAGTTGGGAGCTGGGGGACAGAGGGTAAGGGGAAAGGGGGCATCCTTGAGGAGGGGTCAGGACTAGAGAGTGGGGGCAGCTGGAGTCATGGAAGGTCCCAGGAATCAGGGACTGACCGGAACCGATTCCTACACCCCCCCCAAACTACTGGATAGAAGCTGCAGAAGCCAGAGCAGCAGCCCTGGCTTGCCTAGGCCAAGGGCCCTGAGTGAGTCCCTCTGAGGATGAGGAAGAGGAGGAGGGGGTGGAGGAGGAGGAGGAGGAAGAGAAGGAGGAAGAGGAGGAAGAGAAGGAGGAAGAAGAGGAGGAGGAGGAGGAGGCGGAGGAGGAGGAGGAGGGGCAGGAGGGCAGCTGTCAATAGGCAACGGGATTAATGGAGGCCTCCATTACGGAGGCATGTGTCCAGGCAGGCACCCACCAACCCTCAGGGGCAGCTCAGGGCACCCAGGGACTTGGTGTGGGTATCTCTGGGGCGGGGACTGTCAGTCAGTCAGCAAGACTGTGTGTCAGTGCACATGGTGGGACAGGGGCCTGGCGGACCTTGGTCCCCCGCCCTGGACTGTCAGATGCCAGCCCCATGCCCAGACACACACCAATCTGCCCATAGCCCCTTGGCCCGGCCGACCAGCACCTGCTTTGGCCTGGGGCTCTGGCTCTGGTGGCTGGCCACCACCCCTCAGGTCAAGTTCAGTGTGGGGGTCATGGCTGCTGGTCAACTGGATGGGCGGGGTCCCCGTGGCCTAGCAACCACAGGAGCCCTCTGTGATGTCCTAGCCCCTGGCAATCTGTGCTGGCCACACTGGCACTGGGCAGCCCAACTGCCCTGCCACTAGGTCAGGCAACAGCGCCCAGACGCCTGGGCCCTGGCACAGAGGGACGGAAGGATGGGAAGACAGTGCTGACCGACGAGGGTCCTCAGGGCTGGCAGCCAAGAGAAGACAGGTGGAGGTGCGCCCGGGATCCAGGGAGCCCAGGCCAGAGCTACCTGCATGCCTGCCTGCCTTCCTGGATGTCTGTATGCTGCCTTTGTCCAGGTAGGTTTCTCAGGTCCCCTCCAATCCTGTCCTCTCCTGTCCTCTCCTGTCCTCACCATCCTCTCCCCTCTCCTCTCCTCCACACTTTGCTTCTCTCCTTTGTCTGTCCTCTCTTCCAGGTGCCCTGCTCACCAGCTCCAGCACTTGTGATGGTTCTCCAGTGACAGCTGTTCGCAACCCCTTCCACCCCCTGCCTGCCCCTAATGTGATCCAGCTCACAGGGTCTCCGGCTCACCCCACCCAAACCCACAGGCCCCAACACATCCCCTGGTTCAGCCCCTCTGCCCTATTCAGCCAAACTGGGCCTTTGCAACCTACCTATGCATCATTGTTTCTCCTCACCATTAAGGAGAGATCTCCTTTTGTACTTAGCTTGGTTGACTGGTGGATGGATGGATGGATGGATGGATGGATGGATGAATGGATGGATGAATGGATGGATAGATGTATGGGTGGATGGATGGATGAATGGACAGGTCAATGGGTCGGTTTTGTAGAGGCAGAGTACCTTCTAGGTGTACTGGAGACCGCTGGTGTCAGATCCTTATTCAATGTCAAATGTAAAACATTAATTCATCAATAACAAAAATGAATAAGCACCTAAATAAATAGATAAATATAAAAACTGGGTTAAAAAATACATGGCGTCTTTGCCTTTCTGCATATGGAATGCTGTGCGGATCTTAACAAGGATAGCATTGTCCTGAGTAGCCCATTTGAAGTCGTGGAATATTTCCTTTTCCTTTTTCGTTTTTTACTTTCTATTTTCTTGATTATTCACTGGAATAAATAGACAGGAATTGAGAGGGAAGGGAGGTAGAGAGAGTTTGAGACAGAGAGAGAGACAACTGCAGCACTTCCGCACCACTTGTAAAGATTTCCCCTGGCAGGTGGGAACCAGGGTGTTGAAGCCCAGTCCTCCTGCATTGTAACATGAGTGCTTAACTGGGTGTGGCACCACCTGGTACCCTTGATGGGACCCTTTTTTTAGCAATGAAAAGAAATTCTCTTGGCAAGGTAATAAATAAATGAAGAAGTAAATAAAAGTGCATTTACATTAACTCAGTGGAAACACACAGGGACATATACGTCTCTGTTACCTGTATTACTTCTTCATGTATGGATTGATTGCCTCAAGGGGTTATTGCCACAGCTGAGTGCCTACGCCAGGAATAATCCACAGCTCCTGCACTCCATTTGTTCCCCTTTCGCTGCCCTTGTTGCTTAGTCACTGTGGTGGTTATTGTTTTTTTTGTTGTTGTTGTTGTTACTGACCTTGCATCTGACAGACATAAAAGGAGAGAGCAGAGGAAATACAGGGTGGGAGAGAAAGATAGAGCTCCTAAAGACCTGCTTCACCCCCTGTAAAGCGAGTCCCCTGCAGGTGGCGGTCTGGGGGCCAGACCCCAAATCCCTCCACCTGTCCCCTCTATTCGTGAGCGCCACAAGCCCTTAACCCTCTGACATACCGCCAAACCTCCCTGGATTTGCTTTTGAAGGCAGTATCACCTGCCTCGTTTTGAATCCTCATTATCCTGAGGGTCAGTCCTGATGACAGTGTCATGACAGGACACACGGAGATCTCTGTTATCAGAGAGCACCTGGAACAGCAGCTGGGGCTCTAGTGCCAGGGCAGGAGCAACTCCCCATGCACCCTCCACGGAGTCCACCTGCCTGCATTTTGGTCCTTTTCCCTTCAAAAAAGATTTTTCCCTTTTTTCACTTTGAAACAGGCAGCAGACAGGTTACCCAGGCAGGGGAAAAAAAAATAAAAAGCCTTTTTTTTTTTTTTTTTTTTTTTTTACCGAAGTGAATGACCATCTTCTGGCAAGTATAGGTTTTGAACCTGAAAACTCTGTCTGTCTGTCTCTTAGTCCACAGAAAGAGCCACTAGCCCAGCCAGATCTCACGCTCAGATGGGGTGTTTTTCCAGTCAAAGGTCTGCACAGCGCACTAGGGATTGGGCGGCCTGAGACCCAAATGTTACATTGTAGATGGACTGTTTGCAGGTCTTGCTCCCCAGGACATTGGACTGTCTCAACTCCCTCCCCTACAGCATGAAAAAAAGACTCTTGACAACCTTGGAGCAACTGGAGTGGGGGCGAGGGGAGCTGTTTGCATGTCTGCACTGCTCATGCCCAGGTGTCTGTGGGGGTCCGTGGCAGAGGCTGTAAGGGGGCTAGGGGGCAGAAGGAGACTGTTTGAGAGGCAGGCTGCAGGCAGGGGAGCCCAAAGTGTGTGCAGGGCTGTGTGTGTGTGGGTGTGGTGCAGGGGGTTAGGGCAGGTCCCCCTGCTGGATGGTGAGATGGCAGCTGGGCTGTCCCTGGGCCCTCATGGCTGAAGGGCAGAAGCAGGGTGGCAGTAAAGTAGCGCAGGGAGGAACAGAGTAGATGTTAGTTGGGAGCTGGGGGACAGAGGGTAAGGGGAAAGGGGGCATCCTTGAGGAGGGGTCAGGACTAGAGAGTGGGGGCAGCTGGAGTCATGGAAGGTCCCAGGAATCAGGGACTGACCGGAACCGATTCCTACACCCCCCCCAAACTACTGGATAGAAGCTGCAGAAGCCAGAGCAGCAGCCCTGGCTTGCCTAGGCCAAGGGCCCTGAGTGAGTCCCTCTGAGGATGAGGAAGAGGAGGAGGGGGTGGAGGAGGAGGAGGAGGAAGAGAAGGAGGAAGAGGAGGAAGAGAAGGAGGAAGAAGAGGAGGAGGAGGAGGAGGCGGAGGAGGAGGAGGAGGGGCAGGAGGGCAGCTGTCAATAGGCAACGGGATTAATGGAGGCCTCCATTACGGAGGCATGTGTCCAGGCAGGCACCCACCAACCCTCAGGGGCAGCTCAGGGCACCCAGGGACTTGGTGTGGGTATCTCTGGGGCGGGGACTGTCAGTCAGTCAGCAAGACTGTGTGTCAGTGCACATGGTGGGACAGGGGCCTGGCGGACCTTGGTCCCCCGCCCTGGACTGTCAGATGCCAGCCCCATGCCCAGACACACACCAATCTGCCCATAGCCCCTTGGCCCGGCCGACCAGCACCTGCTTTGGCCTGGGGCTCTGGCTCTGGTGGCTGGCCACCACCCCTCAGGTCAAGTTCAGCGTGGGGGTCATGGCTGCTGGTCAACTGGATGGGCGGGGTCCCCGTGGCCTAGCAACCACAGGAGCCCTCTGTGATGTCCTAGCCCCTGGCAATCTGTGCTGGCCACACTGGCACTGGGCAGCCCAACTGCTCTGCCACTAGGTCAGGCAACAGCGCCCAGACGCCTGGGCCCTGGCACAGAGGGACAGAAGGATGGGAAGACAGTGCTGACCGACGAGGGACCTCAGGGCTGGCAGCCAAGAGAAGACAGGTGGAGGTGCGCCCGGGATCCAGGGAGCCCAGGCCAGAGCTACCTGCATGCCTGCCTGCTTCCTGGATGTCTGTATGCTGCCTTTGTCCAGGTAGGTTTCTCAGGTCCCCTCCAATCCTGTCCTCTCCTGTCCTCTCCTGTCCTCACCATCCTCTCCCCTCTCCTCTCCTCCGCACTTTGCTTCTCTCCTTTGTCTGTCCTCTCTTCCAGGTGCCCTGCTCACCAGCTCCAGCACTTGTGATGGTTCTCCAGTGACAGCTGTTCGCAACCCCTTCCACCCCCTGCCTGCCCCTAATGTGATCCAGCTCACAGGGTCTCCGGCTCACCCCACCCAAACCCACAGGCCCCAACACATCCCCTGGTTCAGCCCCTCTGCCCTATTCAGCCAAACTGGGCCTTTGCAACCTACCTATGCATCGTTGTTTCTCCTCACCATTAAGGAGAGATCTCCTTTTGTACTTAGCTTGGTTGACTGGTGGATGGATGGATGGATGGATGGATGGATGGATGAATGGATGGATGAATGGATGGATAGATGTATGGGTGGATGGATGGATGGATGGATGGACAGGTCAATGGATCGGTTTTGTAGAGGCAGAGTACCATCTAGGGGTACTGGAGACCGCTGGTGTCAGATCCTTAGTCAATGTCAAATGTAAAACATTAATTCATCAATAACAAAAATGAATAAGCACCTAAATAAATAGATAAATATAAAAACTGGGTTAAAAAATACATGGCGTCTTTGCCTTTCTGCATATGGAATGCTGTGCGGATCTTAACAAGGATAGCATTGTCCTGAGTAGCCCATTTGAAGTCGTGGAATATTTCCTTTTCCTTTTTCTTTTTTTACTTTCTATTTTCTTGATTATTCACTGGAATAAATAGACAGGAATTGAGAGGGAAGGGAGGTAGAGAGAGTTTGAGACAGAGAGAGAGACAACTGCAGCACTTCCGCACCACTTGTAAAGATTTCCCCTGGCAGGTGGGAACCAGGGTGTTGAAGCCCAGTCCTCCTGCATTGTAACATGAGTGCTTAACTGGGTGTGGAACCACCTGGTACCCTTGATGGGACCCTTTTTTTAGCAATGAAAAGAAATTCTCTTGGCAAGGTAATAAATAAATGAAGAAGTAAATAAAAGTGCATTTACATTAACTCAGTGGAAACACACAGGGACATATACGTCTCTGTTACCTGTATTACTTCTTCATGTATGGATTGATTGCCTCAAGGGGTTATTGCCACAGCTGAGTGCCTACGCCAGGAATAATCCAAAGCTCCTGCACTCCATTTGTTCCCCTTTCGCTGCCCTTGTTGCTTGGTCACTGTGGTGGTTATTGTTTTTGTTGTTGTTGTTGTTGTTACTGACCTTGCATCTGACAGACATAAAAGGAGAGAGCAGAGGAAATACAGGGTGGGAGAGAAAGATAGAGCTCCTAAAGACCTGCTTCACCCCCTGTAAAGCGAGTCCCCTGCAGGTGGCGGTCTGGGGGCCAGACCCCAAATCCCTCCACCTGTCCCCTCTATTCGTGAGCGCCACAAGCCCTTAACCCTCTGACATACCGCCAAACCTCCCTGGATTTGCTTTTGAAGGCAGTATCACCTGCCTCGTTTTGAATCCTCATTATCCTGAGGGTCAGTCCTGATGACAGTGTCATGACAGGACACACGGAGATCTCTGTTATCAGAGAGCACCTGGAACAGCAGCTGGGGCTCTAGTGCCAGGGCAGGAGCAACTCCCCATGCACCCTCCACGGAGTCCACCTGCCTGCATTTTGGTCCTTTTCCCTCCAAAAAAGATTTTTCCCTTTTTTCACTTTGAAACAGGCAGCAGACAGGTTACCCAGGCAGGGGAAAAAAAAATAAAAAGCCTTTTTTTTTTTTTTTTTTTTTTTTTTTTTACCGAAGTGAATGACCCTCTTCTGGCAAGTATAGGTTTTGAACCTGAAAACTCTGTCTGTCTGTCTCTTAGTCCACAGAAAGAGCCACTAGCCCAGCCAGATCTCACGCTCAGATGGGGTGTTTTTCCAGTCAAAGGTCTGCACAGCGCACTAGGGATTGGGCGGCCTGAGACCCAAATGTTACATTGTAGATGGACTGTTTGCAGGTCTTGCTCCCCAGGACATTGGACTGTCTCAACTCCCTCCCCTACAGCATGAAAAAAAGACTCTTGACAACCTTGGAGCAACTGGAGTGGGGGCGAGGGGAGCTGTTTGCATGTCTGCACTGCTCATGCCCAGGTGTCTGCGGGGGTCCGTGGCAGAGGCTGTAAGGGGGCTAGGGGGCAGAAGGAGACTGTTTGAGAGGCAGGCTGCAGGCAGGGGAGCCCAGGAGTGTGTGCAGGGCTGTGTGTGTGTGGGTGTGGTGCAGGGGGTTAGGGCAGGTCCCCCTGCTGGATGGTGAGATGGCAGCTGGGCTGTCCCTGGGCCCTCATGGCTGAAGGGCAGAAGCAGGGTGGCAGTAAAGTAGCGCAGGGAGGAACAGAGTAGATGTTAGTTGGGAGCTGGGGGACAGAGGGTAAGGGGAAAGGGGGCATCCTTGAGGAGGGGTCAGGACTAGAGAGTGGGGGCAGCTGGAGTCATGGAAGGTCCCAGGAATCAGGGACTGACCGGAACCGATTCCTACACCCCCCCCAAACTACTGGATAGAAGCTGCAGAAGCCAGAGCAGCAGCCCTGGCTTGCCTAGGCCAAGGGCCCTGAGTGAGTCCCTCTGAGGATGAGGAAGAGGAGGAGGGGGTGGAGGAGGAGGAGGAGGAAGAGCAGGAGGAAGAGGAGGAAGAGAAGGAGGAAGAAGAGGAGGAGGAGGAGGAGGCGGAGGAGGAGGAGGAGGGGCAGGAGGGCAGCTGTCAATAGGCAACGGGATTAATGGAGGCCTCCATTACGGAGGCATGTGTCCAGGCAGGCACCCACCAACCCTCAGGGGCAGCTCAGGGCACCCAGGGACTTGGTGTGGGTATCTCTGGGGCGGGGACTGTCAGTCAGTCAGCAAGACTGTGTGTCAGTGCACATGGTGGGACAGGGGCCTGGCGGACCTTGGTCCCCCGCCCTGGACTGTCAGATGCCAGCCCCATGCCCAGACACACACCAATCTGCCCATAGCCCCTTGGCCCGGCCGACCAGCACCTGCTTTGGCCTGGGGCTCTGGCTCTGGTGGCTGGCCACCACCCCTCAGGTCAAGTTCAGCGTGGGGGTCATGGCTGCTGGTCAACTGGATGGGCGGGGTCCCCGTGGCCTAGCAACCACAGGAGCCCTCTGTGATGTCCTAGCCCCTGGCAATCTGTGCTGGCCACACTGGCACTGGGCAGCCCAACTGCTCTGCCACTAGGTCAGGCAACAGCGCCCAGACGCCTGGGCCCTGGCACAGAGGGACAGAAGGATGGGAAGACAGTGCTGACCGACGAGGGACCTCAGGGCTGGCAGCCAAGAGAAGACAGGTGGAGGTGCGACCGGGATCCAGGGAGCCCAGGCCAGAGCTACCTGCATGCCTGCCTGCTTCCTGGATGTCTGTATGCTGCCTTTGTCCAGGTAGGTTTCTCAGGTCCCCTCCAATCCTGTCCTCTCCTGTCCTCTCCTGTCCTCACCATCCTCTCCCCTCTCCTCTCCTCCGCACTTTGCTTCTCTCCTTTGTCTGTCCTCTCTTCCAGGTGCCCTGCTCACCAGCTCCAGCACTTGTGATGGTTCTCCAGTGACAGCTGTTTTGCAACCCCTTCCACCCCCTGCCTGCCCCTAATGTGATCCAGCTCACAGGGTCTCCGGCTCACCCCACCCAAACCCACACGCCCCAACACATCCCCTGGTTCAGCCCCTCTGCCCTATTCAGCCAAACTGGGCCTTTGCAACCTACCTATGCATCGTTGTTTCTCCTCACCATTAAGGAGAGATCTCCTTTTGTACTTAGCTTGGTTGACTGGTGGATGGATGGATGGATGGATGGATGAATGGATGGATGAATGGATGGATAGATGTATGGGTGGATGGATGGATGGATGGATGGACAGGTCAATGGATCGGTTTTGTAGAGGCAGAGTACCATCTAGGGGTACTGGAGACCGCTGGTGTCAGATCCTTAGTCAATGTCAAATGTAAAACATTAATTCATCAATAACAAAAATGAATAAGCACCTAAATAAATAGATAAATATAAAAACTGGGTTAAAAAATACATGGCGTCTTTGCCTTTCTGCATATGGAATGCTGTGCGGATCTTAACAAGGATAGCATTGTCCTGAGTAGCCCATTTGAAGTCGTGGAATATTTCCTTTTCCTTTTTCTTTTTTTACTTTCTATTTTCTTGATTATTCACTGGAATAAATAGACAGGAATTGAGAGGGAAGGGAGGTAGAGAGAGTTTGAGACAGAGAGAGAGACAACTGCAGCACTTCCGCACCACTTGTAAAGATTTCCCCTGGCAGGTGGGAACCAGGGTGTTGAAGCCCAGTCCTCCTGCATTGTAACATGAGTGCTTAACTGGGTGTGGAACCACCTGGTACCTTGATGGGACCCTTATTTAGCAATGAAAAGAAATTCTCTTGGCAAGGTAATAAATAAATGAAGAAGTAAATAAAAGTGCATTTACATTAACTCAGTGGAAACACACAGGGACATATACGTCTCTGTTACCTGTATTACTTCTTCATGTATGGATTGATTGCCTCAAGGGGTTATTGCCACAGCTGAGTGCCTACGCCAGGAATAATCCAAAGCTCCTGCATTCCATTTGTTCCCCTTTTGCTGCCCTTGTTGCTTGGTCACTGTGGTGGTTATTGTTTTTGTTGTTGTTGTTGTTGTTACTGACCTTGCATCTGACAGACATAAAAGGAGAGAGCAGAGGAAATACAGGGTGGGAGAGAAAGATAGAGCTCCTAAAGACCTGCTTCACCCCCTGTAAAGCGAGTCCCCTGCAGGTGGCGGTCTGGGGGCCAGACCCCAAATCCCTCCACCTGTCCCCTCTATTCGTGAGCGCCACAAGCCCTTAACCCTCTGACATACCGCCAAACCTCCCTGGATTTGCTTTTGAAGGCAGTATCACCTGCCTCGTTTTGAATCCTCATTATCCTGAGGGTCAGTCCTGATGACAGTGTCATGACAGGACACACGGAGATCTCTGTTATCAGAGAGCACCTGGAACAGCAGCTGGGGCTCTAGTGCCAGGGCAGGAGCAACTCCCCATGCACCCTCCACGGAGTCCACCTGCCTGCATTTTGGTCCTTTTCCCTCCAAAAAAGATTTTTCCCTTTTTTCACTTTGAAACAGGCAGCAGACAGGTTACCCAGGCAGGGGAAAAAAAAATAAAAAGCCTTTTTTTTTTTTTTTTTTTTTTTTTTTTTTTTTTTTTTTTTTTACCGAAGTGAATGACCATCTTCTGGCAAGTATAGGTTTTGAACCTGAAAACTCTGTCTGTCTGTCTCTTAGTCCACAGAAAGAGCCACTAGCCCAGCCAGATCTCACGCTCAGATGGGGTGTTTTTCCAGTCAAAGGTCTGCACAGCGCACTAGGGATTGGGCGGCCTGAGACCCAAATGTTACATTGTAGATGGACTGTTTGCAGGTCTTGCTCCCCAGGACATTGGACTGTCTCAACTCCCTCCCCTACAGCATGAAAAAAAGACTCTTAACAACCTTGGAGCAACTGGAGTGGGGGCGAGGGGAGCTGTTTGCATGTCTGCACTGCTCATGCCCAGGTGTCTGTGGGGGTCCGTGGCAGAGGCTGTAAGGGGGCTAGGGGGCAGAAGGAGACTGTTTGAGAGGCAGGCTGCAGGCAGGGGAGCCCAGGAGTGTGTGCAGGGCTGTGTGTGTGTGGGTGTGGTGCAGGGGGTTAGGGCAGGTCCCCCTGCTGGATGGTGAGATGGCAGCTGGGCTGTCCCTGGGCCCTCATGGCTGAAGGGCAGAAGCAGGGTGGCAGTAAAGTAGCGCAGGGAGGAACAGAGTAGATGTTAGTTGGGAGCTGGGGGACAGAGGGTAAGGGGAAAGGGGGCATCCTTGAGGAGGGGTCAGGACTAGAGAGTGGGGGCAGCTGGAGTCATGGAAGGTCCCAGGAATCAGGGACTGACCGGAACCGATTCCTACACCCCCCCCAAACTACTGGATAGAAGCTGCAGAAGCCAGAGCAGCAGCCCTGGCTTGCCTAGGCCAAGGGCCCTGAGTGAGTCCTTCTGAGGATGAGGAAGAGGAGGAGGGGGTGGAGGAGGAGGAGGAGGAAGAGCAGGAGGAAGAGGAGGAAGAGAAGGAGGAAGAAGAGGAGGAGGAGGAGGAGGCGGAGGAGGAGGAGGAGGGGCAGGAGGGCAGCTGTCAATAGGCAACGGGATTAATGGAGGCCTCCATTACGGAGGCATGTGTCCAGGCAGGCACCCACCAACCCTCAGGGGCAGCTCCGGGCACCAGGGACTTGGTGTGGGTATCTCTGGGGCGGGGACTGTCAGTCAGTCAGCAAGACTGTGTGTCAGTGCACATGGTGGGACAGGGGCCTGGCGGACCTTGGTCCCCCGCCCTGGACTGTCAGATGCCAGCCCCATGCCCAGACACACACCAATCTGCCCATACCCCCTTGGCCCGGCCGACCAGCACCTGCTTTGACCTGGGGCTCTGGCTCTGGTGGCTGGCCACCACCCCTCAGGTCAAGTTCAGCTTGGGGGTCATGGCTGCTGGTCAACTGGATGGGCGGGGTCCCCGTGGCCTAGCAACCACAGGAGCCCTCTGTGATGTCCTAGCCCCTGGCAATCTGTGCTGGCCACACTGGCACTGGGCAGCCCAACTGCCCTGCCACTAGGTCAGGCAACAGCGCACAGACGCCTGGGCCCTGGCACAGAGGGACGGAAGGATGGGAAGACAGTGCTGACCGACAAGGGACCTCAGGGCTGGCTGCCAAGAGAAGACAGGTGGAGGTGCGCCCGGGATCCAGGGAGCCCAGGCCAGAGCTACCTGCATGCCTGCCTGCCTTCCTGGATGTCTGTATGCTGCCTTTGTCCAGGTAGGTTTCTCAGGTCCCCTCCAATCCTGTCCTCTCTTGTCCTCTCCTGTCCTCACCATCCTCTCCCCTCTCCTCTCCTCCGCACTTTGCTTCTCTCTTTGTCTGTCCTTTCTTCCAGGTGGCCTGCTCACCAGCTCCAGCACTTGTGATGGTTCTCCAGTGACAGCTGTTCGCAACCCCTTCCACCCCCTGCCTGCCCCTAATGTGATCCAGCTCACAGGGTCTCCGGCTCAACCCACCCAAACCCACACGCCCCAACACATTCCCTGGTTCAGCCCCTCTGCCCTATTCAGCCAAACTGGGCCTTTGCAACCTACCTATGCATCGTTGTTTCTCCTCACCATTAAGGAGAGATCTCCTTTTGTACTTAGCTTGGTTGACTGGTGGATGGATGGATGGATGGATGGATGAATGGATGGATGAATGGATGGATAGATGTATGTGTGGATGGATGGATGGATGGATGGATGTACAGGTCAATGGATCGGTTTTGTAGAGGCAGAGTACCATCTAGGGGTACTGGAGACCGCTGGTGTCAGATCCTTAGTCAATGTCAAATGTAAAACATTAATTCATCAATAACAAAAATGAATAAGCACCTAAATAAATAGATAAATATAAAAACTGGGTTAAAAAATACATGGCGTCTTTGCCTTTCTGCATATGGAATGCTGTGCGGATCTTAACAAGGATAGCATTGTCCTGAGTAGCCCATTTGAAGTCGTGGAATATTTCCTTTTCCTTTTTCTTTTTTTACTTTCTATTTTCTTGATTATTCACTGGAATAAATAGACAGGAATTGAGAGGGAAGGGAGGTAGAGAGAGTTTGAGACAGAGAGAGAGACAACTGCAGCACTTCCGCACCACTTGTAAAGATTTCCCCTGGCAGGTGGGAACCAGGGTGTTGAAGCCCAGTCCTCCTGCATTGTAACATGAGTGCTTAACTGGGTGTGGCACCACCTGGTACCCTTGATGGGACCCTTTTTTTAGCAATGAAAAGAAATTCTATTGGCAAGGTAATAAATAAATGAAGAAGTAAATAAAAGTGCATTTACATTAACTCAGTGGAAACACACAGGGACATATACTTCTCTGTTACCTGTATTACTTCTTCATGTATGGATTGATTGCCTCAAGGGGTTATTGCCACAGCTGAGTGCCTACGCCAGGAATAATCCAAATCTCCTGCACTCCATTTGTTCCCCTTTCGCTGCCCTTGTTGCTTGGTCACTGTGGTGGTTATTGTTTTTGTTGTTGTTGTTGTTACTGACCTTGCATCTGACAGACATAAAAGGAGAGAGCAGAGGAAATACAGGGCGGGAGAGAAAGATAGAGCTCCTAAAGACCTGCTTCACCCCCTGTAAAGCGAGTCCCCTGCAGGTGGCGGTCTGGGGGCCAGACCCCAAATCCCTCCACCTGTCCCCTCTATTCGTGAGCGCCACAAGCCCTTAACCCTCTGACATACCGCCAAACCTCCCTGGATTTGCTTTTGAAGGCAGTATCACCTGCCTCGTTTTGAATCCTCATTATCCTGAGGGTCAGTCCTGATGACAGTGTCATGACAGGACACACGGAGATCTCTGTTATCAGAGAGCACCTGGAACAGCAGCTGGGGCTCTAGTGCCAGGGCAGGAGCAACTCCCCATGCACCCTCCACGGAGTCCACCTGCCTGCATTTTGGTCCTTTTCCCTCCAAAAAAGATTTTTCCCTTTTTTCACTTTGAAACAGGCAGCAGACAGGTTACCCAGGCAGGGGAAAAAAAATAAAAAGCCTTTTTTTTTTTTTTTTTTTTTTTTTTTTTACCGAAGTGAATGACCCTCTTCTGGCAAGTATAGGTTTTGAACCTTAAAACTCTGTCTGTCTGTCTCTTAGTCCACAGAAAGAGCCACTAGCCCAGCCAGATCTCACGCTCACATTGGGTGTTTTTCCAGTCAAAGGTCTGCACAGCGCACTAGGGATTGGGCGGCCTGAGACCCAAATGTTACATTGTAGATGGACTGTTTGCAGGTCTTGCTCCCCAGGACATTGGACTGTCTCAACTCCCTCCCCTACAGCATGAAAAAAAGACTCTTGCCAACCTTGGAGCAACTGGAGTGGGGGCGAGGGGAGCTGTTTGCATGTCTGCACTGCTCATGCCCAGGTGTCTGTGGGGGTCCGTGGCAGAGGCTGTAAGGGGGCTAGGGGGCAGAAGGAGACTGTTTGAGAGGCAGGCTGCAGGCAGGGGAGCCCAGGAGAGTGTGCAGGGCTGTGTGTGTGTGGGTGTGGTGCAGGGGGTTAGGGCAGGTCCCCCTGCTGGATGGTGAGATGGCAGCTGGGCTGTCCCTGGGCCCTCATGGCTGAAGGGCAGAAGCAGGGTGGCAGTAAAGTAGCGCAGGGAGGAACAGAGTAGATGTTAGTTGGGAGCTGGGGGACAGAGGGTAAGGGGAAAGGGGGCATCCTTGAGGAGGGGTCAGGACTAGAGAGTGGGGGCAGCTGGAGTCATGGAAGGTCCCAGGAATCAGGGACTGACCGGAACCGATTCCTACACCCCCCCCAAACTACTGGATAGAAGCTGCAGAAGCCAGAGCAGCAGCCCTGGCTTGCCTAGGCCAAGGGCCCTGAGTGAGTCCCTCTGAGGATGAGGAAGAGGAGGAGGGGGTGGAGGAGGAGGAGGAGGAAGAGCAGGAGGAAGAGGAGGAAGAGAAGGAGGAAGAAGAGGAGGAGGAGGAGGAGGCGGAGGAGGAGGAGGAGGGGCAGGAGGGCAGCTGTCAATAGGCAACGGGATTAATGGAGGCCTCCATTACGGAGGCATGTGTCCAGGCAGGCACCCACCAACCCTCAGGGGCAGCTCAGGGCACCCAGGGACTTGGTGTGGGTATCTCTGGGGCGGGGACTGTCAGTCAGTCAGCAAGACTGTGTGTCAGTGCACATGGTGGGACAGGGGCCTGGCGGACCTTGGTCCCCCGCCCTGGACTGTCAGATGCCAGCCCCATGCCCAGACACACACCAATCTGCCCATAGCCCCTTGGCCCGGCCGACCAGCACCTGCTTTGGCCTGGGGCTCTGGCTCTGGTGGCTGGCCACCACCCCTCAGGTCAAGTTCAGCGTGGGGGTCATGGCTGCTGGTCAACTGGATGGGCGGGGTCCCCGTGGCCTAGCAACCACAGGAGCCCTCTGTGATGTCCTAGCCCCTGGCAATCTGTGCTGGCCACACAGGCACTGGGCAGCCCAACTGCTCTGCCACTAGGTCAGGCAACAGCGCCCAGACGCCTGGGCCCTGGCACAGAGGGACAGAAGGATGGGAAGACAGTGCTGACCGACGAGGGACCTCAGGGCTGGCAGCCAAGAGAAGACAGGTGGAGGTGCGCCCGGGATCCAGGGAGCCCAGGCCAGAGCTACCTGCATGCCTGCCTGCTTCCTGGATGTCTGTATGCTGCCTTTGTCCAGGTAGGTTTCTCAGGTCCCCTCCAATCCTGTCCTCTCCTGTCCTCTCCTGTCCTCACCATCCTCTCCCCTCTCCTCTCCTCCGCACTTTGCTTCTCTCCTTTGTCTGTCCTCTCTTCCAGGTGCCCTGCTCACCAGCTCCAGCACTTGTGATGGTTCTCCAGTGACAGCTGTTTTGCAACCCCTTCCACCCCCTGCCTGCCCCTAATGTGATCCAGCTCACAGGGTCTCCGGCTCACCCCACCCAAACCCACACGCCCCAACACATCCCCTGGTTCAGCCCCTCTGCCCTATTCAGCCAAACTGGGCCTTTGCAACCTACCTATGCATCGTTGTTTCTCCTCACCATTAAGGAGAGATCTCCTTTTGTACTTAGCTTGGTTGACTGGTGGATGGATGGATGGATGGATGGATGAATGGATGGATGAATGGATGGATAGATGTATGGGTGGATGGATGGATGGATGGATGGACAGGTCAATGGATCGGTTTTGTAGAGGCAGAGTACCATCTAGGGGTACTGGAGACCGCTGGTGTCAGATCCTTAGTCAATGTCAAATGTAAAACATTAATTCATCAATAACAAAAATGAATAAGCACCTAAATAAATAGATAAATATAAAAACTGGGTTAAAAAATACATGGCGTCTTTGCCTTTCTGCATATGGAATGCTGTGCGGATCTTAACAAGGATAGCATTGTCCTGAGTAGCCCATTTGAAGTCGTGGAATATTTCCTTTTCCTTTTTCTTTTTTTACTTTCTATTTTCTTGATTATTCACTGGAATAAATAGACAGGAATTGAGAGGGAAGGGAGGTAGAGAGAGTTTGAGACAGAGAGAGAGACAACTGCAGCACTTCCGCACCACTTGTAAAGATTTCCCCTGGCAGGTGGGAACCAGGGTGTTGAAGCCCAGTCCTCCTGCATTGTAACATGAGTGCTTAACTGGGTGTGGAACCACCTGGTACCTTGATGGGACCCTTATTTAGCAATGAAAAGAAATTCTCTTGGCAAGGTAATAAATAAATGAAGAAGTAAATAAAAGTGCATTTACATTAACTCAGTGGAAACACACAGGGACATATACGTCTCTGTTACCTGTATTACTTCTTCATGTATGGATTGATTGCCTCAAGGGGTTATTGCCACAGCTGAGTGCCTACGCCAGGAATAATCCAAAGCTCCTGCATTCCATTTGTTCCCCTTTCGCTGCCCTTGTTGCTTGGTCACTGTGGTGGTTATTGTTTTTGTTGTTGTTGTTGTTGTTACTGACCTTGCATCTGACAGACATAAAAGGAGAGAGCAGAGGAAATACAGGGTGGGAGAGAAAGATAGAGCTCCTAAAGACCTGCTTCACCCCCTGTAAAGCGAGTCCCCTGCAGGTGGCGGTCTGGGGGCCAGACCCCAAATCCCTCCACCTGTCCCCTCTATTCGTGAGCGCCACAAGCCCTTAACCCTCTGACATACCGCCAAACCTCCCTGGATTTGCTTTTGAAGGCAGTATCACCTGCCTCGTTTTGAATCCTCATTATCCTGAGGGTCAGTCCTGATGACAGTGTCATGACAGGACACACGGAGATCTCTGTTATCAGAGAGCACCTGGAACAGCAGCTGGGGCTCTAGTGCCAGGGCAGGAGCAACTCCCCATGCACCCTCCACGGAGTCCACCTGCCTGCATTTTGGTCCTTTTCCCTCCAAAAAAGATTTTTCCCTTTTTTCACTTTGAAACAGGCAGCAGACAGGTTACCCAGGCAGGGGAAAAAAAAATAAAAAGCCTTTTTTTTTTTTTTTTTTTTTTTTTTTTTTTTTTTTTTTACCGAAGTGAATGACCATCTTCTGGCAAGTATAGGTTTTGAACCTGAAAACTCTGTCTGTCTGTCTCTTAGTCCACAGAAAGAGCCACTAGCCCAGCCAGATCTCACGCTCAGATGGGGTGTTTTTCCAGTCAAAGGTCTGCACAGCGCACTAGGGATTGGGCGGCCTGAGACCCAAATGTTACATTGTAGATGGACTGTTTGCAGGTCTTGCTCCCCAGGACATTGGACTGTCTCAACTCCCTCCCCTACAGCATGAAAAAAAGACTCTTAACAACCTTGGAGCAACTGGAGTGGGGGCGAGGGGAGCTGTTTGCATGTCTGCACTGCTCATGCCCAGGTGTCTGTGGGGGTCCGTGGCAGAGGCTGTAAGGGGGCTAGGGGGCAGAAGGAGACTGTTTGAGAGGCAGGCTGCAGGCAGGGGAGCCCAGGAGTGTGTGCAGGGCTGTGTGTGTGTGGGTGTGGTGCAGGGGGTTAGGGCAGGTCCCCCTGCTGGATGGTGAGATGGCAGCTGGGCTGTCCCTGGGCCCTCATGGCTGAAGGGCAGAAGCAGGGTGGCAGTAAAGTAGCGCAGGGAGGAACAGAGTAGATGTTAGTTGGGAGCTGGGGGACAGAGGGTAAGGGGAAAGGGGGCATCCTTGAGGAGGGGTCAGGACTAGAGAGTGGGGGCAGCTGGAGTCATGGAAGGTCCCAGGAATCAGGGACTGACCGGAACCGATTCCTACACCCCCCCCAAACTACTGGATAGAAGCTGCAGAAGCCAGAGCAGCAGCCCTGGCTTGCCTAGGCCAAGGGCCCTGAGTGAGTCCTTCTGAGGATGAGGAAGAGGAGGAGGGGGTGGAGGAGGAGGAGGAGGAAGAGCAGGAGGAAGAGGAGGAAGAGAAGGAGGAAGAAGAGGAGGAGGAGGAGGAGGCGGAGGAGGAGGAGGAGGGGCAGGAGGGCAGCTGTCAATAGGCAACGGGATTAATGGAGGCCTCCATTACGGAGGCATGTGTCCAGGCAGGCACCCACCAACCCTCAGGGGCAGCTCCGGGCACCAGGGACTTGGTGTGGGTATCTCTGGGGCGGGGACTGTCAGTCAGTCAGCAAGACTGTGTGTCAGTGCACATGGTGGGACAGGGGCCTGGCGGACCTTGGTCCCCCGCCCTGGACTGTCAGATGCCAGCCCCATGCCCAGACACACACCAATCTGCCCATACCCCCTTGGCCCGGCCGACCAGCACCTGCTTTGACCTGGGGCTCTGGCTCTGGTGGCTGGCCACCACCCCTCAGGTCAAGTTCAGCTTGGGGGTCATGGCTGCTGGTCAACTGGATGGGCGGGGTCCCCGTGGCCTAGCAACCACAGGAGCCCTCTGTGATGTCCTAGCCCCTGGCAATCTGTGCTGGCCACACTGGCACTGGGCAGCCCAACTGCCCTGCCACTAGGTCAGGCAACAGCGCACAGACGCCTGGGCCCTGGCACAGAGGGACGGAAGGATGGGAAGACAGTGCTGACCGACAAGGGACCTCAGGGCTGGCTGCCAAGAGAAGACAGGTGGAGGTGCGCCCGGGATCCAGGGAGCCCAGGCCAGAGCTACCTGCATGCCTGCCTGCCTTCCTGGATGTCTGTATGCTGCCTTTGTCCAGGTAGGTTTCTCAGGTCCCCTCCAATCCTGTCCTCTCTTGTCCTCTCCTGTCCTCACCATCCTCTCCCCTCTCCTCTCCTCCGCACTTTGCTTCTCTCTTTGTCTGTCCTTTCTTCCAGGTGGCCTGCTCACCAGCTCCAGCACTTGTGATGGTTCTCCAGTGACAGCTGTTCGCAACCCCTTCCACCCCCTGCCTGCCCCTAATGTGATCCAGCTCACAGGGTCTCCGGCTCAACCCACCCAAACCCACACGCCCCAACACATTCCCTGGTTCAGCCCCTCTGCCCTATTCAGCCAAACTGGGCCTTTGCAACCTACCTATGCATCGTTGTTTCTCCTCACCATTAAGGAGAGATCTCCTTTTGTACTTAGCTTGGTTGACTGGTGGATGGATGGATGGATGGATGGATGAATGGATGGATGAATGGATGGATAGATGTATGTGTGGATGGATGGATGGATGGATGGATGTACAGGTCAATGGATCGGTTTTGTAGAGGCAGAGTACCATCTAGGGGTACTGGAGACCGCTGGTGTCAGATCCTTAGTCAATGTCAAATGTAAAACATTAATTCATCAATAACAAAAATGAATAAGCACCTAAATAAATAGATAAATATAAAAACTGGGTTAAAAAATACATGGCGTCTTTGCCTTTCTGCATATGGAATGCTGTGCGGATCTTAACAAGGATAGCATTGTCCTGAGTAGCCCATTTGAAGTCGTGGAATATTTCCTTTTCCTTTTTCTTTTTTTACTTTCTATTTTCTTGATTATTCACTGGAATAAATAGACAGGAATTGAGAGGGAAGGGAGGTAGAGAGAGTTTGAGACAGAGAGAGAGACAACTGCAGCACTTCCGCACCACTTGTAAAGATTTCCCCTGGCAGGTGGGAACCAGGGTGTTGAAGCCCAGTCCTCCTGCATTGTAACATGAGTGCTTAACTGGGTGTGGCACCACCTGGTACCCTTGATGGGACCCTTTTTTTAGCAATGAAAAGAAATTCTATTGGCAAGGTAATAAATAAATGAAGAAGTAAATAAAAGTGCATTTACATTAACTCAGTGGAAACACACAGGGACATATACTTCTCTGTTACCTGTATTACTTCTTCATGTATGGATTGATTGCCTCAAGGGGTTATTGCCACAGCTGAGTGCCTACGCCAGGAATAATCCAAATCTCCTGCACTCCATTTGTTCCCCTTTCGCTGCCCTTGTTGCTTGGTCACTGTGGTGGTTATTGTTTTTGTTGTTGTTGTTGTTACTGACCTTGCATCTGACAGACATAAAAGGAGAGAGCAGAGGAAATACAGGGCGGGAGAGAAAGATAGAGCTCCTAAAGACCTGCTTCACCCCCTGTAAAGCGAGTCCCCTGCAGGTGGCGGTCTGGGGGCCAGACCCCAAATCCCTCCACCTGTCCCCTCTATTCGTGAGCGCCACAAGCCCTTAACCCTCTGACATACCGCCAAACCTCCCTGGATTTGCTTTTGAAGGCAGTATCACCTGCCTCGTTTTGAATCCTCATTATCCTGAGGGTCAGTCCTGATGACAGTGTCATGACAGGACACACGGAGATCTCTGTTATCAGAGAGCACCTGGAACAGCAGCTGGGGCTCTAGTGCCAGGGCAGGAGCAACTCCCCATGCACCCTCCACGGAGTCCACCTGCCTGCATTTTGGTCCTTTTCCCTCCAAAAAAGATTTTTCCCTTTTTTCACTTTGAAACAGGCAGCAGACAGGTTACCCAGGCAGGGGAAAAAAAATAAAAAGCCTTTTTTTTTTTTTTTTTTTTTTTTTTTTACGGAAGTGAATGACCCTCTTCTGGCAAGTATAGGTTTTGAACCTTAAAACTCTGTCTGTCTGTCTCTTAGTCCACAGAAAGAGCCACTAGCCCAGCCAGATCTCACGCTCACATTGGGTGTTTTTCCAGTCAAAGGTCTGCACAGCGCACTAGGGATTGGGCGGCCTGAGACCCAAATGTTACATTGTAGATGGACTGTTTGCAGGTCTTGCTCCCCAGGACATTGGACTGTCTCAACTCCCTCCCCTACAGCATGAAAAAAAGACTCTTGCCAACCTTGGAGCAACTGGAGTGGGGGCGAGGGGAGCTGTTTGCATGTCTGCACTGCTCATGCCCAGGTGTCTGTGGGGGTCCGTGGCAGAGGCTGTAAGGGGGCTAGGGGGCAGAAGGAGACTGTTTGAGAGGCAGGCTGCAGGCAGGGGAGCCCAGGAGTGTGTGCAGGGCTGTGTGTGTGTGGGTGTGGTGCAGGGGGTTAGGGCAGGTCCCCCTGCTGGATGGTGAGATGGCAGCTGGGCTGTCCCTGGGCCCTCATGGCTGAAGGGCAGAAGCAGGGTGGCAGTAAAGTAGCGCAGGGAGGAACAGAGTAGATGTTAGTTGGGAGCTGGGGGACAGAGGGTAAGGGGAAAGGGGGCATCCTTGAGGAGGGGTCAGGACTAGAGAGTGGGGGCAGCTGGAGTCATGGAAGGTCCCAGGAATCAGGGACTGACCGGAACCGATTCCTACACCCCCCCCAAACTACTGGATAGAAGCTGCAGAAGCCAGAGCAGCAGCCCTGGCTTGCCTAGGCCAAGGGCCCTGAGTGAGTCCCTCTGAGGATGAGGAAGAGGAGGAGGGGGTGGAGGAGGAGGAGGAGGAAGAGCAGGAGGAAGAGGAGGAAGAGAAGGAGGAAGAAGAGGAGGAGGAGGAGGAGGCGGAGGAGGAGGAGGAGGGGCAGGAGGGCAGCTGTCAATAGGCAACGGGATTAATGGAGGCCTCCATTACGGAGGCATGTGTCCAGGCAGGCACCCACCAACCCTCAGGGGCAGCTCAGGGCACCCAGGGACTTGGTGTGGGTATCTCTGGGGCGGGGACTGTCAGTCAGTCAGCAAGACTGTGTGTCAGTGCACATGGTGGGACAGGGGCCTGGCGGACCTTGGTCCCCCGCCCTGGACTGTCAGATGCCAGCCCCATGCCCAGACACACACCAATCTGCCCATAGCCCCTTGGCCCGGCCGACCAGCACCTGCTTTGGCCTGGGGCTCTGGCTCTGGTGGCTGGCCACCACCCCTCAGGTCAAGTTCAGCGTGGGGGTCATGGCTGCTGGTCAACTGGATGGGCGGGGTCCCCGTGGCCTAGCAACCACAGGAGCCCTCTGTGATGTCCTAGCCCCTGGCAATCTGTGCTGGCCACACTGGCACTGGGCAGCCCAACTGCCCTGCCACTAGGTCAGGCAACAGCGCCCAGACGCCTGGGCCCTGGCACAGAGGGACAGAAGGATGGGAAGACAGTGCTGACCGACGAGGGACCTCAGGGCTGGCAGCCAAGAGAAGACAGGTGGAGGTGCGCCCGGGATCCAGGGAGCCCAGGCCAGAGCTACCTGCATGCCTGCCTGCCTTCCTGGATGTCTGTATGCTGCCTTTGTCCAGGTAGGTTTCTCAGGTCCCCTCCAATCCTGTCCTCTCCTGTCCTCTCCTGTCCTCACCATCCTCTCCCCTCTCCTCTCCTCCGCACTTTGCTTCTCTCCTTTTTCTGTCCTCTCTTCCAGGTGCCCTGCTCACCAGCTCCAGCACTTGTGATGGTTCTCCAGTGACAGCTGTTCGCAACCCCTTCCACCCCCTGCCTGCCCCTAATGTGATCCAGCTCACAGGGTCTCCGGCTCACCCCACCCAAACCCACACGCCCCAACACATCCCCTGGTTCAGCCCCTCTGCCCTATTCAGCCAAACGGGGCCTTTGCAACCTACCTATGCATCGTTGTTTCTGCTCACCATTAAGGAGAGATCTCCTTTTGTACTTAGCTTGGTTGACTGGTGGATGGATGGATGGATGGATGGATGGATGGATGAATGGATGGATGAATGGATGGATAGATGTATGGGTGGATGGATGGATGGATGGATGGACAGGTCAATGGATCGGTTTTGTAGAGGCAGAGTACCATCTAGGGGTACTGGAGACCGCTGGTGTCAGATCCTTAGTCAATGTCAAATGTAAAACATTAATTCATCAATAACAAAAATGAATAAGCACCTAAATAAATAGATAAATATAAAAACTGGGTTAAAAAATACATGGCGTCTTTGCCTTTCTGCATATGGAATGCTGTGCGGATCTTAACAAGGATAGCATTGTCCTGAGTAGCCCATTTGAAGTCGTGGAATATTTCCTTTTCCTTTTTCTTTTTTTACTTTCTATTTTCTTGATTATTCACTGGAATAAATAGACAGGAATTGAGAGGGAAGGGAGGTAGAGAGAGTTTGAGACAGAGAGAGAGACAACTGCAGCACTTCCGCACCACTTGTAAAGATTTCCCCTGGCAGGTGGGAACCAGGGTGTTGAAGCCCAGTCCTCCTGCATTGTAACATGAGTGCTTAACTGGGTGTGGCACCACCTGGTACCCTTGATGGGACCCTTTTTTTAGCAATGAAAAGAAATTCTCTTGGCAAGGTAATAAATAAATGAAGAAGTAAATAAAAGTTCATTTACATTAACTCAGTGGAAACACACAGGGACATATACGTCTCTGTTACCTGTATTACTTCTTCATGTATGGATTGATTGCCTCAAGGGGTTATTGCCACAGCTGAGTGCCTACGCCAGGAATAATCCACAGCTCCTGCACTCCATTTGTTCCCCTTTCGCTGCCCTTGTTGCTTGGTCACTGTGGTGGTTATTGTTTTTGTTGTTGTTGTTGTTACTGACCTTGCATCTGACAGACATAAAAGGAGAGAGCAGAGGAAATACAGGGTGGGAGAGAAAGATAGAGCTCCTAAAGACCTGCTTCACCCCCTGTAAAGCGAGTCCCCTGCAGGTGGCGGTCTGGGGGCCAGACCCCAAATCCCTCCACCTGTCCCCTCTATTCGTGAGCGCCACAAGCCCTTAACCCTCTGACATACCGCCAAACCTCCCTGGATTTGCTTTTGAAGGCAGTATCACCTGCCTCGTTTTGAATCCTCATTATCCTGAGGGTCAGTCCTGATGACAGTGTCATGACAGGACACACGGAGATCTCTGTTATCAGAGAGCAACCTGGAACAGCAGCTGGGGCTCTAGTGCCAGGGCAGGAGCAACTCCCCATGCACCCTCCACGGAGTCCACCTGCCTGCCTTTTGGTCCTTTTCCCTCCAAAAAAGATTTTTCCCTTTTTTCACTTTGAAACAGGCAGCAGACAGGTTACCCAGGCAGGGGAAAAAAAAATAAAAAGCCTTTTTTTTTTTTTTTTTTTTTTTTTTTTTTTTTTACCGAAGTGAATGACCCTCTTCTGGCAAGTATAGGTTTTGAACCTGAAAACTCTGTCTGTCTGTCTCTTAGTCCACAGAAAGAGCCACTAGCCCAGCCAGATCTCACGCTCAGATGGGGTGTTTTTCCAGTCAAAGGTCTGCACAGCGCACTAGGGATTGGGCGGCCTGAGACCCAAATGTTACATTGTAGATGGACTGTTTGCAGGTCTTGCTCCCCAGGACATTGGACTGTCTCAACTCCCTCCCCTACAGCATGAAAAAAAGACTCTTGACAACCTTGGAGCAACTGGAGTGGGGGCGAGGGGAGCTGTTTGCATGTCTGCACTGCTCATGCCCAGGTGTCTGTGGGGGTCCGTGGCAGAGGCTGTAAGGGGGCTAGGGGGCAGAAGGAGACTGTTTGAGAGGCAGGCTGCAGGCAGGGGAGCCCAGGAGTGTGTGCAGGGCTGTGTGTGTGTGGGTGTGGTGCAGGGGGTTAGGGCAGGTCCCCCTGCTGGATGGTGAGATGGCAGCTGGGCTGTCCCTGGGCCCTCATGGCTGAAGGGCAGAAGCAGGGTGGCAGTAAAGTAGCGCAGGGAGGAACAGAGTAGATGTTAGTTGGGAGCTGGGGGACAGAGGGTAAGGGGAAAGGGGGCATCCTTGAGGAGGGGTCAGGACTAGAGAGTGGGGGCAGCTGGAGTCATGGAAGGTCCCAGGAATCAGGGACTGACCGGAACCGATTCCTACACCCCCCCCAAACTACTGGATAGAAGCTGCAGAAGCCAGAGCAGCAGCCCTGGCTTGCCTAGGCCAAGGGCCCTGAGTGAGTCCCTCTGAGGATGAGGAAGAGGAGGAGGGGATGGAGGAGGAGGAGGAGGAAGAGCAGGAGGAAGAGGAGGAAGAGAAGGAGGAAGAAGAGGAGGAGGAGGAGGAGGCGGAGGAGGAGGAGGAGGGGCAGGAGGGCAGCTGTCAATAGGCAACGGGATTAATGGAGGCCTCCATTACGGAGGCATGTGTCCAGGCAGGCACCCACCAACCCTCAGGGGCAGCTCAGGGCACCCAGGGACTTGGTGTGGGTATCTCTGGGGCGGGGACTGTCAGTCAGTCAGCAAGACTGTGTGTCAGTGCACATGGTGGGACAGGGGCCTGGCGGACCTTGGTCCCCCGCCCTGGACTGTCAGATGCCAGCCCCATGCCCAGACACACACCAATCTGCCCATAGCCCCTTGGCCCGGCCGACCAGCACCTGCTTTGGCCTGGGGCTCTGGCTCTGGTGGCTGGCCACCACCCCTCAGGTCAAGTTCAGCGTGGGGGTCATGGCTGCTGGTCAACTGGATGGGCGGGGTCCCCGTGGCCTAGCAACCACAGGAGCCCTCTGTGATGTCCTAGCCCCTGGCAATCTGTGCTGGCCACACTGGCACTGGGCAGCCCAACTGCCCTGCCACTAAGTCAGGCAACAGCGCCCAGACGCCTGGGCCCTGGCACAGAGGGACAGAAGGATGGGAAGACAGTGCTGACCGACGAGGGACCTCAGGGCTGGCAGCCAAGAGAAGACAGGTGGAGGTGCGCCCGGGATCCAGGGAGCCCAGGCCAGAGCTACCTGCATGCCTGCCTGCCTTCCTGGATGTCTGTATGCTGCCTTTGTCCAGGTAGGTTTCTCAGGTCCCCTCCAATCCTGTCCTCTCCTGTCCTCTCCTGTCCTCACCATCCTCTCCCCTCTCCTCTCCTCCGCACTTTGCTTCTCTCCTTTTTCTGTCCTCTCTTCCAGGTGCCCTGCTCACCAGCTCCAGCACTTGTGATGGTTCTCCAGTGACAGCTGTTCGCAACCCCTTCCACCCCCTGCCTGGCCCTAATGTGATCCAGCTCACAGGGTCTCCGGCTCACCCCACCCAAACCCACACGCCCCAACACATCCCCTGGTTCAGCCCCTCTGCCCTATTCAGCCAAACTGGGCCTTTGCAACCTACCTATGCATCGTTGTTTCTCCTCACCATTAAGGAGAGATCTCCTTTTGTACTTAGCTTGGTTGACTGGTGGATGGATGGATGGATGGATGGATGGATGGATGAATGGATGGATGAATGGATGGATAGATGTATGGGTGGATGGATGGATGGATGGATGGACAGGTCAATGGATCGGTTTTGTAGAGGCAGAGTACCATCTAGGGGTACTGGAGACCGCTGGTGTCAGATCCTTAGTCAATGTCAAATGTAAAACATTAATTCATCAATAACAAAAATGAATAAGCACCTAAATAAATAGATAAATATAAAAACTGGGTTAAAAAATACATGGCGTCTTTGCCTTTCTGCATATGGAATGCTGTGCGGATCTTAACAAGGATAGCATTGTCCTGAGTAGCCCATTTGAAGTCGTGGAATATTTCCTTTTCCTTTTTCTTTTTTTACTTTCTATTTTCTTGATTATTCACTGGAATAAATAGACAGGAATTGAGAGGGAAGGGAGGTAGAGAGAGTTTGAGACAGAGAGAGAGACAACTGCAGCACTTCCGCACCACTTGTAAAGATTTCCCCTGGCAGGTGGGAACCAGGGTGTTGAAGCCCAGTCCTCCTGCATTGTAACATGAGTGCTTAACTGGGTGTGGCACCACCTGGTACCCTTGATGGGACCCTTTTTTTAGCAATGAAAAGAAATTCTCTTGGCAAGGTAATAAATAAATGAAGAAGTAAATAAAAGTGCATTTACATTAACTCAGTGGAAACACACAGGGACATATACGTCTCTGTTACCTGTATTACTTCTTCATGTATGGATTGATTGCCTCAAGGGGTTATTGCCACAGCTGAGTGCCTACGCCAGGAATAATCCACAGCTCCTGCACTCCATTTGTTCCCCTTTCGCTGCCCTTGTTGCTTGGTCACTGTGGTGGTTATTGTTTTTGTTGTTGTTGTTGTTACTGACCTTGCATCTGACAGACATAAAAGGAGAGAGCAGAGGAAATACAGGGTGGGAGAGAAAGATAGAGCTCCTAAAGACCTGCTTCACCCCCTGTAAAGCGAGTCCCCTGCAGGTGGCGGTCTGGGGGCCAGACCCCAAATCCCTCCACCTGTCCCCTCTATTCGTGAGCGCCACAAGCCCTTAACCCTCTGACATACCGCCAAACCTCCCTGGATTTGCTTTTGAAGGCAGTATCACCTGCCTCGTTTTGAATCCTCATTATCCTGAGGGTCAGTCCTGATGACAGTGTCATGACAGGACACACGGAGATCTCTGTTATCAGAGAGCAACCTGGAACAGCAGCTGGGGCTCTAGTGCCAGGGCAGGAGCAACTCCCCATGCACCCTCCACGGAGTCCACCTGCCTGCATTTTGGTCCTTTTCCCTCCAAAAAAGATTTTTCCCTTTTTTCACTTTGAAACAGGCAGCAGACAGGTTACCCAGGCAGGGGAAAAAAAAATAAAAAGCCTTTTTTTTTTTTTTTTACCGAAGTGAATGACCATCTTCTGGCAAGTATAGGTTTTGAACCTGAAAACTCTGTCTGTCTGTCTCTTAGTCCACAGAAAGAGCCACTAGCCCAGCCAGATCTCACGCTCAGATGGGGTGTTTTTCCAGTCAAAGGTCTGCACAGCGCACTAGGGATTGGGCGGCCTGAGACCCAAATGTTACATTGTAGATGGACTGTTTGCAGGTCTTGCTCCCCAGGACATTGGACTGTCTCAACTCCCTCCCCTACAGCATGAAAAAAAGACTCTTGACAACCTTGGAGCAACTGGAGTGGGGGCGAGGGGAGCTGTTTGCATGTCTGCACTGCTCATGCCCAGGTGTCTGTGGGGGTCCGTGGCAGAGGCTGTAAGGGGGCTAGGGGGCAGAAGGAGACTGTTTGAGAGGCAGGCTGCAGGCAGGGGTGCCCAGGAGTGTGTGCAGGGCTGTGTGTGTGTGGGTGTGGTGCAGGGGGTTAGGGCAGGTCCCACTGCTGGATGGTGAGATGGCAGCTGGGCTGTCCCTGGGCCCTCATGGCTGAAGGGCAGAAGCAGGGTGGCAGTAAAGTAGCGCAGGGAGGAACAGAGTAGATGTTAGTTGGGAGCTGGGGGACAGAGGGTAAGGGGAAAGGGGGCATCCTTGAGGAGGGGTCAGGACTAGAGAGTGGGGGCAGCTGGAGGCATGGAAGGTCCCAGGAATCAGGGACTGACAGGAACCGATTCCTACACCCCCCCCCCGAACTACTGGATAGAAGCTGCAGAAGCCAGAGCAGCAGCCCTGGCTTGCCTAGGCCAAGGGCCCTGAGTGAGTCCCTCTGAGGATGAGGAAGAGGAGGAGGGGGTGGAGGAGGAGGAGGAGGAAGAGCAGGAGGAAGAGGAGGAAGAGAAGGAGGAAGAAGAGGAGGAGGAGGAGGCGGAGGAGGAGGAGGAGGAGGGGCAGGAGGGCAGCTGTCAATAGGCAACGGGATTAATGGAGGCCTCCATTACGGAGGCATGTGTCCAGGCAGGCACCCACCAACCCTCAGGGGCAGCTCAGGGCACCCAGGGACTTGGTGTGGGTATCTCTGGGGCGGGGACTGTCAGTCAGTCAGCAAGACTGTGTGTCAGTGCACATGGTGGGACAGGGGCCTGGCGGACCTTGGTCCCCCGCCCTGGACTGTCAGATGCCAGCCCCATGCCCAGACACACACCAATCTGCCCATAGCCCCTTGGCCCGGCCGACCAGCACCTGCTTTGGCCTGGGGCTCTGGCTCTGGTGGCTGGCCACCACCCCTCAGGTCAAGTTCAGCGTGGGGGTCATGGCTGCTGGTCAACTGGATGGGCGGGGTCCCCGTGGCCTAGCAACCACAGGAGCCCTCTGTGATGTCCTAGCCCCTGGCAATCTGTGCTGGCCACACTGGCACTGGGCAGCCCAACTGCTCTGCCACTAGGTCAGGCAACAGCGCCCAGACGCCTGGGCCCTGGCACAGAGGGACGGAAGGATGGGAAGACAGTGCTGACCGACGAGGGACCTCAGGGCTGGCAGCCAAGAGAAGACAGGTGGAGGTGATCCCGGGATCCAGGGAGCCCAGGCCAGAGCTGCCTGCATGCCTGCCTGCCTGCCTTCCTGGATGTCTGTATGCTGCCTTTGTCCAGGTAGGTTTCTCAGGTCCCCTCCAATCCTGTCCTCTCCTGTCCTCTCCTGTCCTCACCATCCTCTCCCCTCTCCTCTCCTCCGCACTTTGCTTCTCTCCTTTGTCTGTCCTCTCTTCCAGGTGCCCTGCTCACCAGCTCCAGCACTTGTGATGGTTCTCCAGTGACAGCTGTTCGCAACCCCTTCCACCCCCTGCCTGCCCCTAATGTGACCCAGCTCACAGGGTCTCTGGCTCACCCCACCCAAACCCACACGCCCCAACACATTCCCTGGTTCAGCCCCTCTGCCCTATTCAGCCAAACTGGGCCTTTGCAACCTAACTATGCATCGTTGTTTCTCCTCACCATTAAGGAGAGATCTCCTTTTGTACTTAGCTTGGTTGACTGGTGAATGGATGGATGGATGGATGGATGGATGAATGGATGGATGAATGGATGGATAGATGTATGGGTGGATGGATGGATGGATGGATGGATGGACAGGTCAATGGATCGGTTTTGTAGAGGCAGAGTACCATCTAGGGGTACTGGAGACCGCTGGTGTCAGATCCTTAGTCAATGTCAAATGTAAAACATTAATTCATCAATAACAAAAATGAATAAGCACCTAAATAAATAGATAAATATAAAAACTGGGTTAAAAAATACATGGCGTCTTTGCCTTTCTGCATATGGAATGCTGTGCGGATCTTAACAAGGATAGCATTGTCCTGAGTAGCCCATTTGAAGTCGTGGAATATTTCCTTTTCCTTTTTCTTTTTTTACTTTCTATTTTCTTGATTATTCACTGGAATAAATAGACAGGAATTGAGAGGGAAGGGAGGTAGAGAGAGTTTGAGACAGAGAGAGAGACAACTGCAGCACTTCCGCACCACTTGTAAAGATTTCCCCTGGCAGGTGGGAACCAGGGTGTTGAAGCCCAGTCCTCCTGCATTGTAACATGAGTGCTTAACTGGGTGTGGCACCACCTGGTACCCTTGATGGGACCCTTTTTTTAGCAATGAAAAGAAATTCTCTTGGCAAGGTAATAAATAAATGAAGAAGTAAATAAAAGTGCATTCATATTAACTCAGTGGAAACACACAGGGACATATACGTCTCTGTTACCTGTATTACTTCTTCATGTATGGATTGATTGCCTCAAGGGGTTATTGCCACAGCTGAGTGCCTACGCCAGGAATAATCCACAGCTCCTGCACTCCATTTGTTCCCCTTTCGCTGCCCTTGTTGCTTGGTCACTGTGGTGGTTATTGTTTTTGTTGTTGTTGTTGTTACTGACCTTGCATCTGACAGACATAAAAGGAGAGAGCAGAGGAAATACAGGGTGGGAGAGAAAGATAGAGCTCCTAAAGACCTGCTTCACCCCCTGTAAAGCGAGTCCCCTGCAGGTGGCGGTCTGGGGGCCAGACCCCAAATCCCTCCACCTGTCCCCTCTATTCGTGAGCGCCACAAGCCCTTAACCCTCTGACGTACCGCCAAACCTCCCTGGATTTGCTTTTGAAGGCAGTATCACCTGCCTCGTTTTGAATCCTCATTATCCTGAGGGTCAGTCCTGATGACAGTGTCATGACAGGACACACGGAGATCTCTGTTATCAGAGAGCACCTGGAACAGCAGCTGGGGCTCTAGTGCCAGGGCAGGAGCAACTCCCCATGCACCCTCCACGGAGTCCACCTGCCTGCATTTTGGTCCTTTTCCCTCCAAAAAAGATTTTTCCCTTTTTTCACTTTGAAACAGGCAGCAGACAGGTTACCCAGGCAGGGGAAAAAAAAATAAAAAGCCTTTTTTTTTTTTTTTTTTTTTTTTTTTTTTTTTTTTTTTACCGAAGTGAATGACCCTCTTCTGGCAAGTATAGGTTTTGAACCTGAAAACTCTGTCTGTCTGTCTCTTAGTCCACAGAAAGAGCCACTAGCCCAGCCAGATCTCACGCTCAGATGGGGTGTTTTTCCAGTCAAAGGTCTGCACAGCGCACTAGGGATTGGGCGGCCTGAGACCCAAATGTTACATTGTAGATGGACTGTTTGCAGGTCTTGCTCCCCAGGACATTGGACTGTCTCAACTCCCTCCCCTACAGCATGAAAAAAAGACTCTTGACAACCTTGGAGCAACTGGAGTGGGGGCGAGGGGAGCTGTTTGCATGTCTGCACTGCTCATGCCCAGGTGTCTGTGGGGGTCCGTGGCAGAGGCTGTAAGGGGGCTAGGGGGCAGAAGGAGACTGTTTGAGAGGCAGGCTGCAGGCAGGGGAGCCCAGGAGTGTGTGCAGGGCTGTGTGTGTGTGGGTGTGGTGCAGGGGGTTAGGGCAGGTCCCCCTGCTGGATGGTGAGATGGCAGCTGGGCTGTCCCTGGGCCCTCATGGCTGAAGGGCAGAAGCAGGGTGGCAGTAAAGTAGCGCAGGGAGGAACAGAGTAGATGTTAGTTGGGAGCTGGGGGACAGAGGGTAAGGGGAAAGGGGGCATCCTTGAGGAGGGGTCAGGACTAGAGAGTGGGGGCAGCTGGAGTCATGGAAGGTCCCAGGAATCAGGGACTGACAGGAACCGATTCCTACACCCCCCCCGAACTACTGGATAGAAGCTGCAGAAGCCAGAGCAGCAGCCCTGGCTTGCCTAGGCCAAGGGCCCTGAGTGAGTCCCTCTGAGGATGAGGAAGAGGAGGAGGGGGTGGAGGAGGAGGAGGAGGAAGAGCAGGAGGAAGAGGAGGAAGAGAAGGAGGAAGAAGAGGAGGAGGAGGAGGAGGCGGAGGAGGAGGAGGAGGGGCAGGAGGGCAGCTGTCAATAGGCAACGGGATTAATGGAGGCCTCCATTACGGAGGCATGTGTCCAGGCAGGCACCCACCAACCCTCAGGGGCAGCTCAGGGCACCCAGGGACTTGGTGTGGGTATCTCTGGGGCGGGGACTGTCAGTCAGTCAGCAAGACTGTGTGTCAGTGCACATGGTGGGACAGGGGCCTGGCGGACCTTGGTCCCCCGCCCTGGACTGTCAGATGCCAGCCCCATGCCCAGACACACACCAATCTGCCCATAACCCCTTGGCCCGGCCGACCAGCACCTGCTTTGGCCTGGGGCTCTGGCTCTGGTGGCTGGCCACCACCCCTCAGGTCAAGTTCAGCGTGGGGGTCATGGCTGCTGGTCAACTGGATGGGCGGGGTCCCCGTGGCCTAGCAACCACAGGAGCCCTCTGTGATGTCCTAGCCCCTGGCAATCTGTGCTGGCCACACTGGCACTGGGCAGCCCAACTGCCCTGCCACTAGGTCAGGCAACAGCGCCCAGACGCCTGGGCCCTGGCACAGAGGGACAGAAGGATGGGAAGACAGTGCTGACCGACGAGGGACCTCAGGGCTGGCAGCCAAGAGAAGACAGGTGGAGGTGCGCCCGGGATCCAGGGAGCCCAGGCCAGAGCTACCTGCATGCCTGCCTGCCTTCCTGGATGTCTGTATGCTGCCTTTGTCCAGGTAGGTTTCTCAGGTCCCCTCCAATCCTGTCCTCTCCTGTCCTCTCCTGTCCTCACCATCCTCTCCCCTCTCCTCTCCTCCGCACTTTGCTTCTCTCTTTGTCTGTCCTCTCTTCCAGGTGCCCTGCTCACCAGCTCCAGCACTTGTGATGGTTCTCCAGTGACAGCTGTTCGCAACCCCTTCCACCCCCTGCCTGCCCCTAATGTGATCCAGCTCACAGGGTCTCCGGCTCACCCCACCCAAACCCACACGCCCCAACACATCCCCTGGTTCAGCCCCTCTGCCCTATTCAGCCAAACTGGGCCTTTGCAACCTACCTATGCATCGTTGTTTCTCCTCACCATTAAGGAGAGATCTCCTTTTGTACTTAGCTTGGTTGACTGGTGGATGGATGGATGGATGGATGATTGGATGAATGGATGGATGAATGGATGGATAGATGTATGGGTGGATGGATGGATGGATGGATGGACAGGTCAATGGATCGGTTTTGTAGAGGCAGAGTACCATCTAGGGGTACTGGAGACCGCTGGTGTCAGATCCTTAGTCAATGTCAAATGTAAAACATTAATTCATCAATAACAAAAATGAATAAGCACCTAAATAAATAGATAAATATAAAAACTGGGTTAAAAAATACATGGCGTCTTTGCCTTTCTGCATATGGAATGCTGTGCTGATCTTAACAAGGATAGCATTGTCCTGAGTAGCCCATTTGAAGTCGTGGAATATTTCCTTTTCCTTTTTCTTTTTTTACTTTCTATTTTCTTGATTATTCACTGGAATAAATAGACAGGAATTGAGAGGGAAGGGAGGTAGAGAGAGTTTGAGACAGAGAGAGAGACAACTGCAGCACTTCCGCACCACTTGTAAAGATTTCCCCTGGCAGGTGGGAACCAGGGTGTTGAAGCCCAGTCCTCCTGCATTGTAACATGAGTGCTTAACTGGGTGTGGCACCACCTGGTACCCTTGATGGGACCCTTTTTTTAGCAATGAAAAGAAATTCTCTTGGCAAGGTAATAAATAAATGAAGAAGTAAATAAAAGTGCATTTACATTAACTCAGTGGAAACACACAGGGACATATACGTCTCTGTTACCTGTATTACTTCTTCATGTATGGATTGATTGCCTCAAGGGGTTATTGCCACAGCTGAGTGCCTACGCCAGGAATAATCCACAGCTCCTGCACTCCATTTGTTCCCCTTTCGCTGCCCTTGTTGCTTGGTCACTGTGGTGGTTATTGTTTTTGTTGTTGTTGTTGTTACTGACCTTGCATCTGACAGACATAAAAGGAGAGAGCAGAGGAAATACAGGGTGGGAGAGAAAGATAGAGCTCCTAAAGACCTGCTTCACCCCCTGTAAAGCGAGTCCCCTGCAGGTGGCGGTCTGGGGGCCAGACCCCAAATCCCTCCACCTGTCCCCTCTATTCGTGAGCGCCACAAGCCCTTAACCCTCTGACATACCGCCAAACCTCCCTAGATTTGCTTTTGAAGGCAGTATCACCTGCCTCGTTTTGAATCCTCATTATCCTGAGGGTCAGTCCTGATGACAGTGTCATGACAGGACACACAGAGATCTCTGTTATCAGAGAGCAACCTGGAACAGCAGCTGGGGCTCTAGTGCCAGGGCAGGAGCAACTCCCCATGCACCCTCCACGGAGTCCACCTGCCTGCATTTTGGTCCTTTTCCCTCCAAAAAAGATTTTTCCCTTTTTTCACTTTGAAACAGGCAGCAGACAGGTTACCCAGGCAGGGGAAAAAAAAATAAAAAGCCTTTTTTTTTTTTTTTTTTTACCGAAGTGAATGACCATCTTCTGGCAAGTATAGGTTTTGAACCTGAAAACTCTGTCTGTCTGTCTCTTAGTCCACAGAAAGAGCCACTAGCCCAGCCAGATCTCACGCTCAGATGGGGTGTTTTTCCAGTCAAAGGTCTGCACAGCGCACTAGGGATTGGGCGGCCTGAAACCCAAATGTTACATTGTAGATGGACTGTTTGCAGGTCTTGCTCCCCAGGACATTGGACTGTCTCAACTCCCTCCCCTACAGCATGAAAAAAAGACTCTTGACAACCTTGGAGCAACTGGAGTGGGGGCGAGGGGAGCTGTTTGCATGTCTGCACTGCTCATGCCCAGGTGTCTGTGGGGGTCCGTGGCAGAGGCTGTAAGGGGGCTAGGGGGCAGAAGGAGACTGTTTGAGAGGCAGGCTGCAGGCAGGGGAGCCCAGGAGTGTGTGCAGGGCTGTGTGTGTGTGGGTGTGGTGCAGGGGGTTAGGGCAGGTCCCCCTGCTGGATGGTGAGATGGCAGCTGGGCTGTCCCTGGGCCCTCATGGCTGAAGGGCAGAAGCAGGGTGGCAGTAAAGTAGCGCAGGGAGGAACAGAGTAGATGTTAGTTGGGAGCTGGGGGACAGAGGGTAAGGGGAAAGGGGGCATCCTTGAGGAGGGGTCAGGACTAGAGAGTGGGGGCAGCTGGAGGCATGGAAGGTCCCAGGAATCAGGGACTGACAGGAACCGATTCCTACACCCCCCCCCGAACTACTGGATAGAAGCTGCAGAAGCCAGAGCAGCAGCCCTGGCTTGCCTAGGCCAAGGGCCCTGAGTGAGTCCCTCTGAGGATGAGGAAGAGGAGGAGGGGGTGGAGGAGGAGGAGGAGGAAGAGCAGGAGGAAGAGGAGGAAGAGAAGGAGGAAGAAGAGGAGGAGGAGGAGGCGGAGGAGGAGGAGGAGGTGGGGCAGGAGGGCAGCTGTCAATAGGCAACGGGATTAATGGAGGCCTCCATTATGGAGGCATGTGTCCAGGCAGGCACCCACCAACCCTCAGGGGCAGCTCAGGGCACCCAGGGACTTGGTGTGGGTATCTCTGGGGCGGGGACTGTCAGTCAGTCAGCAAGACTGTGTGTCAGTGCACATGGTGGGACAGGGGCCTGGCGGACCTTGGTCCCCCGCCCTGGACTGTCAGATGCCAGCCCCATGCCCAGACACACACCAATCTGCCCATAGCCCCTTGGCCCGGCCGACCAGCACCTGCTTTGGCCTGGGGCTCTGGCTCTGGTGGCTGGCCACCACCCCTCAGGTCAAGTTCAGCGTGGGGGTCATGGCTGCTCGTCAACTGGATGGGCGGGGTCCCCGTGGCCTAGCAACCACAGGAGCCCTCTGTGATGTCCTAGCCCCTGGCAATCTGTGCTGGCCACACTGGCACTGGGCAGCCCAACTGCTCTGCCACTAGGTCAGGCAACAGCGCCCAGACGTCTGGGCCCTGGCACAGAGGGACGGAAGGATGGGAAGACAGTGCTGACCGACGAGGGACCTCAGGGCTGGCAGCCAAGAGAAGACAGGTGGAGGTGCTCCCGGGATCCAGGGAGCCCAGGCCAGAGCTGCCTGCATGCCTGCCTGCCTGCCTTCCTGGATGTCTGTTTGCTGCCTTTGTCCAGGTAGGTTTCTCAGGTCCCCTCCAATCCTGTCCTCTCCTGTCCTCTCCTGTCCTCACCATCCTCTCCCCTCTCCTCTCCTCCGCAATTTGCTTCTCTCCTTTGTCTGTCCTCTCTTCCAGGTGCCCTGCTCACCAGCTCCAGCACTTGTGATGGTTCTCCAGTGACAGCTGTTCGCAACCCCTTCCACCCCCTGCCTGCCCCTAATGTGACCCAGCTCACAGGGTCTCTGGCTCACCCCACCCAAACCCACACGCCCCAACACATTCCCTGGTTCAGCCCCTCTGCCCTATTCAGCCAAACTGGGCCTTTGCAACCTAACTATGCATCGTTGTTTCTCCTCACCATTAAGGAGAGATCTCCTTTTGTACTTAGCTTGGTTGACTGGTGGATGGATGGATGGATGGATGGATGAATGGATGGATGAATGGATGGATAGATGTATGGGTGGATGGATGGATGGATGGATGGATGGACAGGTCAATGGATCGGTTTTGTAGAGGCAGAGTACCATCTAGGGGTACTGGAGACCGCTGGTGTCAGATCCTTAGTCAATGTCAAATGTAAAACATTAATTCATCAATAACAAAAATGAATAAGCATCTAAATAAATAGATAAATATAAAAACTGGGTTAAAAAATACATGGCGTCTTTGCCTTTCTGCATATGGAATGCTGTGCGGATCTTAACAAGGATAGCATTGTCCTGAGTAGCCCATTTGAAGTCGTGGAATATTTCCTTTTCCTTTTTCTTTTTTTACTTTCTATTTTCTTGATTATTCACTGGAATAAATAGACAGGAATTGAGAGGGAAGGGAGGTAGAGAGAGTTTGAGACAGAGAGAGAGACAACTGCAGCACTTCCGCACCACTTGTAAAGATTTCCCCTGGCAGGTGGGAACCAGGGTGTTGAAGCCCAGTCCTCCTGCATTGTAACATGAGTGCTTAACTGGGTGTGGCACCACCTGGTACCCTTGATGGGACCCTTTTTTTAGCAATGAAAAGAAATTCTCTTGGCAAGGTAATAAATAAATGAAGAAGTAAATAAAAGTGCATTTACATTAACTCAGTGGAAACACACAGGGACATATACGTCTCTGTTACCTGTATTACTTCTTCATGTATGGATTGATTGCCTCAAGGGGTTATTGCCACAGCTGAGTGCCTACGCCAGGAATAATCCACAGCTCCTGCACTCCATTTGTTCCCCTTTCGCTGCCCTTGTTGCTTGGTCACTGTGGTGGTTATTGTTTTTGTTGTTGTTGTTGTTACTGACCTTGCATCTGACAGACATAAAAGGAGAGAGCAGAGGAAATACAGGGTGGGAGAGAAAGATAGAGCTCCTAAAGACCTGCTTCACCCCCTGTAAAGCGAGTCCCCTGCAGGTGGCGGTCTGGGGGCCAGACCCCAAATCCCTCCACCTGTCCCCTCTATTCGTGAGCGCCACAAGCCCTTAACCCTCTGACATACCGCCAAACCTCCCTGGATTTGCTTTTGAAGGCAGTATCACCTGCCTCGTTTTGAATCCTCATTATCCTGAGGGTCAGTCCTGATGACAGTGTCATGACAGGACACACGGAGATCTCTGTTATCAGAGAGCAACCTGGAACAGCAGCTGGGGCTCTAGTGCCAGGGCAGGAGCAACTCCCCATGCACCCTCCACGGAGTCCACCTGCCTGCATTTTGGTCCTTTTCCCTCCAAAAAAGTTTTTTCCCTTTTTTCACTTTGAAACAGGCAGGAGACAGGTTACCCAGGCAGGGGAAAAAAAATAAAAAGCCTTTTTTTTTTTTTTTTTACCGAAGTGAATGACCATCTTCTGGCAAGTATAGGTTTTGAACCTGAAAACTCTGTCTGTCTGTCTCTTAGTCCACAGAAAGAGCCACTAGCCCAGCCAGATCTCACGCTCAGATGGGGTGTTTTTGCCAGTCAAAGGTCTGCACAGCGCACTAGGGATTGGGCGGCCTGAGACCCAAATGTTACATTGTAGATGGACTGTTTGCAGGTCTTGCTCCCCAGGACATTGGACTGTCTCAACTCCCTCCCCTACAGCATGAAAAAAAGACTCTTGACAACCTTGGAGCAACTGGAGTGGGGGCGAGGGGAGCTGTTTGCATGTCTGCACTGCTCATGCCCAGGTGTCTGTGGGGGTCCGTGGCAGAGGCTGTAAGGGGGCTAGGGGGCAGAAGGAGACTGTTTGAGAGGCAGGCTGCAGGCAGGGGAGCCCAGGAGTGTGTGCAGGGCTGTGTGTGTGTGGGTGTGGTGCAGGGGGTTAGGGCAGGTCCCCCTGCTGGATGGTGAGATGGCAGCTGGGCTGTCCCTGGGCCCTCATGGCTGAAGGGCAGAAGCAGGGTGGCAGTAAAGTAGCGCAGGGAGGAACAGAGTAGATGTTAGTTGGGAGCTGGGGGACAGAGGGTAAGGGGAAAGGGGTCATCCTTGAGGAGGGGTCAGGACTAGAGAGTGGGGGCAGCTGGAGTCATGGAAGGTTCCAGGAATCAGGGACTGACCGGAACCGATTCCTACACCCCCCCCAAACTACTGGATAGAAGCTGCAGAAGCCAGAGCAGCAGCCCTGGCTTGCCTAGGCCAAGGGCCCTGAGTGAGTCCCTCTGAGGATGAGGAAGAGGAGGAGGGGGTGGAGGAGGAGGAGGAGGAAGAGCAGGAGGAAGAGGAGGAAGAGAAGGAGGAAGAAGAGGAGGAGGAGGAGGAGGCGGAGGAGGAGGAGGAGGGGCAGGAGGGCAGCTGTCAATAGGCAACGGGATTAATGGAGGCCTCCATTACGGAGGCATGTGTGCAGGCAGGCACCCACCAACCCTCAGGGGCAGCTCAGGGCACCCAGGGACTTGGTGTGGGTATCTCTGGGGCGGGGACTGTCAGTCAGTCAGCAAGACTGTGTGTCAGTGCACATGGTGGGACAGGGGCCTGGCGGACCTTGGTCCCCCGCCCTGGACTGTCAGATGCCAGCCCCATGCCCAGACACACACCAATCTGCCCATAGCCCCTTGGCCCGGCCGACCAGCACCTGCTTTGGCCTGGGGCTCTGGCTCTGGTGGCTGGCCACCACCCCTCAGGTCAAGTTCAGCTTGGGGGTCATGGCTGCTGGTCAACTGGATGGGCGGGGTCCCCGTGGCCTAGCAACCACAGGAGCCCTCTGTGATGTCCTAGCCCCTGGCAATCTGTGCTGGCCACACTGGCACTGGGCAGCCCAACTGCCCTGCCACTAGGTCAGGCAACAGCGCCCAGACGCCTGGGCCCTGGCACAGAGGGACAGAAGGATGGGAAGACAGTGCTGACCGACGAGGGACCTCAGGGCTGGCAGCCAAGAGAAGACAGGTGGAGGTGCGCCCGGGACCCAGGGAGCCCAGGCCAGAGCTACCTGCATACCTGCCTGCCTTCCTGGATGTCTGTATGCTGCCTTTGTCCAGGTAGGTTTCTCAGGTCCCCTCCAATCCTGTCCTCTCCTGTCCTCTCCTGTCCTCACCATCCTCTCCCCTCTCCTCTCCTCCGCACTTTGCTTCTCTCCTTTTTCTGTCCTCTCTTCCAGGTGCCCTGCTCACCAGCTCCAGCACTTGTGATGGTTCTCCAGTGACAGCTGTTCGCAACCCCTTCCACCCCCTGCCTGGCCCTAATGTGATCCAGCTCACAGGGTCTCCGGCTCACCCCACCCAAACCCACACGCCCCAACACATCCCCTGGTTCAGCCCCTCTGCCCTATTCAGCCAAACTGGGCCTTTGCAACCTACCTATGCATCGTTGTTTCTCCTCACCATTAAGGAGAGATCTCCTTTTGTACTTAGCTTGGTTGACTGGTGGATGGATGGATGGATGGATGGATGAATGGATGGATGAATGGATGGATAGATGTATGGGTGGATGGATGGATGGATGGACAGGTCAATGGATCGGTTTTGTAGAGGCAGAGTACCATCTAGGGGTACTGGAGACCGCTGGTGTCAGATCCTTAGTCAATGTCAAATGTAAAACATTAATTCATCAATAAGAAAAATGAATAAGCACCTAAATAAATAGATAAATATAAAAACTGGGTTAAAAAATACATGGCGTCTTTGCCTTTCTGCATATGGAATGCTGTGCGGATCTTAACAAGGATAGCATTGTCCTGAGTAGCCCATTTGAAGTCGTGGAATATTTCCTTTTCCTTTTTCTTTTTTTACTTTCTATTTTCTTGATTATTCACTGGAATAAATAGACAGGAATTGAGAGGGAAGGGAGGTAGAGAGAGTTTGAGACAGAGAGAGAGACAACTGCAGCACTTCCGCACCACTTGTAAAGATTTCCCCTGGCAGGTGGGAACCAGGGTGTTGAAGCCCAGTCCTCCTGCATTGTAACATGAGTGCTTAACTGGGTGTGGCACCACCTGGTACCCTTGATGGGACCCTTTTTTTAGCAATGAAAAGAAATTCTCTTGGCAAGGTAATAAATAAATGAAGAAGTAAATAAAAGTGCATTTACATTAACTCAGTGGAAACACACAGGGACATATACGTCTCTGTTACCTGTATTACTTCTTCATGTATGGATTGATTGCCTCAAGGGGTTATTGCCACAGCTGAGTGCCTACGCCAGGAATAATCCACAGCTCCTGCACTCCATTTGTTCCCCTTTCGCTGCCCTTGTTGCTTGGTCACTGTGGTGGTTATTGTTTTTGTTGTTGTTGTTGTTACTGACCTTGCATCTGACAGACATAAAAGGAGAGAGCAGAGGAAATACAGGGTGGGAGAGAAAGATAGAGCTCCTAAAGACCTGCTTCACCCCCTGTAAAGCGAGTCCCCTGCAGGTGGCGGTCTGGGGGCCAGACCCCAAATCCCTCCACCTGTCCCCTCTATTCGTGAGCGCCACAAGCCCTTAACCCTCTGACATACCGCCAAACCTCCCTGGATTTGCTTTTGAAGGCAGTATCACCTGCCTCGTTTTGAATCCTCATTATCCTGAGGGTCAGTCCTGATGACAGTGTCATGACAGGACACACGGAGATCTCTGTTATCAGAGAGCAACCTGGAACAGCAGCTGGGGCTCTAGTGCCAGGGCAGGAGCAACTCCCCATGCACCCTCCACGGAGTCCACCTGCCTGCATTTTGGTCCTTTTCCCTCCAAAAAAGATTTTTCCCTTTTTTCACTTTGAAACAGGCAGCAGACAGGTTACCCAGGCAGGGGAAAAAAAAATAAAAAGCCTTTTTTTTTTTTTTTTTACCGAAGTGAATGACCATCTTCTGGCAAGTATAGGTTTTGAACCTGAAAACTCTGTCTGTCTGTCTCTTAGTCCACAGAAAGAGCCACTAGCCCAGCCAGATCTCACGCTCAGATGGGGTGTTTTTCCAGTCAAAGGTCTGCACAGCGCACTAGGGATTGGGCGGCCTGAGACCCAAATGTTACATTGTAGATGGACTGTTTGCAGGTCTTGCTCCCCAGGACATTGGACTGTCTCAACTCCCTCCCCTACAGCATGAAAAAAAGACTCTTGACAACCTTGGAGCAACTGGAGTGCGGGCGAGGGGAGCTGTTTGCATGTCTGCACTGCTCATGCCCAGGTGTCTGTGGGGGTCCGTGGCAGAGGCTGTAAGGGGGCTAGGGGGCAGAAGGAGACTGTTTGAGAGGCAGGCTGCAGGCAGGGGAGCCCAGGAGTGTGTGCAGGGCTGTGTGTGTGTGGGTGTGGTGCAGGGGGTTAGGGCAGGTCCCCCTGCTGGATGGTGAGATGGCAGCTGGGCTGTCCCTGGGCCCTCATGGCTGAAGGGCAGAAGCAGGGTGGCAGTAAAGTAGCGCAGGGAGGAACAGAGTAGATGTTAGTTGGGAGCTGGGGGACAGAGGGTAAGGGGAAAGGGGTCATCCTTGAGGAGGGGTCAGGACTAGAGAGTGGGGGCAGCTGGAGTCATGGAAGGTTCCAGGAATCAGGGACTGACCGGAACCGATTCCTACACCCCCCCCAAACTACTGGATAGAAGCTGCAGAAGCCAGAGCAGCAGCCCTGGCTTGCCTAGGCCAAGGGCCCTGAGTGAGTCCCTCTGAGGATGAGGAAGAGGAGGAGGGGGTGGAGGAGGAGGAGGAGGAAGAGCAGGAGGAAGAGGAGGAAGAGAAGGAGGAAGAAGAGGAGGAGGAGGAGGAGGCGGAGGAGGAGGAGGAGGGGCAGGAGGGCAGCTGTCAATAGGCAACGGGATTAATGGAGGCCTCCATTACGGAGGCATGTGTCCAGGCAGGCACCCACCAACCCTCAGGGGCAGCTCAGGGCACCCAGGGACTTGGTGTGGGTATCTCTGGGGCGGGGACTGTCAGTCAGTCAGCAAGACTGTGTGTCAGTGCACATGGTGGGACAGGGGCCTGGCGGACCTTGGTCCCCCGCCCTGGACTGTCAGATGCCAGCCCCATGCCCAGACACACACCAATCTGCCCATAGCCCCTTGGCCCGGCCGACCAGCACCTGCTTTGGCCTGGGGCTCTGGCTCTGGTGGCTGGCCACCACCCCTCAGGTCAAGTTCAGCTTGGGGGTCATGGCTGCTGGTCAACTGGATGGGCGGGGTCCCCGTGGCCTAGCAACCACAGGAGCCCTCTGTGATGTCCTAGCCCCTGGCAATCTGTGCTGGCCACACTGGCACTGGGCAGCCCAACTGCCCTGCCACTAGGTCAGGCAACAGCGCCCAGACGCCTGGGCCCTGGCACAGAGGGACAGAAGGATGGGAAGACAGTGCTGACCGACGAGGGACCTCAGGGCTGGCAGCCAAGAGAAGACAGGTGGAGGTGCGCCCGGGACCCAGGGAGCCCAGGCCAGAGCTACCTGCATACCTGCCTGCCTTCCTGGATGTCTGTATGCTGCCTTTGTCCAGGTAGGTTTCTCAGGTCCCCTCCAATCCTGTCCTCTCCTGTCCTCTCCTGTCCTCACCATCCTCTCCCCTCTCCTCTCCTCCGCACTTTGCTTCTCTCCTTTTTCTGTCCTCTCTTCCAGGTGCCCTGCTCACCAGCTCCAGCACTTGTGATGGTTCTCCAGTGACAGCTGTTCGCAACCCCTTCCACCCCCTGCCTGGCCCTAATGTGATCCAGCTCACAGGGTCTCCGGCTCACCCCACCCAAACCCACACGCCCCAACACATCCCCTGGTTCAGCCCCTCTGCCCTATTCAGCCAAACTGGGCCTTTGCAACCTACCTATGCATCGTTGTTTCTCCTCACCATTAAGGAGAGATCTCCTTTTGTACTTAGCTTGGTTGACTGGTGGATGGATGGATGGATGGATGGATGAATGGATGGATGAATGGATGGATAGATGTATGGGTGGATGGATGGATGGATGGACAGGTCAATGGATCGGTTTTGTAGAGGCAGAGTACCATCTAGGGGTACTGGAGACCGCTGGTGTCAGATCCTTAGTCAATGTCAAATGTAAAACATTAATTCATCAATAACAAAAATGAATAAGCACCTAAATAAATAGATAAATATAAAAACTGGGTTAAAAAATACATGGCGTCTTTGCCTTTCTGCATATGGAATGCTGTGCGGATCTTAACAAGGATAGCATTGTCCTGAGTAGCCCATTTGAAGTCGTGGAATATTTCCTTTTCCTTTTTCTTTTTTTACTTTCTATTTTCTTGATTATTCACTGGAATAAATAGACAGGAATTGAGAGGGAAGGGAGGTAGAGAGAGTTTGAGACAGAGAGAGAGACAACTGCAGCACTTCCGCACCACTTGTAAAGATTTCCCCTGGCAGGTGGGAACCAGGGTGTTGAAGCCCAGTCCTCCTGCATTGTAACATGAGTGCTTAACTGGGTGTGGCACCACCTGGTACCCTTGATGGGACCCTTTTTTTAGCAATGAAAAGAAATTCTCTTGGCAAGGTAATAAATAAATGAAGAAGTAAATAAAAGTGCATTTACATTAACTCAGTGGAAACACACAGGGACATATACGTCTCTGTTACCTGTATTACTTCTTCATGTATGGATTGATTGCCTCAAGGGGTTATTGCCACAGCTGAGTGCCTACGCCAGGAATAATCCACAGCTCCTGCACTCCATTTGTTCCCCTTTCGCTGCCCTTGTTGCTTGGTCACTGTGGTGGTTATTGTTTTTGTTGTTGTTGTTGTTACTGACCTTGCATCTGACAGACATAAAAGGAGAGAGCAGAGGAAATACAGGGTGGGAGAGAAAGATAGAGCTCCTAAAGACCTGCTTCACCCCCTGTAAAGCGAGTCCCCTGCAGGTGGCGGTCTGGGGGCCAGACCCCAAATCCCTCCACCTGTCCCCTCTATTCGTGAGCGCCACAAGCCCTTAACCCTCTGACATACCGCCAAACCTCCCTGGATTTGCTTTTGAAGGCAGTATCACCTGCCTCGTTTTGAATCCTCATTATCCTGAGGGTCAGTCCTGATGACAGTGTCATGACAGGACACACGGAGATCTCTGTTATCAGAGAGCAACCTGGAACAGCAGCTGGGGCTCTAGTGCCAGGGCAGGAGCAACTCCCCATGCACCCTCCACGGAGTCCACCTGCCTGCATTTTGGTCCTTTTCCCTCCAAAAAAGATTTTTCCCTTTTTTCACTTTGAAAAAGGCAGCAGACAGGTTACCCAGGCAGGGGAAAAAAAAATAAAAAGCCTTTTTTTTTTTTTTTTTTTTTTTACCGAAGTGAATGACCATATTCTGGCAAGTATAGGTTTTGAACCTGAAAACTCTGTCTGTCTGTCTCTTAGTCCACAGAAAGAGCCACTAGCCCAGCCAGATCTCACGCTCAGATGGGGTGTTTTTCCAGTCAAAGGTCTGCACAGCGCACTAGGGATTGGGCGGCCTGAGACCCAAATGTTACATTGTAGATGGACTGTTTGCAGGTCTTGCTCCCCAGGACATTGGACTGTCTCAACTCCCTCCCCTACAGCATGAAAAAAGACTCTTGACAACCTTGGAGCAACTGGAGTGCGGGCGAGGGGAGCTGTTTGCATGTCTGCACTGCTCATGCCCAGGTGTCTGTGGGGGTCCGTGGCAGAGGCTGTAAGGGGGCTAGGGGGCAGAAGGAGACTGTTTGAGAGGCAGGCTGCAGGCAGGGGTGCCCAGGAGTGTGTGCAGGGCTGTGTGTGTGTGGGTTTGGTGCAGGGGGTTAGGGCAGGTCCCACTGCTGGATGGTGAGATGGCAGCTGGGCTGTCCCTGGGCCCTCATGGCTGAAGGGCAGAAGCAGGGTGGCAGTAAAGTAGCGCAGGGAGGAACAGAGTAGATGTTAGTTGGGAGCTGGGGGACAGAGGGTAAGGGGAAAGGGGGCATCCTTGAGGAGGGGTCAGGACTAGAGAGTGGGGGCAGCTGGAGGCATGGAAGGTCCCAGGAATCAGGGACTGACAGGAACCGATTCCTACACCCCCCCCCCGAACTACTGGATAGAAGCTGCAGAAGCCAGAGCAGCAGCCCTGGCTTGCCTAGGCCAAGGGCCCTGAGTGAGTCCCTCTGAGGATGAGGAAGAGGAGGAGGGGGTGGAGGAGGAGGAGGAGGAAGAGCAGGAGGAAGAGGAGGAAGAGAAGGAGGAAGAAGAGGAGGAGGAGGAGGCGGAGGAGGAGGAGGAGGAGGGGCAGGAGGGCAGCTGTCAATAGGCAACGGGATTAATGGAGGCCTCCATTACGGAGGCATGTGTCCAGGCAGGCACCCACCAACCCTCAGGGGCAGCTCAGGACACCCAGGGACTTGGTGTGGGTATCTCTGGGGCGGGGACTGTCAGTCAGTCAGCAAGACTGTGTGTCTGTGCACATAGTGGGACAGGGGCCTGGCGGACCTTGGTCCCCCGCCCTGGACTGTCAGATGCCAGCCCCATGCCCAGACACACACCAATCTGCCCATAACCCCTTGGCCCGGCCGACCAGCATCTGCTTTGGCCTGGGGCTCTGGCTCTGGTGGCTGGCCACCACCCCTCAGGTCAAGTTCAGCGTGGGGGTCATGGCTGCTGGTCAACTGGATGGGCGGGGTCCCCGTGGCCTAGCAACCACAGGAGCCCTCTGTGATGTACTAGCCCCTGGCAATCTGTGCTGGCCACACTGGCACTGGGCAGCCCAACTGCCCTGCCACTAGGTCAGGCAACACCGCCCAGACGCCTGGGCCCTGGCACAGAGGGACAGAAGGATGGGAAGACAGTGCTGACCGACGAGGGACCTCAGGGCTGGCAGCCAAGAGAAGACAGGTGGAGGTGCGCCCGGGATCCAGGGAGCCCAGGCCAGAGCTACCTGCATGCCTGCCTGCCTTCCTGGATGTCTGTATGCTGCCTTTGTCCAGGTAGGTTTCTCAGGTCCCCTCCAATCCTGTCCTCTCCTGTCCTCTCCTGTCCTCACCATCCTCTCCCCTCTCCTCTCCTCCGCACTTTGCTTCTCTCTTTGTCTGTCCTCTCTTCCAGGTGCCCTGCTCACCAGCTCCAGCACTTGTGATGGTTCTCCAGTGACAGCTGTTCGCAACCCCTTCCACCCCCTGCCTGCCCCTAATGTGATCCAGCTCACAGGGTCTCCGGCTCACCCCACCCAAACCCACACGCCCCAACACATCCCCTGGTTCAGCCCCTCTGCCCTATTCAGCCAAACTGGGCCTTTGCAACCTACCTATGCATCGTTGTTTCTCCTCACCATTAAGGAGAGATCTCCTTTTGTACTTAGCTTGGTTGACTGGTGGATGGATGGATGAATGGATGATTGGATGAATGGATGGATGAATGGATGGATAGATGTATGGGTGGATGGATGGATGGATGGATGGACAGGTCAATGGATCGGTTTTGTAGAGGCAGAGTACCATCTAGGGGTACTGGAGACCGCTGGTGTCAGATCCTTAGTCAATGTCAAATGTAAAACATTAATTCATCAATAACAAAAATGAATAAGCACCTAAATAAATAGATAAATATAAAAACTGGGTTAAAAATACATGGCGTCTTTGCCTTTCTGCATATGGAATGCTGTGCGGATCTTAACAAGGATAGCATTGTCCTGAGTAGCCCATTTGAAGTCGTGGAATATTTCCTTTTCCTTTTTCTTTTTTTACTTTCTATTTTCTTGATTATTCACTGGAATAAATAGACAGGAATTGAGAGGGAAGGGAGGTAGAGAGAGTTTGAGACAGAGAGAGAGACAACTGCAGCACTTCCGCACCACTTGTAAAGATTTCCCCTGGCAGGTGGGAACCAGGGTGTTGAAGCCCAGTCCTCCTGCATTGTAACATGAGTGCTTAACTGGGTGTGGCACCACCTGGTACCCTTGATGGGACCCTTTTTTTAGCAATGAAAAGAAATTCTCTTGGCAAGGTAATAAATAAATGAAGAAGTAAATAAAAGTGCATTTACATTAACTCAGTGGAAACACACAGGGACATATACGTCTCTGTTACCTGTATTACTTCTTCATGTATGGATTGATTGCCTCAAGGGGTTATTGCCACAGCTGAGTGCCTACGCCAGGAATAATCCACAGCTCCTGCACTCCATTTGTTCCCCTTTCGCTGCCCTTGTTGCTTGGTCACTGTGGTGGTTATTGTTTTTGTTGTTGTTGTTGTTACTGACCTTGCATCTAACAGACATAAAAGGAGAGAGCAGAGGAAATACAGGGTGGGAGAGAAAGATAGAGCTCCTAAAGACCTGCTTCACCCCCTGTAAAGCGAGTCCCCTGCAGGTGGCGGTCTGGGGGCCAGACCCCAAATCCCTCCACCTGTCCCCTCTATTCGTGAGCGCCACAAGCCCTTAACCCTCTGACATACCGCCAAACCTCCCTGGATTTGCTTTTGAAGGCAGTATCACCTGCCTCGTTTTGAATCCTCATTATCCTGAGGGTCAGTCCTGATGACAGTGTCATGACAGGACACACGGAGATCTCTGTTATCAGAGAGCACCTGGAACAGCAGCTGGGGCTCTAGTGCCAGGGCAGGAGCAACTCCCCATGCACCCTCCACGGAGTCCACCTGCCTGCATTTTGGTCCTTTTCCCTCCAAAAAAGATTTTTCCCTTTTTTCACTTTGAAACAGGCAGCAGACAGGTTACCCAGGCAGGGGAAAAAAAAATAAAAAGCCTTTTTTTTTTTTTTTTTTTTTTTTACCGAAGTGAATGACCATCTTCTGGCAAGTATAGGTTTTGAACCTGAAAACTCTGTCTGTCTGTCTCTTAGTCCACAGAAAGAGCCACTAGCCCAGCCTGATCTCACGCTCAGATGGGGTGTTTTTCCAGTCAAAGGTCTGCACAGCGCACTAGGGATTGGGCGGCCTGAGACCCAAATGTTACATTGTAGATGGACTGATTGCAGGTCTTGCTCCCCAGGACATTGGACTGTCTCAACTCCCTCCCCTACAGCATGAAAAAAAGACTCTTGACAACCTTGGAGCAACTGGAGTGGGGGCGAGGGGAGCTGTTTGCATGTCTGCACTGCTCATGCCCAGGTGTCTGTGGGGGTCCGTGGCAGAGGCTGTAAGGGGGCTAGGGGGCAGAAGGAGACTGTTTGAGAGGCAGGCTGCAGGCAGGGGAGCCCAGGAGTGTGTGCAGGGCTGTGTGTGTGTGGGTGTGGTGCAGGGGGTTAGGGCAGGTCCCCCTGCTGGATGGTGAGATGGCAGCTGGGCTGTCCCTGGGCCCTCATGGCTGAAGGGCAGAAGCAGGGTGGCAGTAAAGTAGCGCAGGGAGGAACAGAGTAGATGTTAGTTGGGAGCTGGGGGACAGAGGGTAAGGGGAAAGGGGGCATCCTTGAGGAGGGGTCAGGACTAGAGAGTGGGGGCAGCTGGAGGCATGGAAGGTCCCAGGAATCAGGGACTGACAGGAACCGATTCCTACACCCCCCCCCGAACTACTGGATAGAAGCTGCAGAAGCCAGAGCAGCAGCCCTGGCTTGCCTAGGCCAAGGGCCCTGAGTGAGTCCCTCTGAGGATGAGGAAGAGGAGGAGGGGGTGGAGGAGGAGGAGGAGGAAGAGCAGGAGGAAGAGGAGGAAGAGAAGGAGGAAGAAGAGGAGGAGGAGGAGGCGGAGGAGGAGGAGGAGGAGGGGCAGGAGGGCAGCTGTCAATAGGCAACGGGATTAATGGAGGCCTCCATTACGGAGGCATGTGTCCAGGCAGGCACCCACCAACCCTCAGGGGCAGCTCAGGGCACCCAGGGACTTGGTGTGGGTATCTCTGGGGCGGGGACTGTCAGTCAGTCAGCAAGACTGTGTGTCAGTGCACATGGTGGGACAGGGGCCTGGCGGACCTTGGTCCCCCGCCCTGGACTGTCAGATGCCAGCCCCATGCCCAGACACACACCAATCTGCCCATAGCCCCTTGGCCCGGCCGACCATCACCTGCTTTGGCCTGGTGCTCTGGCTCTGGTGGCTGGCCACCACCCCTCAGGTCAAGTTCAGCGTGGGGTTCATGGCTGCTGGTCAACTGGATGGGCGGGGTCCCCGTGGCCTAGCAACCACAGGAGCCCTCTGTGATGTCCTAGCCCCTGGCAATCTGTGCTGGCCACACTGGCACTGGGCAGCCCAACTGCTCTGCCACTAGGTCAGGCAACAGCGCCCAGATGCCTGGGCCCTGGCACAGAGGGAAGGAAGGATGGGAAGACAGTGCTGACCGACGAGGGACCTCAGGGCTGGCAGCCAAGAGAAGACAGGTGGAGGTGCTCCCGGGATCCAGGGAGCCCAGGCCAGAGCTGCCTGCATGCCTGCCTGCCAGCCTTCCTGGATGTCTGTATGCTGCCTTTGTCCAGGTAGGTTTCTCAGGTCCCCTCCAATCCTGTCCTCTCCTGTCCTCTCCTGTCCTCACCATCCTCTCCCCTCTCCTCTCCTCCGCACTTTGCTTCTCTCCTTTGTCTGTCCTCTCTTCCAGGTGCCCTGCTCACCAGCTCCAGCACTTGTGATGGTTCTCCAGTGACAGCTGTTCGCAACCCCTTCCACCCCCTGCCTGCCCCTAATGTGACCCAGCTCACAGGGTCTCCGGCTCACCCCACCCAAACCCACACGCCCCAACACATTCCCTGGTTCAGCCCCTCTGCCCTATTCAGCCAAACCGGCCCCTTTGCAACCTACCTATGCATCGTTGTTTCTCCTCACCATTAAGGAGAGATCTCCTTTTGTACTTAGCTTGGTTGACTGGTGGATGGATGGATGGATGGATGGATGGATGGATGGATGGATGAATGGATGGATGAATGGATGGATAGATGTATGGGTGGATGGATGGATGGATGGATGGATGGATGGACAGGTCAATGGATCGGTTTTGTAGAGGCAGAGTACCATCTAGGGGTACTGGAGACCGCTGGTGTCAGATCCTTAGTCAATGTCAAATGTAAAACATTAATTCATCAATAACAAAAATGAATAAGCACCTAAATAAATAGATAAATATAAAAACTGGGTTAAAAAATACATGGCGTCTTTGCCTTTCTGCATATGGAATGCTGTGCGGATCTTAACAAGGATAGCATTGTCCTGAGTAGCCCATTTGAAGTCGTGGAATATTTCCTTTTCCTTTTTCTTTTTTTACTTTCTATTTTCTTGATTATTCACTGGAATAAATAGACAGGAATTGAGAGGGAAGGGAGGTAGAGAGAGTTTGAGACAGAGAGAGAGATAACTGCAGCACTTCCGCACCACTTGTAAAGATTTCCCCTGGCAGGTGGGAACCAGGGTGTTGAAGCCCAGTCCTCCTGCATTGTAACATGAGTGCTTAACTGGGTGTGGCACCACCTGGTACCCTTGATGGGACCCTTTTTTTAGCAATGAAAAGAAATTCTCTTGGCAAGGTAATAAATAAATGAAGAAGTAAATAAAAGTGCATTTACATTAACTCAGTGGAAACACACAGGGACATATACGTCTCTGTTACCTGTATTACTTCTTCATGTATGGATTGATTGCCTCAAGGGGTTATTGCCACAGCTGAGTGCCTACGCCAGGAATAATCCACAGCTCCTGCACTCCATTTGTTCCCCTTTCGCTGCCCTTGTTGCTTGGTCACTGTGGTGGTTATTGTTTTTGTTGTTGTTGTTGTTACTGACCTTGCATCTGACAGACATAAAAGGAGAGAGCAGAGGAAATACAGGATGGGAGAGAAAGATAGAGCTCCTAAAGACCTGCTTCACCCCCTGTAAAGCGAGTCCCCTGCAGGTGGCGGTCTGGGGGCCAGACCCCAAATCCCTCCACCTGTCCCCTCTATTCGTGAGCGCCACAAGCCCTTAACCCTCTGACATACCGCCAAACCTCCCTGGATTTGCTTTTGAAGGCAGTATCACCTGCCTCGTTTTGAATCCTCATTATCCTGAGGGTCAGTCCTGATGACAGTGTCATGACAGGACACACGGAGATCTCTGTTATCAGAGAGCAACCTGGAACAGCAGCTGGGGCTCTAGTGCCAGGGCAGGAGCAACTCCCCATGCACCCTCCACGGAGTCCACCTGCCTGCATTTTGGTCCTTTTCCCTCCAAAAAAGATTTTTCCCTTTTTTCACTTTGAAACAGGCAGCAGACAGGTTACCCAGGCAGGGGAAAAAAAAATAAAAAGCCTTTTTTTTTTTTTTTTTTTACCGAAGTGAATGACCATCTTCTGGCAAGTATAGGTTTTGAACCTGAAAACTCTGTCTGTCTGTCTCTTAGTCCACAGAAAGAGCCACTAGCCCAGCCAGATCTCACGCTCAGATGGGGTGTTTTTCCAGTCAAAGGTCTGCACAGCGCACTAGGGATTGGGCGGCCTGAGACCCAAATGTTACATTGTAGATGGACTGTTTGCAGGTCTTGCTCCCCAGGACATTGGACTGTCTCAACTCCCTCCCCTACAGCATGAAAAAAAGACTCTTGACAACCTTGGAGCAACTGGAGTGGGGGCGAGGGGAGCTGTTTGCATGTCTGCACTGCTCATGCCCAGGTGTCTGTGGGGGTCCGTGGCAGAGGCTGTAAGGGGGCTAGGGGGCAGAAGGAGACTGTTTGAGAGGCACGCTGCAGGCAGGGGAGCCCAGGAGTTTGTGCAGGGCTGTGTGTGTGTGGGTGTGGTGCAGGGGGTTAGGGCAGGTCCCCCTGCTGGATGGTGAGATGGCAGCTGGGCTGTCCCTGGGCCCTCATGGCTGAAGGGCAGAAGCAGGGTGGCAGTAAAGTAGCGCAGGGAGGAACAGAGTAGATGTTAGTTGGGAGCTGGGGGACAGAGGGTAAGGGGAAAGGGGGCATCCTTGAGGAGGGGTCAGGACTAGAGAGTGGGGGCAGCTGGAGGCATGGAAGGTCCCAGGAATCAGGGACTGACAGGAACCGATTCCTACACCCCCCCCCCGAACTACTGGATAGAAGCTGCAGAAGCCAGAGCAGCAGCCCTGGCTTGCCTAGGCCAAGGGCCCTGAGTGAGTCCCTCTGAGGATGAGGAAGAGGAGGAGGGGGTGGAGGAGGAGGAGGAGGAAGAGCAGGAGGAAGAGGAGGAAGAGAAGGAGGAAGAAGAGGAGGAGGAGGAGGCGGAGGAGGAGGAGGAGGTGGGGCAGGAGGGCAGCTGTCAATAGGCAACGGGATTAATGGAGGCCTCCATTACGGAGGCATGTGTCCAGGCAGGCACCCACCAACCCTCAGGGGCAGCTCAGGGCACCCAGGGACTTGGTGTGGGTATCTCTGGGGCGGGGACTGTCAGTCAGTCAGCAAGACTGTGTGTCAGTGCACATGGTGGGACAGGGGCCTGCCGGACCTTGGTCCCCCGCCCTGGACTGTCAGATGCCAGCCCCATGCCCAGACACACACCAATCTGCCCATAGCCCCTTGGCCCGGCCGACCAGCACCTGCTTTGGCCTGGGGCTCTGGCTCTGGTGGCTGGCCACCACCCCTCAGGTCAAGTTCAGCGTGGGGGTCATGGCTGCTGGTCAACTGGATGGGCGGGGTCCCCGTGGCCTAGCAACCACAGGAGCCCTCTGTGATGTCCTAGCCCCTGGCAATCTGTGCTGGCCACACTGGCACTGGGCAGCCCAACTGCTCTGCCACTAGGTCAGGCAACAGCGCCCAGACGCCTGGGCCCTGGCACAGAGGGACGGAAGGATGGGAAGACAGTGCTGACCGACGAGGGACCTCAGGGCTGGCAGCCAAGAGAAGACAGGTGGAGGTGCTCCCGGGATCCAGGGAGCCCAGGCCAGAGCTGCCTGCATGCCTGCCTGCCTGCCTTCCTGGATGTCTGTTTGCTGCCTTTGTCCAGGTAGGTTTCTCAGGTCCCCTCCAATCCTGTCCTCTCCTGTCCTCTCCTGTCCTCACCATCCTCTCCCCTCTCCTCTCCTCCGCACTTTGCTTCTCTCCTTTGTCTGTCCTCTCTTCCAGGTGCCCTGCTCACCAGCTCCAGCACTTGTGATGGTTCTCCAGTGACAGCTGTTCGCAACCCCTTCCACCCCCTGCCTGCCCCTAATGTGACCCAGCTCACAGGGTCTCTGGCTCACCCCACCCAAACCCACACGCCCCAACACATTCCCTGGTTCAGCCCCTCTGCCCTATTCAGCCAAACTGGGCCTTTGCAACCTAACTATGCATCGTTGTTTCTCCTCACCATTAAGGAGAGATCTCCTTTTGTACTTAGCTTGGTTGACTGGTGGATGGATGGATGGATGGATGAATGGATGGATGAATGGATGGATAGATGTATGGGTGGATGGATGGATGGATGGATGGATGGACAGGTCAATGGATCGGTTTTGTAGAGGCAGAGTACCATCTAGGGGTACTGGAGACCGCTGGTGTCAGATCCTTAGTCAATGTCAAATGTAAAACATTAATTCATCAATAACAAAAATGAATAAGCACCTAAATAAATAGATAAATATAAAAACTGGGTTAAAAAATACATGGCGTCTTTGCCTTTCTGCATATGGAATGCTGTGCGGATCTTAACAAGGATAGCATTGTCCTGAGTAGCCCATTTGAAGTCGTGGAATATTTCCTTTTCCTTTTTCTTTTTTTACTTTCTATTTTCTTGATTATTCACTGGAATAAATAGACAGGAATTGAGAGGGAAGGGAGGTAGAGAGAGTTTGAGACAGAGAGAGAGACAACTGCAGCACTTCCGCACCACTTGTAAAGATTTCCCCTGGCAGGTGGGAACCAGGGTGTTGAAGCCCAGTCCTCCTGCATTGTAACATGAGTGCTTAACTGGGTGTGGCACCACCTGGTACCCTTGATGGGACCCTTTTTTTAGCAATGAAAAGAAATTCTCTTGGCAAGGTAATAAATAAATGAAGAAGTAAATAAAAGTGCATTTACATTAACTCAGTGGAAACACACAGGGACATATACGTCTCTGTTACCTGTATTACTTCTTCATGTATGGATTGATTGCCTCAAGGGGTTATTGCCACAGCTGAGTGCCTACGCCAGGAATAATCCACAGCTCCTGCACTCCATTTGTTCCCCTTTCGCTGCCCTTGTTGCTTGGTCACTGTGGTGGTTATTGTTTTTGTTGTTGTTGTTGTTACTGACCTTGCATCTGACAGACATAAAAGGAGAGAGCAGAGGAAATACAGGGTGGGAGAGAAAGATAGAGCTCCTAAAGACCTGCTTCACCCCCTGTAAAGCGAGTCCCCTGCAGGTGGCGGTCTGGGGGCCAGACCCCAAATCCCTCCACCTGTCCCCTCTATTCATGAGCGCCACAAGCCCTTAACCCTCTGACATACCGCCAAACCTCCCTGGATTTGCTTTTGAAGGCAGTATCACCTGCCTCGTTTTGAATCCTCATTATCCTGAGGGTCAGTCCTGATGACAGTGTCATGACAGGACACACGGAGATCTCTGTTATCAGAGAGCAACCTGGAACAGCAGCTGGGGCTCTAGTGCCAGGGCAGGAGCAACTCCCCATGCACCCTCCACGGAGTCCACCTGCCTGCATTTTGGTCCTTTTCCCTCCAAAAAAGATTTTTCCCTTTTTTCACTTTGAAACAGGCAGCAGACAGGTTACCCAGGCAGGGGAAAAAAAAATAAAAAGCCTTTTTTTTTTTTTTTTTTACCGAAGTGAATGACCATCTTCTGGCAAGTATAGGTTTTGAACCTGAAAACTCTGTCTGTCTGTCTCTTAGTCCACAGAAAGAGCCACTAGCCCAGCCAGATCTCACGCTCAGATGGGGTGTTTTTCCAGTCAAAGGTCTGCACAGCGCACTAGGGATTGGGCGGCCTGAGACCCAAATGTTACATTGTAGATGGACTGTTTGCAGGTCTTGCTCCCCAGGACATTGGACTGTCTCAACTCCCTCCCCTACAGCATGAAAAAAAGACTCTTGACAACCTTGGAGCAACTGGAGTGGGGGCGAGGGGAGCTGTTTGCATGTCTGCACTGCTCATGCCCAGGTGTCTGTGGGGGTCCGTGGCAGAGGCTGTAAGGGGGCTAGGGGGCAGAAGGAGACTGTTTGAGAGGCAGGCTGCAGGCAGGGGAGCCCAGGAGTGTGTGCAGGGCTGTGTGTGTGTGGGTGTGGTGCAGGGGGTTAGGGCAGGTCCCCCTGCTGGATGGTGAGATGGCAGCTGGGCTGTCCCTGGGCCCTCATGGCTGAAGGGCAGAAGCAGGGTGGCAGTAAAGTAGCGCAGGGAGGAACAGAGTAGATTTTAGTTGGGAGCTGGGGGACAGAGGGTAAGGGGAAAGGGGTCATCCTTGAGGAGGGGTCAGGACTAGAGAGTGGGGGCAGCTGGAGTCATGGAAGGTTCCAGGAATCAGGGACTGACCGGAACCGATTCCTACACCCCCCCCAAACTACTGGATAGAAGCTGCAGAAGCCAGAGCAGCAGCCCTGGCTTGCCTAGGCCAAGGGCCCTGAGTGAGTCCCTCTGAGGATGAGGAAGAGGAGGAGGGGGTGGAGGAGGAGGAGGAGGAAGAGCAGGAGGAAGAGGAGGAAGAGAAGGAGGAAGAAGAGGAGGAGGAGGAGGAGGCGGAGGAGGAGGAGGAGGGGCAGGAGGGCAGCTGTCAATAGGCAACGGGATTAATGGAGGCCTCCATTACGGAGGCATGTGTCCAGGCAGGCACCCACCAACCCTCAGGGGCAGCTCAGGGCACCCAGGGACTTGGTGTGGGTATCTCTGGGGCGGGGACTGTCAGTCAGTCAGCAAGACTGTGTGTCAGTGCACATGGTGGGACAGGGGCCTGGCGGACCTTGGTCCCCCGCCCTGGACTGTCAGATGCCAGCCCCATGCCCAGACACACACCAATCTGCCCATAGCCCCTTGGCCCGGCCGACCAGCACCTGCTTTGGCCTGGGGCTCTGGCTCTGGTGGCTGGCCACCACCCCTCAGGTCAAGTTCAGCTTGGGGGTCATGGCTGCTGGTCAACTGGATGGGCGGGGTCCCCGTGGCCTAGCAACCACAGGAGCCCTCTGTGATGTCCTAGCCCCTGGCAATCTGTGCTGGCCACACTGGCACTGGGCAGCCCAACTGCCCTGCCACTAGGTCAGGCAACAGCGCCCAGACGCCTGGGCCCTGGCACAGAGGGACAGAAGGATGGGAAGACAGTGCTGACCGACGAGGGACCTCAGGGCTGGCAGCCAAGAGAAGACAGGTGGAGGTGCGCCCGGGACCCAGGGAGCCCAGGCCAGAGCTACCTGCATACCTGCCTGCCTTCCTGGATGTCTGTATGCTGCCTTTGTCCAGGTAGGTTTCTCAGGTCCCCTCCAATCCTGTCCTCTCCTGTCCTCTCCTGTCCTCACCATCCTCTCCCCTCTCCTCTCCTCCGCACTTTGCTTCTCTCCTTTTTCTGTCCTCTCTTCCAGGTGCCCTGCTCACCAGCTCCAGCACTTGTGATGGTTCTCCAGTGACAGCTGTTCGCAACCCCTTCCACCCCCTGCCTGGCCCTAATGTGATCCAGCTCACAGGGTCTCCGGCTCACCCCACCCAAACCCACACGCCCCAACACATCCCCTGGTTCAGCCCCTCTGCCCTATTCAGCCAAACTGGGCCTTTGCAACCTACCTATGCATCGTTGTTTCTCCTCACCATTAAGGAGAGATCTCCTTTTGTACTTAGCTTGGTTGACTGGTGGATGGATGGATGGATGGATGGATGAATGGATGGATGAATGGATGGATAGATGTATGGGTGGATGGATGGATGGATGGACAGGTCAATGGATCGGTTTTGTAGAGGCAGAGTACCATCTAGGGGTACTGGAGACCGCTGGTGTCAGATCCTTAGTCAATGTCAAATGTAAAACATTAATTCATCAATAAGAAAAATGAATAAGCACCTAAATAAATAGATAAATATAAAAACTGGGTTAAAAAATACATGGCGTCTTTGCCTTTCTGCATATGGAATGCTGTGCGGATCTTAACAAGGATAGCATTGTCCTGAGTAGCCCATTTGAAGTCGTGGAATATTTCCTTTTCCTTTTTCTTTTTTTACTTTCTATTTTCTTGATTATTCACTGGAATAAATAGACAGGAATTGAGAGGGAAGGGAGGTAGAGAGAGTTTGAGACAGAGAGAGAGACAACTGCAGCACTTCCGCACCACTTGTAAAGATTTCCCCTGGCAGGTGGGAACCAGGGTGTTGAAGCCCAGTCCTCCTGCATTGTAACATGAGTGCTTAACTGGGTGTGGCACCACCTGGTACCCTTGATGGGACCCTTTTTTTAGCAATGAAAAGAAATTCTCTTGGCAAGGTAATAAATAAATGAAGAAGTAAATAAAAGTGCATTTACATTAACTCAGTGGAAACACACAGGGACATATACGTCTCTGTTACCTGTATTACTTCTTCATGTATGGATTGATTGCCTCAAGGGGTTATTGCCACAGCTGAGTGCCTACGCCAGGAATAATCCACAGCTCCTGCACTCCATTTGTTCCCCTTTCGCTGCCCTTGTTGCTTGGTCACTGTGGTGGTTATTGTTTTTGTTGTTGTTGTTGTTACTGACCTTGCATCTGACAGACATAAAAGGAGAGAGCAGAGGAAATACAGGGTGGGAGAGAAAGATAGAGCTCCTAAAGACCTGCTTCACCCCCTGTAAAGCGAGTCCCCTGCAGGTGGCGGTCTGGGGGCCAGACCCCAAATCCCTCCACCTGTCCCCTCTATTCGTGAGCGCCACAAGCCCTTAACCCTCTGACATACCGCCAAACCTCCCTGGATTTGCTTTTGAAGGCAGTATCACCTGCCTCGTTTTGAATCCTCATTATCCTGAGGGTCAGTCCTGATGACAGTGTCATGACAGGACACACGGAGATCTCTGTTATCAGAGAGCAACCTGGAACAGCAGCTGGGGCTCTAGTGCCAGGGCAGGAGCAACTCCCCATGCACCCTCCACGGAGTCCACCTGCCTGCATTTTGGTCCTTTTCCCTCCAAAAAAGATTTTTCCCTTTTTTCACTTTGAAAAAGGCAGCAGACAGGTTACCCAGGCAGGGGAAAAAAAAATAAAAAGCCTTTTTTTTTTTTTTTTTTTTTTTACCGAAGTGAATGACCATATTCTGGCAAGTATAGGTTTTGAACCTGAAAACTCTGTCTGTCTGTCTCTTAGTCCACAGAAAGAGCCACTAGCCCAGCCAGATCTCACGCTCAGATGGGGTGTTTTTCCAGTCAAAGGTCTGCACAGCGCACTAGGGATTGGGCGGCCTGAGACCCAAATGTTACATTGTAGATGGACTGTTTGCAGGTCTTGCTCCCCAGGACATTGGACTGTCTCAACTCCCTCCCCTACAGCATGAAAAAAAGACTCTTGACAACCTTGGAGCAACTGGAGTGCGGGCGAGGGGAGCTGTTTGCATGTCTGCACTGCTCATGCCCAGGTGTCTGTGGGGGTCCGTGGCAGAGGCTGTAAGGGGGCTAGGGGGCAGAAGGAGACTGTTTGAGAGGCAGGCTGCAGGCAGGGGTGCCCAGGAGTGTGTGCAGGGCTGTGTGTGTGTCGGTTTGGTGCAGGGGGTTAGGGCAGGTCCCACTGCTGGATGGTGAGATGGCAGCTGGGCTGTCCCTGGGCCCTCATGGCTGAAGGGCAGAAGCAGGGTGGCAGTAAAGTAGCGCAGGGAGGAACAGAGTAGATGTTAGTTGGGAGCTGGGGGACAGAGGGTAAGGGGAAAGGGGGCATCCTTGAGGAGGGGTCAGGACTAGAGAGTGGGGGCAGCTGGAGGCATGGAAGGTCCCAGGAATCAGGGACTGACAGGAACCGATTCCTACACCCCCCCCCGAACTACTGGATAGAAGCTGCAGAAGCCAGAGCAGCAGCCCTGGCTTGCCTAGGCCAAGGGCCCTGAGTGAGTCCCTCTGAGGATGAGGAAGAGGAGGAGGGGGTGGAGGAGGAGGAGGAGGAAGAGCAGGAGGAAGAGGAGGAAGAGAAGGAGGAAGAAGAGGAGGAGGAGGAGGCGGAGGAGGAGGAGGAGGAGGGGCAGGAGGGCAGCTGTCAATAGGCAACGGGATTAATGGAGGCCTCCATTACGGAGGCATGTGTCCAGGCAGGCACCCACCAACCCTCAGGGGCAGCTCAGGACACCCAGGGACTTGGTGTGGGTATCTCTGGGGCGGGGACTGTCAGTCAGTCAGCAAGACTGTGTGTCAGTGCACATAGTGGGACAGGGGCCTGGCGGACCTTGGTCCCCCGCCCTGGACTGTCAGATGCCAGCCCCATGCCCAGACACACACCAATCTGCCCATAACCCCTTGGCCCGGCCGACCAGCATCTGCTTTGGCCTGGGGCTCTGGCTCTGGTGGCTGGCCACCACCCCTCAGGTCAAGTTCAGCGTGGGGGTCATGGCTGCTGGTCAACTGGATGGGCGGGGTCCCCGTGGCCTAGCAACCACAGGAGCCCTCTGTGATGTACTAGCCCCTGGCAATCTGTGCTTTCCACACTGGCACTGGGCAGCCCAACTGCCCTGCCACTAGGTCAGGCAACACCGCCCAGACGCCTGGGCCCTGGCACAGAGGGACAGAAGGATGGGAAGACAGTGCTGACCGACGAGGGACCACAGGGCTGGCAGCCAAGAGAAGACAGGTGGAGGTGCGCCCGGGATCCAGGGAGCCCAGGCCAGAGCTACCTGGATGCCTGCCTGCCTTCCTGGATGTCTGTATGCTGCCTTTGTCCAGGTAGGTTTCTCAGGTCCCCTCCAATCCTGTCCTCTCCTGTCCTCTCCTGTCCTCACCATCCTCTCCCCTCTCCTCTCCTCCGCACTTTGCTTCTCTCTTTGTCTGTCCTCTCTTCCAGGTGCCCTGCTCACCAGCTCCAGCACTTGTGATGGTTCTCCAGTGACAGCTGTTCGCAACCCCTTCCACCCCCTGCCTGCCCCTAATGTGATCCAGCTCACAGGGTCTCCGGCTCACCCCACCCAAACCCACACGCCCCAACACATCCCCTGGTTCAGCCCCTCTGCCCTATTCAGCCAAACTGGGCCTTTGCAACCTACCTATGCATCGTTGTTTCTCCTCACCATTAAGGAGAGATCTCCTTTTGTACTTAGCTTGGTTGACTGGTGGATGGATGGATGAATGGATGATTGGATGAATGGATGGATGAATGGATGGATAGATGTATGGGTGGATGGATGGATGGATGGATGGATGGATGGACAGGTCAATGGATCGGTTTTGTAGAGGCAGAGTACCATCTAGGGGTACTGGAGACCGCTGGTGTCAGATCCTTAGTCAATGTAAAATGTAAAACATTAATTCATCAATAACAAAAATGAATAAGCACCTAAATAAATAGATAAATATAAAAACTGGGTTAAAAATACATGGCGTCTTTGCCTTTCTGCATATGGAATGCTGTGCGGATCTTAACAAGGATAGCATTGTCCTGAGTAGCCCATTTGAAGTCGTGGAATATTTCCTTTTCCTTTTTCTTTTTTTACTTTCTATTTTCTTGATTATTCACTGGAATAAATAGACAGGAATTGAGAGGGAAGGGAGGTAGAGAGAGTTTGAGACAGAGAGAGAGACAACTGCAGCACTTCCGCACCACTTGTAAAGATTTCCCCTGGCAGGTGGGAACCAGGGTGTTGAAGCCCAGTCCTCCTGCATTGTAACATGAGTGCTTAACTGGGTGTGGCACCACCTGGTACCCTTGATGGGACCCTTTTTTTAGCAATGAAAAGAAATTCTCTTGGCAAGGTAATAAATAAATGAAGAAGTAAATAAAAGTGCATTTACATTAACTCAGTGGAAACACACAGGGACATATACGTCTCTGTTACCTGTATTACTTCTTCATGTATGGATTGATTGCCTCAAGGGGTTATTGCCACAGCTGAGTGCCTACGCCAGGAATAATCCACAGCTCCTGCACTCCATTTGTTCCCCTTTCGCTGCCCTTGTTGCTTGGTCACTGTGGTGGTTATTGTTTTTGTTGTTGTTGTTGTTACTGACCTTGCATCTGACAGACATAAAAGGAGAGAGCAGAGGAAATACAGGGTGGGAGAGAAAGATAGAGCTCCTAAAGACCTGCTTCACCCCCTGTAAAGCGAGTCCCCTGCAGGTGGCGGTCTGGGGGCCAGACCCCAAATCCCTCCACCTGTCCCCTCTATTCGTGAGCGCCACAAGCCCTTAACCCTCTGTCATACCGCCAAACCTCCCTGGATTTGCTTTTGAAGGCAGTATCACCTGCCTCGTTTTGAATCCTCATTATCCTGAGGGTCAGTCCTGATGACAGTGTCATGACAGGACACACGGAGATCTCTGTTATCAGAGAGCAACCTGGAACAGCAGCTGGGGCTCTAGTGCCAGGGCAGGAGCAACTCCCCATGCACCCTCCACGGAGTCCACCTGCCTGCATTTTGGTCCTTTTCCCTCCAAAAAAGATTTTTCCCTTTTTTCACTTTGAAACAGGCAGCAGACAGGTTACCCAGGCAGGGGAAAAAAAAATAAAAAGCCTTTTTTTTTTTTTTTTTACCGAAGTGAATGACCATCTTCTGGCAAGTATAGGTTTTGAACCTGAAAACTCTGTCTGTCTGTCTCTTAGTCCACAGAAAGAGCCACTAGCCCAGCCAGATCTCACGCTCAGATGGGGTGTTTTTCCAGTCAAAGGTCTGCACAGCGCACTAGGGATTGGGCGGCCTGAGACCCAAATGTTACATTGTAGATGGACTGTTTGCAGGTCTTGCTCCCCAGGACATTGGACTGTCTCAACTCCCTCCCCTACAGCATGAAAAAAAGACTCTTGACAACCTTGGAGCAACTGGAGTGGGGGCGAGGGGAGCTGTTTGCATGTCTGCACTGCTCATGCCCAGGTGTCTGTGGGGGTCCGTGGCAGAGGCTGTAAGGGGGCTAGGGGGCAGAAGGAGACTGTTTGAGAGGCAGGCTGCAGGCAGGGGAGCCCAGGAGTGTGTGCAGGGCTGTGTGTGTGTGGGTGTGGTGCAGGGGGTTAGGGCAGGTCCCCCTGCTGGATGGTGAGATGGCAGCTGGGCTGTCCCTGGGCCCTCATGGCTGAAGGGCAGAAGCAGGGTGGCAGTAAAGTAGCGCAGGGAGGAACAGAGTAGATGTTAGTTGGGAGCTGGGGGACAGAGGGTAAGGGGAAAGGGGGCATCCTTGAGGAGGGGTCAGGACTAGAGAGTGGGGGCAGCTGGAGGCATGGAAGGTCCCAGGAATCAGGGACTGACAGGAACCGATTCCTACACCCCCCCCCGAACTACTGGATAGAAGCTGCAGAAGCCAGAGCAGCAGCCCTGGCTTGCCTAGGCCAAGGGCCCTGAGTGAGTCCCTCTGAGGATGAGGAAGAGGAGGAGGGGGTGGAGGAGGAGGAGGAGGAAGAGCAGGAGGAAGAGGAGGAAGAGAAGGAGGAAGAAGAGGAGGAGGAGGAGGCGGAGGAGGAGGAGGAGGAGGGGCAGGAGGGCAGCTGTCAATAGGCAACGGGATTAATGGAGGCCTCCATTACGGAGGCATGTGTCCAGGCAGGCACCCACCAACCCTCAGGGGCAGCTCAGGGCACCCAGGGACTTGGTGTGGGTATCTCTGGGGCGGGGACTGTCAGTCAGTCAGCAAGACTGTGTGTCAGTGCACATGGTGGGACAGGGGCCTGGCGGACCTTGGTCCCCCGCCCTGGACTGTCAGATGCCAGCCCCATGCCCAGACACACACCAATCTGCCCATAGCCCCTTGGCCCGGCCGACCATCACCTGCTTTGGCCTGGTGCTCTGGCTCTGGTGGCTGGCCACCACCCCTCAGGTCAAGTTCAGCGTGGGGTTCATGGCTGCTGGTCAACTGGATGGGCGGGGTCCCCGTGGCCTAGCAACCACAGGAGCCCTCTGTGATGTCCTAGCCCCTGGCAATCTGTGCTGGCCACACTGGCACTGGGCAGCCCAACTGCTCTGCCACTAGGTCAGGCAACAGCGCCCAGATGCCTGGGCCCTGGCACAGAGGGAAGGAAGGATGGGAAGACAGTGCTGACCGACGAGGGACCTCAGGGCTGGCAGCCAAGAGAAGACAGGTGGAGGTGCTCCCGGGATCCAGGGAGCCCAGGCCAGAGCTGCCTGCATGCCTGCCTGCCTGCCTTCCTGGATGTCTGTATGCTGCCTTTGTCCAGGTAGGTTTCTCAGGTCCCCTCCAATCCTGTCCTCTCCTGTCCTCTCCTGTCCTCACCATCCTCTCCCCTCTCCTCTCCTCCGCACTTTGCTTCTCTCCTTTGTCTGTCCTCTCTTCCAGGTGCCCTGCTCACCAGCTCCAGCACTTGTGATGGTTCTCCAGTGACAGCTGTTCGCAACCCCTTCCACCCCCTGCCTGCTCCTAATGTGACCCAGCTCACAGGGTCTCCGGCTCACCCCACCCAAACCCACACGCCCCAACACATTCCCTGGTTCAGCCCCTCTGCCCTATTCAGCCAAACCGGCCCCTTTGCAACCTACCTATGCATCGTTGTTTCTCCTCACCATTAAGGAGAGATCTCCTTTTGTACTTAGCTTGGTTGACTGGTGGATGGATGGATGGATGGATGGATGGATGGATGGATGGATGGATGAATGGATGGATGAATGGATGGATAGATGTATGGGTGGATGGATGGATGGATGGATGGATGGATGGATGGACAGGTCAATGGATCGGTTTTGTAGAGGCAGAGTACCATCTAGGGGTACTGGAGACCGCTGGTGTCAGATCCTTAGTCAATGTCAAATGTAAAACATTAATTCATCAATAACAAAAATGAATAAGCACCTAAATAAATAGATAAATATAAAAACTGGGTTAAAAAATACATGGCGTCTTTGCCTTTCTGCATATGGAATGCTGTGCGGATCTTAACAAGGATAGCATTGTCCTGAGTAGCCCATTTGAAGTCGTGGAATATTTCCTTTTCCTTTTTCTTTTTTTACTTTCTATTTTCTTGATTATTCACTGGAATAAATAGACAGGAATTGAGAGGGAAGGGAGGTAGAGAGAGTTTGAGACAGAGAGAGAGATAACTGCAGCACTTCCGCACCACTTGTAAAGATTTCCCCTGGCAGGTGGGAACCAGGGTGTTGAAGCCCAGTCCTCCTGCATTGTAACATGAGTGCTTAACTGGGTGTGGCACCACCTGGTACCCTTGATGGGACCCTTTTTTTAGCAATGAAAAGAAATTCTCTTGGCAAGGTAATAAATAAATGAAGAAGTAAATAAAAGTGCATTTACATTAACTCAGTGGAAACACACAGGGACATATACGTCTCTGTTACCTGTATTACTTCTTCATGTATGGATTGATTGCCTCAAGGGGTTATTGCCACAGCTGAGTGCCTACGCCAGGAATAATCCACAGCTCCTGCACTCCATTTGTTCCCCTTTCGCTGCCCTTGTTGCTTGGTCACTGTGGTGGTTATTGTTTTTGTTGTTGTTGTTGTTACTGACCTTGCATCTGACAGACATAAAAGGAGAGAGCAGAGGAAATACAGGGTGGGAGAGAAAGATAGAGCTCCTAAAGACCTGCTTCACCCCCTGTAAAGCGAGTCCCCTGCAGGTGGCGGTCTGGGGGCCAGACCCCAAATCCCTCCACCTGTCCCCTCTATTCGTGAGCGCCACAAGCCCTTAACCCTCTGACATACCGCCAAACCTCCCTGGATTTGCTTTTGAAGGCAGTATCACCTGCCTCGTTTTGAATCCTCATTATCCTGAGGGTCAGTCCTGATGACAGTGTCATGACAGGACACACGGAGATCTCTGTTATCAGAGAGCAACCTGGAACAGCAGCTGGGGCTCTAGTGCCAGGGCAGGAGCAACTCCCCATGCACCCTCCACGGAGTCCACCTGCCTGCATTTTGGTCCTTTTCCCTCCAAAAAAGATTTTTCCCTTTTTTCACTTTGAAACAGGCAGCAGACAGGTTACCCAGGCAGGGGAAAAAAAAATAAAAAGCCTTTTTTTTTTTTTTTTTTTACCGAAGTGAATGACCATCTTCTGGCAAGTATAGGTTTTGAACCTGAAAACTCTGTCTGTCTGTCTCTTAGTCCACAGAAAGAGCCACTAGCCCAGCCAGATCTCACGCTCAGATGGGGTGTTTTTCCAGTCAAAGGTCTGCACAGCGCACTAGGGATTGGGCGGCCTGAGACCCAAATGTTACATTGTAGATGGACTGTTTGCAGGTCTTGCTCCCCAGGACATTGGACTGTCTCAACTCCCTCCCCTACAGCATGAAAAAAAGACTCTTGACAACCTTGGAGCAACTGGAGTGGGGGCGAGGGGAGCTGTTTGCATGTCTGCACTGCTCATGCCCAGGTGTCTGTGGGGGTCCGTGGCAGAGGCTGTAAGGGGGCTAGGGGGCAGAAGGAGACTGTTTGAGAGGCACGCTGCAGGCAGGGGAGCCCAGGAGTTTGTGCAGGGCTGTGTGTGTGTGGGTGTGGTGCAGGGGGTTAGGGCAGGTCCCCCTGCTGGATGGTGAGATGGCAGCTGGGCTGTCCCTGGGCCCTCATGGCTGAAGGGCAGAAGCAGGGTGGCAGTAAAGTAGCGCAGGGAGGAACAGAGTAGATGTTAGTTGGGAGCTGGGGGACAGAGGGTAAGGGGAAAGGGGGCATCCTTGAGGAGGGGTCAGGACTAGAGAGTGGGGGCAGCTGGAGGCATGGAAGGTCCCAGGAATCAGGGACTGACAGGAACCGATTCCTACACCCCCCCCCCCCCGAACTACTGGATAGAAGCTGCAGAAGCCAGAGCAGCAGCCCTGGCTTGCCTAGGCCAAGGGCCCTGAGTGAGTCCCTCTGAGGATGAGGAAGAGGAGGAGGGGGTGGAGGAGGAGGAGGAGGAAGAGCAGGAGGAAGAGGAGGAAGAGAAGGAGGAAGAAGAGGAGGAGGAGGAGGCGGAGGAGGAGGAGGAGGTGGGGCAGGAGGGCAGCTGTCAATAGGCAACGGGATTAATGGAGGCCTCCATTACGGAGGCATGTGTCCAGGCAGGCACCCACCAACCCTCAGGGGCAGCTCAGGGCACCCAGGGACTTGGTGTGGGTATCTCTGGGGCGGGGACTGTCAGTCAGTCAGCAAGACTGTGTGTCAGTGCACATGGTGGGACAGGGGCCTGGCGGACCTTGGTCCCCCGCCCTGGACTGTCAGATGCCAGCCCCATGCCCAGACACACACCAATCTGCCCATAGCCCCTTGGCCCGGCCGACCAGCACCTGCTTTGGCCTGGGGCTCTGGCTCTGGTGGCTGGCCACCACCCCTCAGGTCAAGTTCAGCGTGGGGGTCATGGCTGCTGGTCAACTGGATGGGCGGGGTCCCCGTGGCCTAGCAACCACAGGAGCCCTCTGTGATGTCCTAGCCCCTGGCAATCTGTGCTGGCCACACTGGCACTGGGTAGCCCAACTGCTCTGCCACTAGGTCAGGCAACAGCGCCCAGACGCCTGGGCCCTGGCACAGAGGGACGGAAGGATGGGAAGACAGTGCTGACCGACGAGGGACCTCAGGGCTGGCAGCCAAGAGAAGACAGGTGGAGGTGCTCCCGGGATCCAGGGAGCCCAGGCCAGAGCTGCCTGCATGCCTGCCTGCCTGCCTTCCTGGATGTCTGTTTGCTGCCTTTGTCCAGGTAGGTTTCTCAGGTCCCCTCCAATCCTGTCCTCTCCTGTCCTCTCCTGTCCTCACCATCCTCTCCCCTCTCCTCTCCTCCGCACTTTGCTTCTCTCCTTTGTCTGTCCTCTCTTCCAGGTGCCCTGCTCACCAGCTCCAGCACTTGTGATGGTTCTCCAGTGACAGCTGTTCGCAACCCCTTCCACCCCCTGCCTGCCCCTAATGTGACCCAGCTCACAGGGTCTCTGGCTCACCCCACCCAAACCCACACGCCCCAACACATTCCCTGGTTCAGCCCCTCTGCCCTATTCAGCCAAACTGGGCCTTTGCAACCTAACTATGCATCGTTGTTTCTCCTCACCATTAAGGAGAGATCTCCTTTTGTACTTAGCTTGGTTGACTGGTGGATGGATGGATGGATGGATGAATGGATGGATGAATGGATGGATAGATGTATGGGTGGATGGATGGATGGATGGATGGATGGACAGGTCAATGGATCGGTTTTGTAGAGGCAGAGTACCATCTAGGGGTACTGGAGACCGCTGGTGTCAGATCCTTAGTCAATGTCAAATGTAAAACATTAATTCATCAATAACAAAAATGAATAAGCACCTAAATAAATAGATAAATATAAAAACTGGGTTAAAAAATACATGGCGTCTTTGCCTTTCTGCATATGGAATGCTGTGCGGATCTTAACAAGGATAGCATTGTCCTGAGTAGCCCATTTGAAGTCGTGGAATATTTCCTTTTCCTTTTTCTTTTTTTACTTTCTATTTTCTTGATTATTCACTGGAATAAATAGACAGGAATTGAGAGGGAAGGGAGGTAGAGAGAGTTTGAGACAGAGAGAGAGACAACTGCAGCACTTCCGCACCACTTGTAAAGATTTCCCCTGGCAGGTGGGAACCAGGGTGTTGAAGCCCAGTCCTCCTGCATTGTAACATGAGTGCTTAACTGGGTGTGGCACCACCTGGTACCCTTGATGGGACCCTTTTTTTAGCAATGAAAAGAAATTCTCTTGGCAAGGTAATAAATAAATGAAGAAGTAAATAAAAGTGCATTTACATTAACTCAGTGGAAACACACAGGGACATATACGTCTCTGTTACCTGTATTACTTCTTCATGTATGGATTGATTGCCTCAAGGGGTTATTGCCACAGCTGAGTGCCTACGCCAGGAATAATCCACAGCTCCTGCACTCCATTTGTTCCCCTTTCGCTGCCCTTGTTGCTTGGTCACTGTGGTGGTTATTGTTTTTGTTGTTGTTGTTGTTACTGACCTTGCATCTGACAGACATAAAAGGAGAGAGCAGAGGAAATACAGGGTGGGAGAGAAAGATAGAGCTCCTAAAGACCTGCTTCACCCCCTGTAAAGCGAGTCCCCTGCAGGTGGCGGTCTGGGGGCCAGACCCCAAATCCCTCCACCTGTCCCCTCTATTCGTGAGCGCCACAAGCCCTTAACCCTCTGACATACCGCCAAACCTCCCTGGATTTGCTTTTGAAGGCAGTATCACCTGCCTCGTTTTGAATCCTCATTATCCTGAGGGTCAGTCCTGATGACAGTGTCATGACAGGACACACGGAGATCTCTGTTATCAGAGAGCACCTGGAACAGCAGCTGGGGCTCTAGTGCCAGGGCAGGAGCAACTCCCCATGCACCCTCCACGGAGTCCACCTGCCTGCATTTTGGTCCTTTTCCCTCCAAAAAAGATTTTTCCCTTTTTTCACTTTGAAACAGGCAGCAGACAGGTTACCCAGGCAGGGGAAAAAAAAATAAAAAGCCTTTTTTTTTTTTTTTTTTTTTTACCGAAGTGAATGACCCTCTTCTGGCAAGTATAGGTTTTGAACCTGAAAACTCTGTCTGTCTGTCTCTTAGTCCACAGAAAGAGCCACTAGCCCAGCCAGATCTCACGCTCAGATGGGGTGTTTTTCCAGTCAAAGGTCTGCACAGCGCACTAGGGATTGGGCGGCCTGAGACCCAAATGTTACATTGTAGATGGACTGTTTGCAGGTCTTGCTCCCCAGGACATTGGACTGTCTCAACTCCCTCCCCTACAGCATGAAAAAAAGACTCTTGACAACCTTGGAGCAACTGGAGTGGGGGCGAGGGGAGCTGTTTGCATGTCTGCACTGCTCATGCCCAGGTGTCTGTGGGGGTCCGTGGCAGAGGCTGTAAGGGGGCTAGGGGGCAGAAGGAGACTGTTTGAGAGGCAGGCTGCAGGCAGGGGAGCCCAGGAGTGTGTGCAGGGCTGTGTGTGTGTGGGTGTGGTGCAGGGGGTTAGGGCAGGTCCCCCTGCTGGATGGTGACATGGCAGCTGGGCTGTCCCTGGGCCCTCATGGCTGAAGGGCAGAAGCAGGGTGGCAGTAAAGTAGCGCAGGGAGGAACAGAGTAGATGTTAGTTGGGAGCTGGGGGACAGAGGGTAAGGGGAAAGGGGGCATCCTTGAGGAGGGGTCAGGACTAGAGAGTGGGGGCAACTGGAGGCATGGAAGGTCCCAGGAATCAGGGACTGACAGGAACCGATTCCTACACCCCCCCCCCGAACTACTGGATAGAAGCTGCAGAAGCCAGAGCAGCAGCCCTGGCTTGCCTAGGCCAAGGGCCCTGAGTGAGTCCCTCTGAGGATGAGGAAGAGGAGGAGGGGGTGGAGGAGGAGGAGGAGGAAGAGCAGGAGGAAGAGGAGGAAGAGAAGGAGGAAGAAGAGGAGGAGGAGGAGGCGGAGGAGGAGGAGGAGGAGGGGCAGGAGGGCAGCTGTCAATAGGCAACGGGATTAATGGAGGCCTCCATTACGGAGGCATGTGTCCAGGCAGGCACCCACCAACCCTCAGGGGCAGCTCAGGGCACCCAGGGACTTGGTGTGGGTATCTCTGGGGCGGGGACTGTCAGTCAGTCAGCAAGACTGTGTGTCAGTGCACATGGTGGGACAGGGGCCTGGCGGACCTTGGTCCCCCGCCCTGGACTGTCAGATGCCAGCCCCATGCCCAGACACACACCAATCTGCCCATAGCCCCTTGGCCCGGCCGACCAGCACCTGCTTTGGCCTGGGGCTCTGGCTCTGGTGGCTGGCCACCACCCCTCAGGTCAAGTTCAGCTTGGGGGTCATGGCTGCTGGTCAACTGGATGGGCGGGGTCCCCGTGGCCTAGCAACCACAGGAGCCCTCTGTGATGTCCTAGCCCCTGGCAATCTGTGCTGGCCACACTGGCACTGGGCAGCCCAACTGCTCTGCCACTAGGTCAGGCAACAGCGCCCAGACGCCTGGGCCCTGGCACAGAGGGACGGAAGGATGGGAAGACAGTGCTGACCGACGAGGGACCTCAGGGCTGGCAGCCAAGAGAAGACAGGTGGAGGTGCTCCCGGGATCCAGGGAGCCCAGGCCAGAGCTGCCTGCATGCCTGCCTGCCTGCCTTCCTGGATGTCTGTATGCTGCCTTTGTCCAGGTAGGTTTCTCAGGTCCCCTCCAATCCTGTCCTCTCCTGTCCTCTCCTGCCCTCACCATCCTCTCCCCTCTCCTCTCCTCCGCACTTTGCTTCTCTCCTTTGTCTGTCCTCTCTTCCAGGTGCCCTGCTCACCAGCTCCAGCACTTGTGATGGTTCTCCAGTGACAGCTGTTCGCAACCCCTTCCACCCCCTGCCTGCCCCTAATGTGATCCAGCTCACAGGGTCTCCGGCTCACCCCACCCAAACCCACACGCCCCAACACATCCCCTGGTTCAGCCCCTCTGCCCTTTTCAGCCAAACTGGGCCTTTGCAACCTACCTATGCATCGTTGTTTCTCCTCACCATTAAGGAGAGATCTCCTTTTGTACTTAGCTTGGTTGACTGGTGGATGGATGGATGAATGGATGATTGGATGAATGGATGGATGAATGGATGGATAGATGTATGGGTGGATGGATGGATGGATGGATGGACAGGTCAATGGATCGGTTTTGTAGAGGCAGAGTACCATCTAGGGGTACTGGAGACCGCTGGTGTCAGATCCTTAGTCAATGTCAAATGTAAAACATTAATTCATCAATAACAAAAATGAATAAGCACCTAAATAAATAGATAAATATAAAAACTGGGTTAAAAAATACATGGCGTCTTTGCCTTTCTGCATATGGAATGCTGTGCGGATCTTAACAAGGATAGCATTGTCCTGAGTAGCCCATTTGAAGTCGTGGAATATTTCCTTTTCCTTTTTCTTTTTTTACTTTCTATTTTCTTGATTATTCACTGGAATAAATAGACAGGAATTGAGAGGGAAGGGAGGTAGAGAGAGTTTGAGACAGAGAGAGAGACAACTGCAGCACTTCCGCACCACTTGTAAAGATTTCCCCTGGCAGGTGGGAACCAGGGTGTTGAAGCCCAGTCCTCCTGCATTGTAACATGAGTGCTTAACTGGGTGTGGCACCACCTGGTACCCTTGATGGGACCCTTTTTTTAGCAATGAAAAGAAATTCTCTTGGCAAGGTAATAAATAAATGAAGAAGTAAATAAAAGTGCATTTACATTAACTCAGTGGAAACACACAGGGACATATACGTCTCTGTTACCTGTATTACTTCTTCATGTATGGATTGATTGCCTCAAGGGGTTATTGCCACAGCTGAGTGCCTACGCCAGGAATAATCCACAGCTCCTGCACTCCATTTGTTCCCCTTTCGCTGCCCTTGTTGCTTGGTCACTGTGGTGGTTATTGTTTTTGTTGTTGTTGTTGTTACTGACCTTGCATCTGACAGACATAAAAGGAGAGAGCAGAGGAAATACAGGGTGGGAGAGAAAGATAGAGCTCCTAAAGACCTGCTTCACCCCCTGTAAAGCGAGTCCCCTGCAGGTGGCGGTCTGGGGGCCAGACCCCAAATCCCTCCACCTGTCCCCTCTATTCGTGAGCGCCACAAGCCCTTAACCCTCTGACATACCGCCAAACCTCCCTGGATTTGCTTTTGAAGGCAGTATCACCTGCCTCGTTTTGAATCCTCATTATCCTGAGGGTCAGTCCTGATGACAGTGTCATGACAGGACACACGGAGATCTCTGTTATCAGAGAGCACCTGGAACAGCAGCTGGGGCTCTAGTGCCAGGGCAGGAGCAACTCCCCATGCACCCTCCACGGAGTCCACCTGCCTGCATTTTGGTCCTTTTCCCTCCAAAAAAGATTTTTCCCTTTTTTCACTTTGAAACAGGCAGCAGACAGGTTACCCAGGCAGGGGAAAAAAAAATAAAAAGCCTTTTTTTTTTTTTTTTTTTTTTTACCGAAGTGAATGACCCTCTTCTGGCAAGTATAGGTTTTGAACCTGAAAACTCTGTCTGTCTGTCTCTTAGTCCACAGAAAGAGCCACTAGCCCAGCCAGATCTCACGCTCAGATGGGGTGTTTTTCCAGTCAAAGGTCTGCACAGCGCACTAGGGATTGGGCGGCCTGAGACCCAAATGTTACATTGTAGATGGACTGTTTGCAGGTCTTGCTCCCCAGGACATTGGACTGTCTCAACTCCCTCCCCTACAGCATGAAAAAAAGACTCTTGACAACCTTGGAGCAACTGGAGTGGGGGCGAGGGGAGCTGTTTGCATGTCTGCACTGCTCATGCCCAGGTGTCTGTGGGGGTCCGTGGCAGAGGCTGTAAGGGGGCTAGGGGGCAGAAGGAGACTGTTTGAGAGGCAGGCTGCAGGCAGGGGAGCCCAGGAGTGTGTGCAGGGCTGTGTGTGTGTGGGTGTGGTGCAGGGGGTTAGGGCAGGTCCCCCTGCTGGATGGTGACATGGCAGCTGGGCTGTCCCTGGGCCCTCATGGCTGAAGGGCAGAAGCAGGGTGGCAGTAAAGTAGCGCAGGGAGGAACAGAGTAGATGTTAGTTGGGAGCTGGGGGACAGAGGGTAAGGGGAAAGGGGGCATCCTTGAGGAGGGGTCAGGACTAGAGAGTGGGGGCAACTGGAGGCATGGAAGGTCCCAGGAATCAGGGACTGACAGGAACCGATTCCTACACCCCCCCCCCCCCCGAACTACTGGATAGAAGCTGCAGAAGCCAGAGCAGCAGCCCTGGCTTGCCTAGGCCAAGGGCCCTGAGTGAGTCCCTCTGAGGATGAGGAAGAGGAGGAGGGGGTGGAGGAGGAGGAGGAGGAAGAGCAGGAGGAAGAGGAGGAAGAGAAGGAGGAAGAAGAGGAGGAGGAGGAGGCGGAGGAGGAGGAGGAGGAGGGGCAGGAGGGCAGCTGTCAATAGGCAACGGGATTAATGGAGGCCTCCATTACGGAGGCATGTGTCCAGGCAGGCACCCACCAACCCTCAGGGGCAGCTCAGGGCACCCAGGGACTTGGTGTGGGTATCTCTGGGGCGGGGACTGTCAGTCAGTCAGCAAGACTGTGTGTCAGTGCACATGGTGGGACAGGGGCCTGGCGGACCTTGGTCCCCCGCCCTGGACTGTCAGATGCCAGCCCCATGCCCAGACACACACCAATCTGCCCATAGCCCCTTGGCCCGGCCGACCAGCACCTGCTTTGGCCTGGGGCTCTGGCTCTGGTGGCTGGCCACCACCCCTCAGGTCAAGTTCAGCTTGGGGGTCATGGCTGCTGGTCAACTGGATGGGCGGGGTCCCCGTGGCCTAGCAACCACAGGAGCCCTCTGTGATGTCCTAGCCCCTGGCAATCTGTGCTGGCCACACTGGCACTGGGCAGCCCAACTGCTCTGCCACTAGGTCAGGCAACAGCGCCCAGACGCCTGGGCCCTGGCACAGAGGGACGGAAGGATGGGAAGACAGTGCTGACCGACGAGGGACCTCAGGGCTGGCAGCCAAGAGAAGACAGGTGGAGGTGCTCCCGGGATCCAGGGAGCCCAGGCCAGAGCTGCCTGCATGCCTGCCTGCCTGCCTTCCTGGATGTCTGTATGCTGCCTTTGTCCAGGTAGGTTTCTCAGGTCCCCTCCAATCCTGTCCTCTCCTGTCCTCTCCTGCCCTCACCATCCTCTCCCCTCTCCTCTCCTCCGCACTTTGCTTCTCTCCTTTGTCTGTCCTCTCTTCCAGGTGCCCTGCTCACCAGCTCCAGCACTTGTGATGGTTCTCCAGTGACAGCTGTTCGCAACCCCTTCCACCCCCTGCCTGCCCCTAATGTGATCCAGCTCACAGGGTCTCCGGCTCACCCCACCCAAACCCACACGCCCCAACACATCCCCTGGTTCAGCCCCTCTGCCCTATTCAGCCAAACTGGGCCTTTGCAACCTACCTATGCATCGTTGTTTCTCCTCACCATTAAGGAGAGATCTCCTTTTGTACTTAGCTTGGTTGACTGGTGGATGGATGGATGAATGGATGATTGGATGAATGGATGGATGAATGGATGGATAGATGTATGGGTGGATGGATGGATGGATGGATGGACAGGTCAATGGATCGGTTTTGTAGAGGCAGAGTACCATCTAGGGGTAGTGGAGACCGCTGGTGTCAGATCCTTAGTCAATGTCAAATGTAAAACATTAATTCATCAATAACAAAAATGAATAAGCACCTAAATAAATAGATAAATATAAAAACTGGGTTAAAAAATACATGGCGTCTTTGCCTTTCTGCATATGGAATGCTGTGCGGATCTTAACAAGGATAGCATTGTCCTGAGTAGCCCATTTGAAGTCGTGGAATATTTCCTTTTCCTTTTTCTTTTTTTACTTTCTATTTTCTTGATTATTCACTGGAATAAATAGACAGGAATTGAGAGGGAAGGGAGGTAGAGAGAGTTTGAGACAGAGAGAGAGACAACTGCAGCACTTCCGCACCACTTGTAAAGATTTCCCCTGGCAGGTGGGAACCAGGGTGTTGAAGCCCAGTCCTCCTGCATTGTAACATGAGTGCTTAACTGGGTGTGGCACCACCTGGTACCCTTGATGGGACCCTTTTTTTAGCAATGAAAAGAAATTCTCTTGGCAAGGTAATAAATAAATGAAGAAGTAAATAAAAGTGCATTTACATTAACTCAGTGGAAACACACAGGGACATATACGTCTCTGTTACCTGTATTACTTCTTCATGTATGGATTGATTGCCTCAAGGGGTTATTGCCACAGCTGAGTGCCTACGCCAGGAATAATCCACAGCTCCTGCACTCCATTTGTTCCCCTTTCGCTGCCCTTGTTGCTTGGTCACTGTGGGGGTTATTGTTTTTGTTGTTGTTGTTGTTACTGACCTTGCATCTGACAGACATAAAAGGAGAGAGCAGAGGAAATACAGGGTGGGAGAGAAAGATAGAGCTCCTAAAGACCTGCTTCACCCCCTGTAAAGCGAGTCCCCTGCAGGTGGCGGTCTGGGGGCCAGACCCCAAATCCCTCCACCTGTCCCCTCTATTCGTGAGCGCCACAAGCCCTAAACCCTCTGACATACCGCCAAACCTCCCTGGATTTGCTTTTGAAGGCAGTATCACCTGCCTCGTTTTGAATCCTCATTATCCTGAGGGTCAGTCCTGATGACAGTGTCATGACAGGACACACGGAGATCTCTGTTATCAGAGAGCAACCTGGAACAGCAGCTGGGGCTCTAGTGCCAGGGCAGGAGCAACTCCCCATGCACCCTCCACGGAGTCCACCTGCCTGCATTTTGGTCCTTTTCCCTCCAAAAAAGATTTTTCCCTTTTTTCACTTTGAAACAGGCAGCAGACAGGTTACCCAGGCAGGGGAAAAAAAAATAAAAAGCCTTTTTTTTTTTTTTTTTTTTTTTTACCGAAGTGAATGACCATCTTCTGGCAAGTATAGGTTTTGAACCTGAAAACTCTGTCTGTCTGTCTCTTAGTCCACAGAAAGAGCCACTAGCCCAGCCAGATCTCACGCTCAGATGGGGTGTTTTTCCAGTCAAAGGTCTGCACAGCGCACTAGGGATTGGGCGGCCTGAGACCCAAATGTTACATTGTAGATGGACTGTTTGCAGGTCTTGCTCCCCAGGACATTGGACTGTCTCAACTCCCTCCCCTACAGCATGAAAAAAGACTCTTGACAACCTTGGAGCAACTGGAGTGGGGGCGAGGGGAGCTGTTTGCATGTCTGCACTGCTCATGCCCAGGTGTCTGTGGGGGTCCGTGGCAGAGGCTGTAAGGGGGCTAGGGGGCAGAAGGAGACTGTTTGAGAGGCAGGCTGCAGGCAGGGGAGCCCAGGAGTGTGTGCAGGGCTGTGTGTGTGTGGGTGTGGTGCAGGGGGTTAGGGCAGGTCCCCCTGCTGGATGGTGAGATGGCAGCTGGGCTGTCCCTGGGCCCTCATGGCTGAAGGGCAGAAGCAGGGTGGCAGTAAAGTAGCGCAGGGAGGAACAGAGTAGATGTTAGTTGGGAGCTGGGGGACAGAGGGTAAGGGGAAAGGGGGCATCCTTGAGGAGGGGTCAGGACTAGAGAGTGGGGGCAGCTGGAGGCATGGAAGGTCCCAGGAATCAGGGACTGACAGGAACCGATTCCTACACCCCCCCCCGAACTACTGGATAGAAGCTGCAGAAGCCAGAGCAGCAGCCCTGGCTTGCCTAGGCCAAGGGCCCTGAGTGAGTCCCTCTGAGGATGAGGAAGAGGAGGAGGGGGTGGAGGAGGAGGAGGAGGAAGAGCAGGAGGAAGAGGAGGAAGAGAAGGAGGAAGAAGAGGAGGAGGAGGAGGCGGAGGAGGAGGAGGAGGAGTGGCAGGAGGGCAGCTGTCAATAGGCAACGGGATTAATGGAGGCCTCCATTACGGAGGCATGTGTCCAGGCAGGCACCCACCAACCCTCAGGGGCAGCTCAGGGCACCCAGGGACTTGGTGTGGGTATCTCTGGGGCGGGGACTGTCAGTCAGTCAGCAAGACTGTGTGTCAGTGCACATGGTGGGACAGGGGCCTGGCGGACCTTGGTCCCCCGCCCTGGACTGTCAGATGCCAGCCCCATGCCCAGACACACACCAATCTGCCCATAGCCCCTTGGCCCGGCCGACCAGCACCTGCTTTGGCCTGGTGCTCTGGCTCTGGTGGCTGGCCACCACCCCTCAGGTCAAGTTCAGCGTGGGGGTCATGGCTGCTGGTCAACTGGATGGGCGGGGTCCCCGTGGCCTAGCAACCACAGGAGCCCTCTGTGATGTCCTAGCCCCTGGCAATCTGTGCTGGCCACACTGGCACTGGGCAGCCCAACTGCTCTTCCACTAGGTCAGGCAACAGCGCCCAGATGCCTGGGCCCTGGCACAGAGGGAAGGAAGGATGGGAAGACAGTGCTGACCGACGAGGGACCTCAGGGCTGGCAGCCAAGAGAAGACAGGTGGAGGTGCTCCCGGGATCCAGGGAGCCCAGGCCAGAGCTGCCTGCATGCCTGCCTGCCTGCCTTCCTGGATGTCTGTATGCTGCCTTTGTCCAGGTAGGTTTCTCAGGTCCCCTCCAATCCTGTCCTCTCCTGCCCTCACCATCCTCTCCCCTCTCCTCTCCTCCGCACTTTGCTTCTCTCCTTTGTCTGTCCTCTCTTCCAGGTGCCCTGCTCACCAGCTCCAGCACTTGTGATGGTTCTCCAGTGACAGCTGTTCGCAACCCCTTCCACCCCCTGCCTGCCCCTAATGTGACCCAGCTCACAGGGTCTCCGGCTCACCCCACCCAAACCCACACGCCCCAACACATTCCCTGGTTCAGCCCCTCTGCCCTATTCAGCCAAACTGGGCCTTTGCAACCTAACTATGCATCGTTGTTTCTCCTCACCATTAAGGAGAGATCTCCTTTTGTACTTAGCTTGGTTGACTGGTGGATGGATGGATGGATGGATGGATGGATGAATGGATGGATGAATGGATGGATAGATGTATGGGTGGATGGATGGATGGATGGATGGATGGATGGACAGGTCAATGGATCGGTTTTGTAGAGGCAGAGTACCATCTAGGGGTACTGGAGACCGCTGGTGTCAGATCCTTAGTCAATGTCAAATGTAAAACATTAATTCATCAATAACAAAAATGAATAAGCACCTAAATAAATAGATAAATATAAAAACTGGGTTAAAAAATACATGGCGTCTTTGCCTTTCTGCATATGGAATGCTGTGCGGATCTTAACAAGGATAGCATTGTCCTGAGTAGCCCATTTGAAGTCGTGGAATATTTCCTTTTCCTTTTTCTTTTTTTACTTTCTATTTTCTTGATTATTCACTGGAATAAATAGACAGGAATTGAGAGGGAAGGGAGGTAGAGAGAGTTTGAGACAGAGAGAGAGACAACTGCAGCACTTCCGCACCACTTGTAAAGATTTCCCCTGGCAGGTGGGAACCAGGGTGTTGAAGCCCAGTCCTCCTGCATTGTAACATGAGTGCTTAACTGGGTGTGGCACCACCTGGTACCCTTGATGGGACCCTTTTTTTAGCAATGAAAAGAAATTCTCTTGGCAAGGTAATAAATAAATGAAGAAGTAAATAAAAGTGCATTTACATTAACTCAGTGGAAACACACAGGGACATATACGTCTCTGTTACCTGTATTACTTCTTCATGTTTGGATTGATTGCCTCAAGGGGTTATTGCCACAGCTGAGTGCCTACGCCAGGAATAATCCACAGCTCCTGCACTCCATTTGTTCCCCTTTCGCTGCCCTTGTTGCTTGGTCACTGTGGTGGTTATTGTTTTTGTTGTTGTTGTTGTTACTGACCTTGCATCTGACAGACATAAAAGGAGAGAGCAGAGGAAATACAGGGTGGGAGAGAAAGATAGAGCTCCTAAAGACCTGCTTCACCCCCTGTAAAGCGAGTCCCCTGCAGGTGGCGGTCTGGGGGCCAGACCCCAAATCCCTCCACCTGTCCCCTCTATTCGTGAGCGCCACAAGCCCTTAACCCTCTGACATACCGCCAAACCTCCCTGGATTTGCTTTTGAAGGCAGTATCACCTGCCTCGTTTTGAATCCTCATTATCCTGAGGGTCAGTCCTGATGACAGTGTCATGACAGGACACACGGAGATCTCTGTTATCAGAGAGCACCTGGAACAGCAGCTGGGGCTCTAGTGCCAGGGCAGGAGCAACTCCCCATGCACCCTCCACGGAGTCCACCTGCCTGCATTTTGGTCCTTTTCCCTCCAAAAAAGATTTTTCCCTTTTTTCACTTTGAAACAGGCAGCAGACAGGTTACCCAGGCAGGGGAAAAAAAATAAAAAGCCTTTTTTTTTTTTTTTTTTTTTTTTTTTTTTTTTACCGAAGTGAATGACCCTCTTCTGGCAAGTATAGGTTTTGAACCTGAAAACTCTGTCTGTCTGTCTCTTAGTCCACAGAAAGAGCCACTAGCCCAGCCAGATCTCACGCTCAGATGGGGTGTTTTTCCAGTCAAAGGTCTGCACAGCGCACTAGGGATTGGGCGGCCTGAGACCCAAATGTTACATTGTAGATGGACTGTTTGCAGGTCTTGCTCCCCAGGACATTGGACTGTCTCAACTCCCTCCCCTACAGCATGAAAAAAGACTCTTGACAACCTTGGAGCAACTGGAGTGGGGGCGAGGGGAGCTGTTTGCATGTCTGCACTGCTCATGCCCAGGTGTCTGTGGGGGTCCGTGGCAGAGGCTGTAAGGGGGCTAGGGGGCAGAAGGAGACTGTTTGAGAGGCAGGCTGCAGGCAGGGGAGCCCAGGAGTGTGTGCAGGGCTGTGTGTGTGTGGGTGTGGTGCAGGGGGTTAGGGCAGGTCCCCCTGCTGGATGGTGAGATGGCAGCTGGGCTGTCCCTGGGCCCTCATGACTGAAGGGCAGAAGCAGGGTGGCAGTAAAGTAGCGCAGGGAGGAACAGAGTAGATGTTAGTTGGGAGCTGGGGGACAGAGGGTAAGGGGAAAGGGGGCATCCTTGAGGAGGGGTCAGGACTAGAGAGTGGGGGCAGCTGGAGTCATGGAAGGTTCCAGGAATCAGGGACTGACCGGAACCGATTCCTACACCCCCCCAAACTACTGGATAGAAGCTGCAGAAGCCAGAGCAGCAGCCCTGGCTTGCCTAGGCCAAGGGCCCTGAGTGAGTCCCTCTGAGGATGAGGAAGAGGAGGAGGGGGTGGAGGAGGAGGAGGAGGAAGAGCAGGAGGAAGAGGAGGAAGAGAAGGAGGAAAAAGAGGAGGAGGAGGAGGCGGAGGAGGAGGAGGAGGAGGGGCAGGAGGGCAGCTGTCAATAGGCAACGGGATTAATGGAGGCCTCCATTACGGAGGCATGTGTCCAGGCAGGCACCCACCAACCCTCAGGGGCAGCTCAGGGCACCCAGGGACTTGGTGTGGGTATCTCTGGGGCGGGGACTGTCAGTCAGTCAGCAAGACTGTGTGTCAGTGCACATGGTGGGACAGGGGCCTGGCGGACCTTGGTCCCCCGCCCTGGACTGTCAGATGCCAGCCCCATGCCCAGACACACACCAATCTGCCCATAGCCCCTTGGCCCGGCCGACCAGCACCTGCTTTGGCCTGGTGCTCTGGCTCTGGTGGCTGGCCACCACCCCTCAGGTCAAGTTCAGCGTGGGGGTCATGGCTGCTGGTCAACTGGATGGGCGGGGTCCCCGTGGCCTAGCAACCACAGGAGCCCTCTGTGATGTCCTAGCCCCTGGCAATCTGTGCTGGCCACACTGGCACTGGGCAGCCCAACTGCTCTTCCACTAGGTCAGGCAACAGCGCCCAGATGCCTGGGCCCTGGCACAGAGGGAAGGAAGGATGGGAAGACAGTGCTGACCGACGAGGGACCTCAGGGCTGGCAGCCAAGAGAAGACAGGTGGAGGTGCTCCCGGGATCCAGGGAGCCCAGGCCAGAGCTGCCTGCATGCCTGCCTGCCTGCCTTCCTGGATGTCTGTATGCTGCCTTTGTCCAGGTAGGTTTCTCAGGTCCCCTCCAATCCTGTCCTCTCCTGCCCTCACCATCCTCTCCCCTCTCCTCTCCTCCGCACTTTGCTTCTCTCCTTTGTCTGTCCTCTCTTCCAGGTGCCCTGCTCACCAGCTCCAGCACTTGTGATGGTTCTCCAGTGACAGCTGTTCGCAACCCCTTCCACCCCCTGCCTGCCCCTAATGTGACCCAGCTCACAGGGTCTCCGGCTCACCCCACCCAAACCCACACGCCCCAACACATTCCCTGGTTCAGCCCCTCTGCCCTATTCAGCCAAACTGGGCCTTTGCAACCTAACTATGCATCGTTGTTTCTCCTCACCATTTAGGAGAGATCTCCTTTTGTACTTAGCTTGGTTGACTGGTGGATGGATGGATGGATGGATGGATGGATGGATGGATGGATGAATGGATGGATGAATGGATGGATAGATGTATGGGTGGATGGATGGATGGATGGATGGATGGACAGGTCAATGGATCGGTTTTGTAGAGGCAGAGTACCATCTAGGGGTACTGGAGACCGCTGGTGTCAGATCCTTAGTCAATGTCAAATGTAAAACATTAATTCATCAATAACAAAAATGAATAAGCACCTAAATAAATAGATAAATATAAAAACTGGGTTAAAAAATACATGGCGTCTTTGCCTTTCTGCATATGGAATGCTGTGCGGATCTTAACAAGGATAGCATTGTCCTGAGTAGCCCATTTGAAGTCGTGGAATATTTCCTTTTCCTTTTTCTTTTTTTACTTTCTATTTTCTTGATTATTCACTGGAATAAATAGACAGGAATTGAGAGGGAAGGGAGGTAGAGAGAGTTTGAGACAGAGAGAGAGACAACTGCAGCACTTCCGCACCACTTGTAAAGATTTCCCCTGGCAGGTGGGAACCAGGGTGTTGAAGCCCAGTCCTCCTGCATTGTAACATGAGTGCTTAACTGGGTGTGGCACCACCTGGTACCCTTGATGGGACCCTTTTTTTAGCAATGAAAAGAAATTCTCTTGGCAAGGTAATAAATAAATGAAGAAGTAAATAAAAGTGCATTTACATTAACTCAGTGGAAACACACAGGGACATATACGTCTCTGTTACCTGTATTACTTCTTCATGTATGGATTGATTGCCTCAAGGGGTTATTGCCACAGCTGAGTGCCTACGCCAGGAATAATCCACAGCTCCTGCACTCCATTTGTTCCCCTTTCGCTGCCCTTGTTGCTTGGTCACTGTGGTGGTTATTGTTTTTGTTGTTGTTGTTGTTACTGACCTTGCATCTGACAGACATAAAAGGAGAGAGCAGAGGAAATACAGGGTGGGAGAGAAAGATAGAGCTCCTAAAGACCTGCTTCACCCCCTGTAAAGCGAGTCCCCTGCAGGTGGCGGTCTGGGGGCCAGACCCCAAATCCCTCCACCTGTCCCCTCTATTCGTGAGCGCCACAAGCCCTTAACCCTCTGACATACCGCCAAACCTCCCTGGATTTGCTTTTGAAGGCAGTATCACCTGCCTCGTTTTGAATCCTCATTATCCTGAGGGTCAGTCCTGATGACAGTGTCATGACAGGACACACGGAGATCTCTGTTATCAGAGAGCACCTGGAACAGCAGCTGGGGCTCTAGTGCCAGGGCAGGAGCAACTCCCCATGCACCCTCCACGGAGTCCACCTGCCTGCATTTTGGTCCTTTTCCCTCCAAAAAAGATTTTTCCCTTTTTTCACTTTGAAACAGGCAGCAGACAGGTTACCCAGGCAGGGGAAAAAAAAAATAAAAAGCCTTTTTTTTTTTTTTTTTTTTTTTTACCGAAGTGAATGACCCTCTTCTGGCAAGTATAGGTTTTGAACCTGAAAACTCTGTCTGTCTGTCTCTTAGTCCACAGAAAGAGCCACTAGCCCAGCCAGATCTCACGCTCAGATGGGGTGTTTTTCCAGTCAAAGCTCTGCACAGCGCACTAGGGATTGGGCGGCCTGAGACCCAAATGTTACATTGTAGATGGACTGTTTGCAGGTCTTGCTCCCCAGGACATTGGACTGTCTCAACTCCCTCCCCTACAGCATGAAAAAAAGACTCTTGACAACCTTGGAGCAACTGGAGTGGGGGCGAGGGGAGCTGTTTGCATGTCTGCACTGCTCATGCCCAGGTGTCTGTGGGGGTCCGTGGCAGAGGCTGTAAGGGGGCTAGGGGGCAGAAGGAGACTGTTTGAGAGGCAGGCTGCAGGCAGGGGAGCCCAGGAGTGTGTGCAGGGCTGTGTGTGTGTGGGTGTGGTGCAGGGGGTTAGGGCAGGTCCCCCTGCTGGATGGTGAGATGGCAGCTGGGCTGTCCCTGGGCCCTCATGGCTGAAGGGCAGAAGCAGGGTGGCAGTAAAGTAGCGCAGGGAGGAACAGAGTAGATGTTAGTTGGGAGCTGGGGGACAGAGGGTAAGGGGAAAGGGGGCATCCTTGAGGAGGGGTCAGGACTAGAGAGTGGGGGCAGCTGGAGGCATGGAAGGTCCCAGGAATCAGGGACTGACAGGAACCGATTCCTACACCCCCCCCCGAACTACTGGATAGAAGCTGCAGAAGCCAGAGCAGCAGCCCTGGCTTGCCTAGGCCAAGGGCCCTGAGTGAGTCCCTCTGAGGATGAGGAAGAGGAGGAGGGGGTGGAGGAGGAGGAGGAGGAAGAGCAGGAGGAAGAGGAGGAAGAGAAGGAGGAAGAAGAGGAGGAGGAGGAGGCGGAGGAGGAGGAGGAGGAGGGGCAGGAGGGCAGCTGTCAATAGGCAACGGGATTAATGGAGGCCTCCATTACGGAGGCATGTGTCCAGGCAGGCACCCACCAACCCTCAGGGGCAGCTCAGGGCACCCAGGGACTTGGTGTGGGTATCTCTGGGGCGGGGACTGTCAGTCAGTCAGCAAGACTGTGTGTCAGTGCACATGGTGGGACAGGGGCCTGGCGGACCTTGGTCCCCCGCCCTGGACTGTCAGATGCCAGCCCCATGCCCAGACACACACCAATCTGCCCATAGCCCCTTGGCCCGGCCGACCAGCACCTGCTTTGGCCTGGGGCTCTGGCTCTGGTGGCTGGCCACCACCCCTCAGGTCAAGTTCAGCTTGGGGGTCATGGCTGCTGGTCAACAGGATGGGCGGGGTCCCCGTGGCCTAGCAACCACAGGAGCCCTCTGTGATGTCCTAGCCCCTGGCAATCTGTGCTGGCCACACTGGCACTGGGCAGCCCAACTGCTCTGCCACTAGGTCAGGCAACAGCGCCCAGACGCCTGGGCCCTGGCACAGAGGGACGGAAGGATGGGAAGACAGTGCTGACCGACGAGGGACCTCAGGGCTGGCAGCCAAGAGAAGACAGGTGGAGGTGCTCCCGGGATCCAGGGAGCCCAGGCCAGAGCTGCCTGCATGCCTGCCTGCCTGCCTTCCTGGATGTCTGTATGCTGCCTTTGTCCAGGTAGGTTTCTCAGGTCCCCTCCAATCCTGTCCTCTCCTGTCCTCTCCTGCCCTCACCATCCTCTCCCCTCTCCTCTCCTCCGCACTTTGCTTCTCTCCTTTGTCTGTCCTCTCTTCCAGGTGCCCTGCTCACCAGCTCCAGCACTTGTGATGGTTCTCCAGTGACAGCTGTTCGCAACCCCTTCCACCCCCTGCCTGCCCCTAATGTGACCCAGCTCACAGGGTCTCCGGCTCACCCCACCCAAACCCACACGCCCCAACACATTCCCTGGTTCAGCCCCTCTGCCCTATTCAGCCAAACTGGGCCTTTGCAACCTAACTATGCATCGTTGTTTCTCCTCACCATTAAGGAGAGATCTCCTTTTGTACTTAGCTTGGTTGACTGGTGGATGGATTAATGGATGGATGGATGGATGAATGGATGGATGAATGGATGGATAGATGTATGGGTGGATGGATGGATGGATGGATGGATGGACAGGTCAATGGATCGGTTTTGTAGAGGCAGAGTACCATCTAGGGGTACTGGAGACCGCTGGTGTCAGATCCTTAGTCAATGTCAAATGTAAAACATTAATTCATCAATAGCAAAAATGAATAAGCACCTAAATAAATAGATAAATATAAAAACTGGGTTAAAAAATACATGGCGTCTTTGCCTTTCTGCATATGGAATGCTGTGCGGATCTTAACAAGGATAGCATTGTCCTGAGTAGCCCATTTGAAGTCGTGGAATATTTCCTTTTCCTTTTTCTTTTTTTACTTTCTATTTTCTTGATTATTCACTGGAATAAATAGACAGGAATTGAGAGGGAAGGGAGGTAGAGAGAGTTTGAGACAGAGAGAGAGACAACTGCAGCACTTCCGCACCACTTGTAAAGATTTCCCCTGGCAGGTGGGAACCAGGGTGTTGAAGCCCAGTCCTCCTGCATTGTAACATGAGTGCTTAACTGGGTGTGGCACCACCTGGTACCCTTGATGGGACCCTTTTTTTAGCAATGAAAAGAAATTCTCTTGGCAAGGTAATAAATAAATGAAGAAGTAAATAAAAGTGCATTTACATTAACTCAGTGGAAACACACAGGGACATATACGTCTCTGTTACCTGTATTACTTCTTCATGTATGGATTGATTGCCTCAAGGGGTTATTGCCACAGCTGAGTGCCTACGCCAGGAATAATCCACAGCTCCTGCACTCCATTTGTTCCCCTTTCGCTGCCCTTGTTGCTTGGTCACTGTGGTGGTTATTGTTTTTGTTGTTGTTGTTGTTACTGACCTTGCATCTGACAGACATAAAAGGAGAGAGCAGAGGAAATACAGGGTGGGAGAGAAAGATAGAGCTCCTAAAGACCTGCTTCACCCCCTGTAAAGCGAGTCCCCTGCAGGTGGCGGTCTGGGGGCCAGACCCCAAATCCCTCCACCTGTCCCCTCTATTCGTGAGCGCCACAAGCCCTTAACCCTCTGACATACCGCCAAACCTCCCTGGATTTGCTTTTGAAGGCAGTATCACCTGCCTCGTTTTGAATCCTCATTATCCTGAGGGTCAGTCCTGATGACAGTGTCATGACAGGACACACGGAGATCTCTGTTATCAGAGAGCACCTGGAACAGCCGCTGGGGCTCTAGTGCCAGGGCAGGAGCAACTCCCCATGCACCCTCCACGGAGTCCACCTGCCTGCATTTTGGTCCTTTTCCCTCCAAAAAAGATTTTTCCCTTTTTTCACTTTGAAACAGGCAGCAGACAGGTTACCCAGGCAGGGGAAAAAAAAATAAAAAGCCTTTTTTTTTTTTTTTTTTTACCGAAGTGAATGACCATCTTCTGGCAAGTATAGGTTTTGAACCTGAAAACTCTGTCTGTCTGTCTCTTAGTCCACAGAAAGAGCCACTAGCCCAGCCAGATCTCACGCTCAGATGGGGTGTTTTTCCAGTCAAAGGTCTGCACAGCGCACTAGGGATTGGGCGGCCTGAGACCCAAATGTTACATTGTAGATGGACTGTTTGCAGGTCTTGCTCCCCAGGACATTGGACTGTCTCAACTCCCTCCCCTACAGCATGAAAAAAAGACTCTTGACAACCTTGGAGCAACTGGAGTGGGGGCGAGGGGAGCTGTTTGCATGTCTGCACTGCTCATGCCCAGGTGTCTGTGGGGGTCCGTGGCAGAGGCTGTAAGGGGGCTAGGGGGCAGAAGGAGACTGTTTGAGAGGCAGGCTGCAGGCAGGGGAGCCCAGGAGTGTGTGCAGGGCTGTGTGTGTGTGGGTGTGGTGCAGGGGGTTAGGGCAGGTCCCCCTGCTGGATGGTGAGATGGCAGCTGGGCTGTCCCTGGGCCCTCATGGCTGAAGGGCAGAAGCAGGGTGGCAGTAAAGTAGCTCAGGGAGGAACAGAGTAGATGTTAGTTGGGAGCTGGGGGACAGAGGGTAAGGGGAAAGGGGGCATCCTTGAGGAGGGGTCAGGACTAGAGAGTGGGGGCAGCTGGAGGCATGGAAGGTCCCAGGAATCAGGGACTGACAGGAACCGATTCCTACACCCCCCCCCCCGAACTACTGGATAGAAGCTGCAGAAGCCAGAGCAGCCGCCCTGGCTTGCCTAGGCCAAGGGCCCTGAGTGAGTCCCTCTGAGGATGAGGAAGAGGAGGAGGGGGTGGAGGAGGAGGAGGAGGAAGAGCAGGAGGAAGAGGAGGAAGAGAAGGAGGAAGAAGAGGAGGAGGAGGAGGCGGAGGAGGAGGAGGAGGAGGGGCAGGAGGGCAGCTGTCAATAGGCAACGGGATTAATGGAGGCCTCCATTACGGAGGCATGTGTCCAGGCAGGCACCCACCAACCCTCAGGGGCAGCTCAGGGCACCCAGGGACTTGGTGTGGGTATCTCTGCGGCGGGGACTGTCAGTCAGTCAGCAAGACTGTGTGTCAGTGCACATGGTGGGACAGGGGCCTGGCGGACCTTGGTCCCCCGCCCTGGACTGTCAGATGCCAGCCCAATGCCCAGACACACACCAATCTGCCCATAGCCCCTTGGCCCGGCCGACCAGCACCTGCTTTGGCCTGGGGCTCTGGCTCTGGTGGCTGGCCACCACCCCTCAGGTCAAGTTCAGCTTGGGGGTCATGGCTGCTGGTCAACTGGATGGGCGGGGTCCCCGTGGCCTAGCAACCACAGGAGCCCTCTGTGATGTCCTAGCCCCTGGCAATCTGTGCTGGCCACACTGGCACTGGGCAGCCCAACTGCTCTGCCACTAGGTCAGGCAACAGAGCCCAGACGCCTGGGCCCTGGCACAGAGGGACGGAAGGATGGGAAGACAGTGCTGACCGACGAGGGACCTCAGGGCTGGCAGTCAAGAGAAGACAGGTGGAGGTGCTCCCGGGATCCAGGGAGCCCAGGCCAGAGCTGCCTGCATGCCTGCCTGCCTGCCTTCCTGGATGTCTGTATGCTGCCTTTGTCCAGGTAGGTTTCTCAGGTCCCCTCCAATCCTGTCCTCTCCTGTCCTCTCCTGCCCTCACCATCCTCTCCCCTCTCCTCTCCTCCGCACTTTGCTTCTCTCCTTTGTCTGTCCTCTCTTCCAGGTGCCCTGCTCACCAGCTCCAGCACTTGTGATGGTTCTCCAGTGACAGCTGTTCGCAACCCCTTCCACCCCCTGCCTGCCCCTAATGTGACCCAGCTCACAGGGTCTCCGGCTCACCCCACCCAAACCCACACGCCCCAACACATTCCCTGGTTCAGCCCCTCTGCCCTATTCAGCCAAACTGGGCCTTTGCAACCTAACTATGCATCGTTGTTTCTCCTCACCATTAAGGAGAGATCTCCTTTTGTACTTAGCTTGGTTGACTGGTGGATGGATGGATGGATGGATGGATGGATGAATGGATGGATGAATGGATGGATAGATGTATGGGTGGATGGATGGATGGATGGATGGACAGGTCAATGGATCGGTTTTGTAGAGGCAGAGTACCATCTAGGGGTACTGGAGACCGCTGGTGTCAGATCCTTAGTCAATGTCAAATGTAAAACATTAATTCATCAATAACAAAAATGAATAAGCACCTAAATAAATAGATAAATATAAAAACTGGGTTAAAAAATACATGGCGTCTTTGCCTTTCTGCATATGGAATGCTGTGCGGATCTTAACAAGGATAGCATTGTCCTGAGTAGCCCATTTGAAGTCGTGGAATATTTCCTTTTCCTTTTTCTTTTTTTACTTTCTATTTTCTTGATTATTCACTGGAATAAATAGACAGGAATTGAGAGGGAAGGGAGGTAGAGAGAGTTTGAGACAGAGAGAGAGACAACTGCAGCACTTCCGCACCACTTGTAAAGATTTCCCCTGGCAGGTGGGAACCAGGGTGTTGAAGCCCAGTCCTCCTGCATTGTAACATGAGTGCTTAACTGGGTGTGGCACCACCTGGTACCCTTGATGGGACCCTTTTTTTAGCAATGAAAAGAAATTCTCTTGGCAAGGTAATAAATAAATGAAGAAGTAAATAAAAGTGCATTTACATTAACTCAGTGGAAACACACAGGGACATATACGTCTCTGTTACCTGTATTACTTCTTCATGTATGGATTGATTGCCTCAAGGGGTTATTGCCACAGCTGAGTGCCTACGCCAGGAATAATCCACAGCTCCTGCACTCCATTTGTTCCCCTTTCGCTGCCCTTGTTGCTTGGTCACTGTGGTGGTTATTGTTTTTGTTGTTGTTGTTGTTACTGACCTTGCATCTGACAGACATAAAAGGAGAGAGCAGAGGAAATACAGGGTGGGAGAGAAAGATAGAGCTCCTAAAGACCTGCTTCACCCCCTGTAAAGCGAGTCCCCTGCAGGTGGCGGTCTGGGGGCCAGACCCCAAATCCCTCCACCTGTCCCCTCTATTCGTGAGCGCCACAAGCCCTTAACCCTCTGACATACCGCCAAACCTCCCTGGATTTGCTTTTGAAGGCAGTATCACCTGCCTCGTTTTGAATCCTCATTATCCTGAGGGTCAGTCCTGATGACAGTGTCATGACAGGACACACGGAGATCTCTGTTATCAGAGAGCACCTGGAACAGCCGCTGGGGCTCTAGTGCCAGGGCAGGAGCAACTCCCCATGCACCCTCCACGGAGTCCACCTGCCTGCATTTTGGTCCTTTTCCCTCCAAAAAAGATTTTTCCCTTTTTTCACTTTGAAACAGGCAGCAGACAGGTTACCCAGGCAGGGGAAAAAAAAATAAAAAGCCTTTTTTTTTTTTTTTTTTTACCGAAGTGAATGACCATCTTCTGGCAAGTATAGGTTTTGAACCTGAAAACTCTGTCTGTCTGTCTCTTAGTCCACAGAAAGAGCCACTAGCCCAGCCAGATCTCACGCTCAGATGGGGTGTTTTTCCAGTCAAAGGTCTGCACAGCGCACTAGGGATTGGGCGGCCTGAGACCCAAATGTTACATTGTAGATGGACTGTTTGCAGGTCTTGCTCCCCAGGACATTGGACTGTCTCAACTCCCTCCCCTACAGCATGAAAAAAAGACTCTTGACAACCTTGGAGCAACTGGAGTGGGGGCGAGGGGAGCTGTTTGCATGTCTGCACTGCTCATGCCCAGGTGTCTGTGGGGGTCCGTGGCAGAGGCTGTAAGGGGGCTAGGGGGCAGAAGGAGACTGTTTGAGAGGCAGGCTGCAGGCAGGGGAGCCCAGGAGTGTGTGCAGGGCTGTGTGTGTGTGGGTGTGGTGCAGGGGGTTAGGGCAGGTCCCCCTGCTGGATGGTGAGATGGCAGCTGGGCTGTCCCTGGGCCCTCATGGCTGAAGGGCAGAAGCAGGGTGGCAGTAAAGTAGCTCAGGGAGGAACAGAGTAGATGTTAGTTGGGAGCTGGGGGACAGAGGGTAAGGGGAAAGGGGGCATCCTTGAGGAGGGGTCAGGACTAGAGAGTGGGGGCAGCTGGAGGCATGGAAGGTCCCAGGAATCAGGGACTGACAGGAACCGATTCCTACACCCCCCCCCCGAACTACTGGATAGAAGCTGCAGAAGCCAGAGCAGCCGCCCTGGCTTGCCTAGGCCAAGGGCCCTGAGTGAGTCCCTCTGAGGATGAGGAAGAGGAGGAGGGGGTGGAGGAGGAGGAGGAGGAAGAGCAGGAGGAAGAGGAGGAAGAGAAGGAGGAAGAAGAGGAGGAGGAGGAGGCGGAGGAGGAGGAGGAGGAGGGGCAGGAGGGCAGCTGTCAATAGGCAACGGGATTAATGGAGGCCTCCATTACGGAGGCATGTGTCCAGGCAGGCACCCACCAACCCTCAGGGGCAGCTCAGGGCACCCAGGGACTTGGTGTGGGTATCTCTGCGGCGGGGACTGTCAGTCAGTCAGCAAGACTGTGTGTCAGTGCACATGGTGGGACAGGGGCCTGGCGGACCTTGGTCCCCCGCCCTGGACTGTCAGATGCCAGCCCAATGCCCAGACACACACCAATCTGCCCATAGCCCCTTGGCCCGGCCGACCAGCACCTGCTTTGGCCTGGGGCTCTGGCTCTGGTGGCTGGCCACCACCCCTCAGGTCAAGTTCAGCTTGGGGGTCATGGCTGCTGGTCAACTGGATGGGCGGGGTCCCCGTGGCCTAGCAACCACAGGAGCCCTCTGTGATGTCCTAGCCCCTGGCAATCTGTGCTGGCCACACTGGCACTGGGCAGCCCAACTGCTCTGCCACTAGGTCAGGCAACAGAGCCCAGACGCCTGGGCCCTGGCACAGAGGGACGGAAGGATGGGAAGACAGTGCTGACCGACGAGGGACCTCAGGGCTGGCAGTCAAGAGAAGACAGGTGGAGGTGCTCCCGGGATCCAGGGAGCCCAGGCCAGAGCTGCCTGCATGCCTGCCTGCCTGCCTTCCTGGATGTCTGTATGCTGCCTTTGTCCAGGTAGGTTTCTCAGGTCCCCTCCAATCCTGTCCTCTCCTGTCCTCTCCTGCCCTCACCATCCTCTCCCCTCTCCTCTCCTCCGCACTTTGCTTCTCTCCTTTGTCTGTCCTCTCTTCCAGGTGCCCTGCTCACCAGCTCCAGCACTTGTGATGGTTCTCCAGTGACAGCTGTTCGCAACCCCTTCCACCCCCTGCCTGCCCCTAATGTGACCCAGCTCACAGGGTCTCCGGCTCACCCCACCCAAACCCACACGCCCCAACACATTCCCTGGTTCAGCCCCTCTGCCCTATTCAGCCAAACTGGGCCTTTGCAACCTAACTATGCATCGTTGTTTCTCCTCACCATTAAGGAGAGATCTCCTTTTGTACTTAGCTTGGTTGACTGGTGGATGGATGGATGGATGGATGGATGGATGAATGGATGGATGAATGGATGGATAGATGTATGGGTGGATGGATGGATGGATGGATGGACAGGTCAATGGATCGGTTTTGTAGAGGCAGAGTACCATCTAGGGGTACTGGAGACCGCTGGTGTCAGATCCTTAGTCAATGTCAAATGTAAAACATTAATTCATCAATAACAAAAATGAATAAGCACCTAAATAAATAGATAAATATAAAAACTGGGTTAAAAAATACATGGCGTCTTTGCCTTTCTGCATATGGAATGCTGTGCGGATCTTAACAAGGATAGCATTGTCCTGAGTAGCCCATTTGAAGTCGTGGAATATTTCCTTTTCCTTTTTCTTTTTTTACTTTCTATTTTCTTGATTATTCACTGGAATAAATAGACAGGAATTGAGAGGGAAGGGAGGTAGAGAGAGTTTGAGACAGAGAGAGAGACAACTGCAGCACTTCCGCACCACTTGTAAAGATTTCCCCTGGCAGGTGGGAACCAGGGTGTTGAAGCCCAGTCCTCCTGCATTGTAACATGAGTGCTTAACTGGGTGTGGCACCACCTGGTACCCTTGATGGGACCCTTTTTTTAGCAATGAAAAGAAATTCTCTTGGCAAGGTAATAAATAAATGAAGAAGTAAATAAAAGTGCATTTACATTAACTCAGTGGAAACACACAGGGACATATACGTCTCTGTTACCTGTATTACTTCTTCATGTATGGATTGATTGCCTCAAGGGGTTATTGCCACAGCTGAGTGCCTACGCCAGGAATAATCCACAGCTCCTGCACTCCATTTGTTCCCCTTTCGCTGCCCTTGTTGCTTGGTCACTGTGGTGGTTATTGTTTTTGTTGTTGTTGTTGTTACTGACCTTGCATCTGACAGACATAAAAGGAGAGAGCAGAGGAAATACAGGGTGGGAGAGAAAGATAGAGCTCCTAAAGACCTGCTTCACCCCCTGTAAAGCGAGTCCCCTGCAGGTGGCGGTCTGGGGGCCAGACCCCAAATCCCTCCACCTGTCCCCTCTATTCGTGAGCGCCACAAGCCCTTAACCCTCTGACATACCGCCAAACCTCCCTGGATTTGCTTTTGAAGGCAGTATCACCTGCCTCGTTTTGAATCCTCATTATCCTGAGGGTCAGTCCTGATGACAGTGTCATGACAGGACACACGGAGATCTCTGTTATCAGAGAGCACCTGGAACAGCAGCTGGGGCTCTAGTGCCAGGGCAGGAGCAACTCCCCATGCACCCTCCACGGAGTCCACCTGCCTGCATTTTGGTCCTTTTCCCTCCAAAAAAGATTTTTCCCTTTTTTCACTTTGAAACAGGCAGCAGACAGGTTACCCAGGCAGGGGAAAAAAAATAAAAAGCCTTTTTTTTTTTTTTTTTTTTTTTTTTTTTTTTTTTACCGAAGTGAATGACCCTCTTCTGGCAAGTATAGGTTTTGAACCTGAAAACTCTGTCTGTCTGTCTCTTAGTCCACAGAAAGAGCCACTAGCCCAGCCAGATCTCACGCTCAGATGGGGTGTTTTTCCAGTCAAAGGTCTGCACAGCGCACTAGGGATTGGGCGGCCTGAGACCCAAATGTTACATTGTAGATGGACTGTTTGCAGGTCTTGCTCCCCAGGACATTGGACTGTCTCAACTCCCTCCCCTACAGCATGAAAAAAGACTCTTGACAACCTTGGAGCAACTGGAGTGGGGGCGAGGGGAGCTGTTTGCATGTCTGCACTGCTCATGCCCAGGTGTCTGTGGGGGTCCGTGGCAGAGGCTGTAAGGGGGCTAGGGGGCAGAAGGAGACTGTTTGAGAGGCAGGCTGCAGGCAGGGGAGCCCAGGAGTGTGTGCAGGGCTGTGTGTGTGTGGGTGTGGTGCAGGGGGTTAGGGCAGGTCCCCCTGCTGGATGGTGAGATGGCAGCTGGGCTGTCCCTGGGCCCTCATGACTGAAGGGCAGAAGCAGGGTGGCAGTAAAGTAGCGCAGGGAGGAACAGAGTAGATGTTAGTTGGGAGCTGGGGGACAGAGGGTAAGGGGAAAGGGGGCATCCTTGAGGAGGGGTCAGGACTAGAGAGTGGGGGCAGCTGGAGTCATGGAAGGTTCCAGGAATCAGGGACTGACCGGAACCGATTCCTACACCCCCCCAAACTACTGGATAGAAGCTGCAGAAGCCAGAGCAGCAGCCCTGGCTTGCCTAGGCCAAGGGCCCTGAGTGAGTCCCTCTGAGGATGAGGAAGAGGAGGAGGGGGTGGAGGAGGAGGAGGAGGAAGAGCAGGAGGAAGAGGAGGAAGAGAAGGAGGAAAAAGAGGAGGAGGAGGAGGCGGAGGAGGAGGAGGAGGAGGGGCAGGAGGGCAGCTGTCAATAGGCAACGGGATTAATGGAGGCCTCCATTACGGAGGCATGTGTCCAGGCAGGCACCCACCAACCCTCAGGGGCAGCTCAGGGCACCCAGGGACTTGGTGTGGGTATCTCTGGGGCGGGGACTGTCAGTCAGTCAGCAAGACTGTGTGTCAGTGCACATGGTGGGACAGGGGCCTGGCGGACCTTGGTCCCCCGCCCTGGACTGTCAGATGCCAGCCCCATGCCCAGACACACACCAATCTGCCCATAGCCCCTTGGCCCGGCCGACCAGCACCTGCTTTGGCCTGGTGCTCTGGCTCTGGTGGCTGGCCACCACCCCTCAGGTCAAGTTCAGCGTGGGGGTCATGGCTGCTGGTCAACTGGATGGGCGGGGTCCCCGTGGCCTAGCAACCACAGGAGCCCTCTGTGATGTCCTAGCCCCTGGCAATCTGTGCTGGCCACACTGGCACTGGGCAGCCCAACTGCTCTTCCACTAGGTCAGGCAACAGCGCCCAGATGCCTGGGCCCTGGCACAGAGGGAAGGAAGGATGGGAAGACAGTGCTGACCGACGAGGGACCTCAGGGCTGGCAGCCAAGAGAAGACAGGTGGAGGTGCTCCCGGGATCCAGGGAGCCCAGGCCAGAGCTGCCTGCATGCCTGCCTGCCTGCCTTCCTGGATGTCTGTATGCTGCCTTTGTCCAGGTAGGTTTCTCAGGTCCCCTCCAATCCTGTCCTCTCCTGCCCTCACCATCCTCTCCCCTCTCCTCTCCTCCGCACTTTGCTTCTCTCCTTTGTCTGTCCTCTCTTCCAGGTGCCCTGCTCACCAGCTCCAGCACTTGTGATGGTTCTCCAGTGACAGCTGTTCGCAACCCCTTCCACCCCCTGCCTGCCCCTAATGTGACCCAGCTCACAGGGTCTCCGGCTCACCCCACCCAAACCCACACGCCCCAACACATTCCCTGGTTCAGCCCCTCTGCCCTATTCAGCCAAACTGGGCCTTTGCAACCTAACTATGCATCGTTGTTTCTCCTCACCATTAAGGAGAGATCTCCTTTTGTACTTAGCTTGGTTGACTGGTGGATGGATGGATGGATGGATGGATGGATGGATGGATGGATGAATGGATGGATGAATGGATGGATAGATGTATGGGTGGATGGATGGATGGATGGATGGATGGACAGGTCAATGGATCGGTTTTGTAGAGGCAGAGTACCATCTAGGGGTACTGGAGACCGCTGGTGTCAGATCCTTAGTCAATGTCAAATGTAAAACATTAATTCATCAATAACAAAAATGAATAAGCACCTAAATAAATAGATAAATATAAAAACTGGGTTAAAAAATACATGGCGTCTTTGCCTTTCTGCATATGGAATGCTGTGCGGATCTTAACAAGGATAGCATTGTCCTGAGTAGCCCATTTGAAGTCGTGGAATATTTCCTTTTCCTTTTTCTTTTTTTACTTTCTATTTTCTTGATTATTCACTGGAATAAATAGACAGGAATTGAGAGGGAAGGGAGGTAGAGAGAGTTTGAGACAGAGAGAGAGACAACTGCAGCACTTCCGCACCACTTGTAAAGATTTCCCCTGGCAGGTGGGAACCAGGGTGTTGAAGCCCAGTCCTCCTGCATTGTAACATGAGTGCTTAACTGGGTGTGGCACCACCTGGTACCCTTGATGGGACCCTTTTTTTAGCAATGAAAAGAAATTCTCTTGGCAAGGTAATAAATAAATGAAGAAGTAAATAAAAGTGCATTTACATTAACTCAGTGGAAACACACAGGGACATATACGTCTCTGTTACCTGTATTACTTCTTCATGTATGGATTGATTGCCTCAAGGGGTTATTGCCACAGCTGAGTGCCTACGCCAGGAATAATCCACAGCTCCTGCACTCCATTTGTTCCCCTTTCGCTGCCCTTGTTGCTTGGTCACTGTGGTGGTTATTGTTTTTGTTGTTGTTGTTGTTACTGACCTTGCATCTGACAGACATAAAAGGAGAGAGCAGAGGAAATACAGGGTGGGAGAGAAAGATAGAGCTCCTAAAGACCTGCTTCACCCCCTGTAAAGCGAGTCCCCTGCAGGTGGCGGTCTGGGGGCCAGACCCCAAATCCCTCCACCTGTCCCCTCTATTCGTGAGCGCCACAAGCCCTTAACCCTCTGACATACCGCCAAACCTCCCTGGATTTGCTTTTGAAGGCAGTATCACCTGCCTCGTTTTGAATCCTCATTATCCTGAGGGTCAGTCCTGATGACAGTGTCATGACAGGACACACGGAGATCTCTGTTATCAGAGAGCACCTGGAACAGCAGCTGGGGCTCTAGTGCCAGGGCAGGAGCAACTCCCCATGCACCCTCCACGGAGTCCACCTGCCTGCATTTTGGTCCTTTTCCCTCCAAAAAAGATTTTTCCCTTTTTTCACTTTGAAACAGGCAGCAGACAGGTTACCCAGGCAGGGGAAAAAAAAAATAAAAAGCCTTTTTTTTTTTTTTTTTTTTTTTTACCGAAGTGAATGACCCTCTTCTGGCAAGTATAGGTTTTGAACCTGAAAACTCTGTCTGTCTGTCTCTTAGTCCACAGAAAGAGCCACTAGCCCAGCCAGATCTCACGCTCAGATGGGGTGTTTTTCCAGTCAAAGCTCTGCACAGCGCACTAGGGATTGGGCGGCCTGAGACCCAAATGTTACATTGTAGATGGACTGTTTGCAGGTCTTGCTCCCCAGGACATTGGACTGTCTCAACTCCCTCCCCTACAGCATGAAAAAAAGACTCTTGACAACCTTGGAGCAACTGGAGTGGGGGCGAGGGGAGCTGTTTGCATGTCTGCACTGCTCATGCCCAGGTGTCTGTGGGGGTCCGTGGCAGAGGCTGTAAGGGGGCTAGGGGGCAGAAGGAGACTGTTTGAGAGGCAGGCTGCAGGCAGGGGAGCCCAGGAGTGTGTGCAGGGCTGTGTGTGTGTGGGTGTGGTGCAGGGGGTTAGGGCAGGTCCCCCTGCTGGATGGTGAGATGGCAGCTGGGCTGTCCCTGGGCCCTCATGGCTGAAGGGCAGAAGCAGGGTGGCAGTAAAGTAGCGCAGGGAGGAACAGAGTAGATGTTAGTTGGGAGCTGGGGGACAGAGGGTAAGGGGAAAGGGGGCATCCTTGAGGAGGGGTCAGGACTAGAGAGTGGGGGCAGCTGGAGGCATGGAAGGTCCCAGGAATCAGGGACTGACAGGAACCGATTCCTACACCCCCCCCCGAACTACTGGATAGAAGCTGCAGAAGCCAGAGCAGCAGCCCTGGCTTGCCTAGGCCAAGGGCCCTGAGTGAGTCCCTCTGAGGATGAGGAAGAGGAGGAGGGGGTGGAGGAGGAGGAGGAGGAAGAGCAGGAGGAAGAGGAGGAAGAGAAGGAGGAAGAAGAGGAGGAGGAGGAGGCGGAGGAGGAGGAGGAGGAGGGGCAGGAGGGCAGCTGTCAATAGGCAACGGGATTAATGGAGGCCTCCATTACGGAGGCATGTGTCCAGGCAGGCACCCACCAACCCTCAGGGGCAGCTCAGGGCACCCAGGGACTTGGTGTGGGTATCTCTGGGGCGGGGACTGTCAGTCAGTCAGCAAGACTGTGTGTCAGTGCACATGGTGGGACAGGGGCCTGGCGGACCTTGGTCCCCCGCCCTGGACTGTCAGATGCCAGCCCCATGCCCAGACACACACCAATCTGCCCATAGCCCCTTGGCCCGGCCGACCAGCACCTGCTTTGGCCTGGGGCTCTGGCTCTGGTGGCTGGCCACCACCCCTCAGGTCAAGTTCAGCTTGGGGGTCATGGCTGCTGGTCAACAGGATGGGCGGGGTCCCCGTGGCCTAGCAACCACAGGAGCCCTCTGTGATGTCCTAGCCCCTGGCAATCTGTGCTGGCCACACTGGCACTGGGCAGCCCAACTGCTCTGCCACTAGGTCAGGCAACAGCGCCCAGACGCCTGGGCCCTGGCACAGAGGGACGGAAGGATGGGAAGACAGTGCTGACCGACGAGGGACCTCAGGGCTGGCAGCCAAGAGAAGACAGGTGGAGGTGCTCCCGGGATCCAGGGAGCCCAGGCCAGAGCTGCCTGCATGCCTGCCTGCCTGCCTTCCTGGATGTCTGTATGCTGCCTTTGTCCAGGTAGGTTTCTCAGGTCCCCTCCAATCCTGTCCTCTCCTGTCCTCTCCTGCCCTCACCATCCTCTCCCCTCTCCTCTCCTCCGCACTTTGCTTCTCTCCTTTGTCTGTCCTCTCTTCCAGGTGCCCTGCTCACCAGCTCCAGCACTTGTGATGGTTCTCCAGTGACAGCTGTTCGCAACCCCTTCCACCCCCTGCCTGCCCCTAATGTGACCCAGCTCACAGGGTCTCCGGCTCACCCCACCCAAACCCACACGCCCCAACACATTCCCTGGTTCAGCCCCTCTGCCCTATTCAGCCAAACTGGGCCTTTGCAACCTAACTATGCATCGTTGTTTCTCCTCACCATTAAGGAGAGATCTCCTTTTGTACTTAGCTTGGTTGACTGGTGGATGGATTAATGGATGGATGGATGGATGAATGGATGGATGAATGGATGGATAGATGTATGGGTGGATGGATGGATGGATGGATGGATGGACAGGTCAATGGATCGGTTTTGTAGAGGCAGAGTACCATCTAGGGGTACTGGAGACCGCTGGTGTCAGATCCTTAGTCAATGTCAAATGTAAAACATTAATTCATCAATAGCAAAAATGAATAAGCACCTAAATAAATAGATAAATATAAAAACTGGGTTAAAAAATACATGGCGTCTTTGCCTTTCTGCATATGGAATGCTGTGCGGATCTTAACAAGGATAGCATTGTCCTGAGTAGCCCATTTGAAGTCGTGGAATATTTCCTTTTCCTTTTTCTTTTTTTACTTTCTATTTTCTTGATTATTCACTGGAATAAATAGACAGGAATTGAGAGGGAAGGGAGGTAGAGAGAGTTTGAGACAGAGAGAGAGACAACTGCAGCACTTCCGCACCACTTGTAAAGATTTCCCCTGGCAGGTGGGAACCAGGGTGTTGAAGCCCAGTCCTCCTGCATTGTAACATGAGTGCTTAACTGGGTGTGGCACCACCTGGTACCCTTGATGGGACCCTTTTTTTAGCAATGAAAAGAAATTCTCTTGGCAAGGTAATAAATAAATGAAGAAGTAAATAAAAGTGCATTTACATTAACTCAGTGGAAACACACAGGGACATATACGTCTCTGTTACCTGTATTACTTCTTCATGTATGGATTGATTGCCTCAAGGGGTTATTGCCACAGCTGAGTGCCTACGCCAGGAATAATCCACAGCTCCTGCACTCCATTTGTTCCCCTTTCGCTGCCCTTGTTGCTTGGTCACTGTGGTGGTTATTGTTTTTGTTGTTGTTGTTGTTACTGACCTTGCATCTGACAGACATAAAAGGAGAGAGCAGAGGAAATACAGGGTGGGAGAGAAAGATAGAGCTCCTAAAGACCTGCTTCACCCCCTGTAAAGCGAGTCCCCTGCAGGTGGCGGTCTGGGGGCCAGACCCCAAATCCCTCCACCTGTCCCCTCTATTCGTGAGCGCCACAAGCCCTTAACCCTCTGACATACCGCCAAACCTCCCTGGATTTGCTTTTGAAGGCAGTATCACCTGCCTCGTTTTGAATCCTCATTATCCTGAGGGTCAGTCCTGATGACAGTGTCATGACAGGACACACGGAGATCTCTGTTATCAGAGAGCACCTGGAACAGCCGCTGGGGCTCTAGTGCCAGGGCAGGAGCAACTCCCCATGCACCCTCCACGGAGTCCACCTGCCTGCATTTTGGTCCTTTTCCCTCCAAAAAAGATTTTTCCCTTTTTTCACTTTGAAACAGGCAGCAGACAGGTTACCCAGGCAGGGGAAAAAAAAATAAAAAGCCTTTTTTTTTTTTTTTTTTTACCGAAGTGAATGACCATCTTCTGGCAAGTATAGGTTTTGAACCTGAAAACTCTGTCTGTCTGTCTCTTAGTCCACAGAAAGAGCCACTAGCCCAGCCAGATCTCACGCTCAGATGGGGTGTTTTTCCAGTCAAAGGTCTGCACAGCGCACTAGGGATTGGGCGGCCTGAGACCCAAATGTTACATTGTAGATGGACTGTTTGCAGGTCTTGCTCCCCAGGACATTGGACTGTCTCAACTCCCTCCCCTACAGCATGAAAAAAAGACTCTTGACAACCTTGGAGCAACTGGAGTGGGGGCGAGGGGAGCTGTTTGCATGTCTGCACTGCTCATGCCCAGGTGTCTGTGGGGGTCCGTGGCAGAGGCTGTAAGGGGGCTAGGGGGCAGAAGGAGACTGTTTGAGAGGCAGGCTGCAGGCAGGGGAGCCCAGGAGTGTGTGCAGGGCTGTGTGTGTGTGGGTGTGGTGCAGGGGGTTAGGGCAGGTCCCCCTGCTGGATGGTGAGATGGCAGCTGGGCTGTCCCTGGGCCCTCATGGCTGAAGGGCAGAAGCAGGGTGGCAGTAAAGTAGCTCAGGGAGGAACAGAGTAGATGTTAGTTGGGAGCTGGGGGACAGAGGGTAAGGGGAAAGGGGGCATCCTTGAGGAGGGGTCAGGACTAGAGAGTGGGGGCAGCTGGAGGCATGGAAGGTCCCAGGAATCAGGGACTGACAGGAACCGATTCCTACACCCCCCCCCCGAACTACTGGATAGAAGCTGCAGAAGCCAGAGCAGCCGCCCTGGCTTGCCTAGGCCAAGGGCCCTGAGTGAGTCCCTCTGAGGATGAGGAAGAGGAGGAGGGGGTGGAGGAGGAGGAGGAGGAAGAGCAGGAGGAAGAGGAGGAAGAGAAGGAGGAAGAAGAGGAGGAGGAGGAGGCGGAGGAGGAGGAGGAGGAGGGGCAGGAGGGCAGCTGTCAATAGGCAACGGGATTAATGGAGGCCTCCATTACGGAGGCATGTGTCCAGGCAGGCACCCACCAACCCTCAGGGGCAGCTCAGGGCACCCAGGGACTTGGTGTGGGTATCTCTGCGGCGGGGACTGTCAGTCAGTCAGCAAGACTGTGTGTCAGTGCACATGGTGGGACAGGGGCCTGGCGGACCTTGGTCCCCCGCCCTGGACTGTCAGATGCCAGCCCAATGCCCAGACACACACCAATCTGCCCATAGCCCCTTGGCCCGGCCGACCAGCACCTGCTTTGGCCTGGGGCTCTGGCTCTGGTGGCTGGCCACCACCCCTCAGGTCAAGTTCAGCTTGGGGGTCATGGCTGCTGGTCAACTGGATGGGCGGGGTCCCCGTGGCCTAGCAACCACAGGAGCCCTCTGTGATGTCCTAGCCCCTGGCAATCTGTGCTGGCCACACTGGCACTGGGCAGCCCAACTGCTCTGCCACTAGGTCAGGCAACAGAGCCCAGACGCCTGGGCCCTGGCACAGAGGGACGGAAGGATGGGAAGACAGTGCTGACCGACGAGGGACCTCAGGGCTGGCAGTCAAGAGAAGACAGGTGGAGGTGCTCCCGGGATCCAGGGAGCCCAGGCCAGAGCTGCCTGCATGCCTGCCTGCCTGCCTTCCTGGATGTCTGTATGCTGCCTTTGTCCAGGTAGGTTTCTCAGGTCCCCTCCAATCCTGTCCTCTCCTGTCCTCTCCTGCCCTCACCATCCTCTCCCCTCTCCTCTCCTCCGCACTTTGCTTCTCTCCTTTGTCTGTCCTCTCTTCCAGGTGCCCTGCTCACCAGCTCCAGCACTTGTGATGGTTCTCCAGTGACAGCTGTTCGCAACCCCTTCCACCCCCTGCCTGCCCCTAATGTGACCCAGCTCACAGGGTCTCCGGCTCACCCCACCCAAACCCACACGCCCCAACACATTCCCTGGTTCAGCCCCTCTGCCCTATTCAGCCAAACTGGGCCTTTGCAACCTAACTATGCATCGTTGTTTCTCCTCACCATTAAGGAGAGATCTCCTTTTGTACTTAGCTTGGTTGACTGGTGGATGGATGGATGGATGGATGGATGGATGAATGGATGGATGAATGGATGGATAGATGTATGGGTGGATGGATGGATGGATGGATGGACAGGTCAATGGATCGGTTTTGTAGAGGCAGAGTACCATCTAGGGGTACTGGAGACCGCTGGTGTCAGATCCTTAGTCAATGTCAAATGTAAAACATTAATTCATCAATAACAAAAATGAATAAGCACCTAAATAAATAGATAAATATAAAAACTGGGTTAAAAAATACATGGCGTCTTTGCCTTTCTGCATATGGAATGCTGTGCGGATCTTAACAAGGATAGCATTGTCCTGAGTAGCCCATTTGAAGTCGTGGAATATTTCCTTTTCCTTTTTCTTTTTTTACTTTCTATTTTCTTGATTATTCACTGGAATAAATAGACAGGAATTGAGAGGGAAGGGAGGTAGAGAGAGTTTGAGACAGAGAGAGAGACAACTGCAGCACTTCCGCACCACTTGTAAAGATTTCCCCTGGCAGGTGGGAACCAGGGTGTTGAAGCCCAGTCCTCCTGCATTGTAACATGAGTGCTTAACTGGGTGTGGCACCACCTGGTACCCTTGATGGGACCCTTTTTTTAGCAATGAAAAGAAATTCTCTTGGCAAGGTAATAAATAAATGAAGAAGTAAATAAAAGTGCATTTACATTAACTCAGTGGAAACACACAGGGACATATACGTCTCTGTTACCTGTATTACTTCTTCATGTATGGATTGATTGCCTCAAGGGGTTATTGCCACAGCTGAGTGCCTACGCCAGGAATAATCCACAGCTCCTGCACTCCATTTGTTCCCCTTTCGCTGCCCTTGTTGCTTGGTCACTGTGGTGGTTATTGTTTTTGTTGTTGTTGTTGTTACTGACCTTGCATCTGACAGACATAAAAGGAGAGAGCAGAGGAAATACAGGGTGGGAGAGAAAGATAGAGCTCCTAAAGACCTGCTTCACCCCCTGTAAAGCGAGTCCCCTGCAGGTGGCGGTCTGGGGGCCAGACCCCAAATCCCTCCACCTGTCCCCTCTATTCGTGAGCGCCACAAGCCCTTAACCCTCTGACATACCGCCAAACCTCCCTGGATTTGCTTTTGAAGGCAGTATCACCTGCCTCGTTTTGAATCCTCATTATCCTGAGGGTCAGTCCTGATGACAGTGTCATGACAGGACACACGGAGATCTCTGTTATCAGAGAGCACCTGGAACAGCAGCTGGGGCTCTAGTGCCAGGGCAGGAGCAACTCCCCATGCACCCTCCACGGAGTCCACCTGCCTGCATTTTGGTCCTTTTCCCTCCAAAAAAGATTTTTCCCTTTTTTCACTTTGAAACAGGCAGCAGACAGGTTACCAAGGCAGGGGAAAAAAAAAATAAAAAGCCTTTTTTTTTTTTTTTTTTACCGAAGTGAATGACCCTCTTCTGGCAAGTATAGGTTTTGAACCTGAAAACTCTGTCTGTCTGTCTCTTAGTCCACAGAAAGAGCCACTAGCCCAGCCAGATCTCACGCTCAGATGGGGTGTTTTTCCAGTCAAAGGTCTGCACAGCGCACTAGGGATTGGGCGGCCTGAGACCCAAATGTTACATTGTAGATGGACTGTTTGCAGGTCTTGCTCCCCAGGACATTGGACTGTCTCAACTCCCTCCCCTACAGCATGAAAAAAAGACTCTTGACAACCTTGGAGCAACTGGAGTGGGGGCGAGGGGAGCTGTTTGCATGTCTGCACTGCTCATGCCCAGGTGTCTGTGGGGGTCCGTGGCAGAGGCTGTAAGGGGGCTAGGGGGCAGAAGGAGACTGTTTGAGAGGCAGGCTGCAGGCAGGGGAGCCCAGGAGTGTGTGCAGGGCTGTGTGTGTGTGGGTGTGGTGCAGGGGGTTAGGGCAGGTCCCCCTGCTGGATGGTGACATGGCAGCTGGGCTGTCCCTGGGCCCTCATGGCTGAAGGGCAGAAGCAGGGTGGCAGTAAAGTAGCGCAGGGAGGAACAGAGTAGATGTTAGTTGGGAGCTGGGGGACAGAGGGTAAGGGGAAAGGGGGCATCCTTGAGGAGGGGTCAGGACTAGAGAGTGGGGGCAGCTGGAGGCATGGAAGGTCCCAGGAATCAGGGACTGACAGGAACCGATTCCTACACCCCCCCCGAACTACTGGATAGAAGCTGCAGAAGCCAGAGCAGCAGCCCTGGCTTGCCTAGGCCAAGGGCCCTGAGTGAGTCCCTCTGAGGATGAGGAAGAGGAGGAGGGGGTGGAGGAGGAGGAGGAGGAAGAGCAGGAGGAAGAGGAGGAAGAGAAGGAGGAAGAAGAGGAGGAGGAGGAGGCGGAGGAGGAGGAGGAGGAGGGGCAGGAGGGCAGCTGTCAATAGGCAACGGGATTAATGGAGGCCTCCATTAAGGAGGCATGTGTCCAGGCAGGCACCCACCAACCCTCAGGGGCAGCTCAGGGCACCCAGGGACTTGGTGTGGGTATCTCTGGGGCGGGGACTGTCAGTCAGTCAGCAAGACTGTGTGTCAGTGCACATGGTGGGACAGGGGCCTGGCGGACCTTGGTCCCCCGCCCTGGACTGTCAGATGCCAGCCCCATGCCCAGACACACACCAATCTGCCCATAGCCCCTTGGCCCGGCCGACCAGCACCTGCTTTGGCCTGGGGCTCTGGCTCTGGTGGCTGGCCACCACCCCTCAGGTCAAGTTCAGCTTGGGGGTCATGGCTGCTGGTCAACTGGATGGGCGGGGTCCCCGTGGCCTAGCAACCACAGGAGCCCTCTGTGATGTCCTAGCCCCTGGCAATCTGTGCTGGCCACACTGGCACTGGGCAGCCCAACTGCTCTGCCACTAGGTCAGGCAACAGCGCCCAGACGCCTGGGCCCTGGCACAGAGGGACGGAAGGATGCGAAGACAGTGCTGACCGACGAGGGACCTCAGGGCTGGCAGCCAAGAGAAGACAGGTGGAGGTGCTCCCGGGATCCAGGGAGCCCAGGCCAGAGCTGCCTGCATGCCTGCCTGCCTGCCTTCCTGGATGTCTGTATGCTGCCTTTGTCCAGGTAGGTTTCTCAGGTCCCCTCCAATCCTGTCCTCTCCTGCCCTCACCATCCTCTCCCCTCTCCTCTCCTCCGCACTTTGCTTCTCTCCTTTGTCTGTCCTCTCTTCCAGGTGCCCTGCTCACCAGCTCCAGCACTTGTGATGGTTCTCCAGTGACAGCTGTTCGCAACCCCTTCCACCCCCTGCCTGCCCCTAATGTGACCCAGCTCACAGGGTCTCCGGCTCACCCCACCCAAACCCACACGCCCCAACACATTCCCTGGTTCAGCCCCTCTGCCCTATTCAGCCAAACTGGGCCTTTGCAACCTAACTATGCATCGTTGTTTCTCCTCACCATTAAGGAGAGATCTCCTTTTGTACTTAGCTTGGTTGACTGGTGGATGGATGGATGGATGGATGGATGGATGAATGGATGGATGAATGGATGGATAGATGTATGGGTGGATGGATGGATGGATGGATGGATGGACAGGTCAATGGATCGGTTTTGTAGAGGCAGAGTACCATCTAGGGGTACTGGAGACCGCTGGTGTCAGATCCTTAGTCAATGTCAAATGTAAAACATTAATTCATCAATAACAAAAATGAATAAGCACCTAAATAAATAGATAAATATAAAAACTGGGTTAAAAAATACATGGCGTCTTTGCCTTTCTGCATATGGAATGCTGTGCGGATCTTAACAAGGATAGCATTGTCCTGAGTAGCCCATTTGAAGTCGTGGAATATTTCCTTTTCCTTTTTCTTTTTTTACTTTCTATTTTCTTGATTATTCACTGGAATAAATAGACAGGAATTGAGAGGGAAGGGAGGTAGAGAGAGTTTGAGACAGAGAGAGAGACAACTGCAGCACTTCCGCACCACTTGTAAAGATTTCCCCTGGCAGGTGGGAACCAGGGTGTTGAAGCCCAGTCCTCCTGCATTGTAACATGAGTGCTTAACTGGGTGTGGCACCACCTGGTACCCTTGATGGGACCCTTTTTTTAGCAATGAAAAGAAATTCTCTTGGCAAGGTAATAAATAAATGAAGAAGTAAATAAAAGTGCATTTACATTAACTCAGTGGAAACACACAGGGACATATACGTCTCTGTTACCTGTATTACTTCTTCATGTATGGATTGATTGCCTCAAGGGGTTATTGCCACAGCTGAGTGCCTACGCCAGGAATAATCCACAGCTCCTGCACTCCATTTGTTCCCCTTTCGCTGCCCTTGTTGCTTGGTCACTGTGGTGGTTATTGTTTTTGTTGTTGTTGTTGTTACTGACCTTGCATCTGACAGACATAAAAGGAGAGAGCAGAGGAAATACAGGGTGGGAGAGAAAGATAGAGCTCCTAAAGACCTGCTTCACCCCCTGTAAAGCGAGTCCCCTGCAGGTGGCGGTCTGGGGGCCAGACCCCAAATCCCTCCACCTGTCCCCTCTATTCGTGAGCGCCACAAGCCCTTAACCCTCTGACATACCGCCAAACCTCCCTGGATTTGCTTTTGAAGGCAGTATCACCTGCCTCGTTTTGAATCCTCATTATCCTGAGGGTCAGTCCTGATGACAGTGTCATGACAGGACACACGGAGATCTCTGTTATCAGAGAGCACCTGGAACAGCAGCTGGGGCTCTAGTGCCAGGGCAGGAGCAACTCCCCATGCACCCTCCACGGAGTCCACCTGCCTGCATTTTGGTCCTTTTCCCTCCAAAAAAGATTTTTCCCTTTTTTCACTTTGAAACAGGCAGCAGACAGGTTACCCAGGCAGGGGAAAAAAAAATAAAAAGCCTTTTTTTTTTTTTTTTTTTTTTTTACCGAAGTGAATGACCCTCTTCTGGCAAGTATAGGTTTTGAACCTGAAAACTCTGTCTGTCTGTCTCTTAGTCCACAGAAAGAGCCACTAGCCCAGCCAGATCTCACGCTCAGATGGGGTGTTTTTCCAGTCAAAGCTCTGCACAGCGCACTAGGGATTGGGCGGCCTGAGACCCAAATGTTACATTGTAGATGGACTGTTTGCAGGTCTTGCTCCCCAGGACATTGGACTGTCTCAACTCCCTCCCCTACAGCATGAAAAAAAGACTCTTGACAACCTTGGAGCAACTGGAGTGGGGGCGAGGGGAGCTGTTTGCATGTCTGCACTGCTCATGCCCAGGTGTCTGTGGGGGTCCGTGGCAGAGGCTGTAAGGGGGCTAGGGGGCAGAAGGAGACTGTTTGAGAGGCAGGCTGCAGGCAGGGGAGCCCAGGAGTGTGTGCAGGGCTGTGTGTGTGTGGGTGTGGTGCAGGGGGTTAGGGCAGGTCCCCCTGCTGGATGGTGAGATGGCAGCTGGGCTGTCCCTGGGCCCTCATGGCTGAAGGGCAGAAGCAGGGTGGCAGTAAAGTAGCGCAGGGAGGAACAGAGTAGATGTTAGTTGGGAGCTGGGGGACAGAGGGTAAGGGGAAAGGGGGCATCCTTGAGGAGGGGTCAGGACTAGAGAGTGGGGGCAGCTGGAGGCATGGAAGGTCCCAGGAATCAGGGACTGACAGGAACCGATTCCTACACCCCCCCCCGAACTACTGGATAGAAGCTGCAGAAGCCAGAGCAGCAGCCCTGGCTTGCCTAGGCCAAGGGCCCTGAGTGAGTCCCTCTGAGGATGAGGAAGAGGAGGAGGGGGTGGAGGAGGAGGAGGAGGAAGAGCAGGAGGAAGAGGAGGAAGAGAAGGAGGAAGAAGAGGAGGAGGAGGAGGCGGAGGAGGAGGAGGAGGAGGGGCAGGAGGGCAGCTGTCAATAGGCAACGGGATTAATGGAGGCCTCCATTACGGAGGCATGTGTCCAGGCAGGCACCCACCAACCCTCAGGGGCAGCTCAGGGCACCCAGGGACTTGGTGTGGGTATCTCTGGGGCGGGGACTGTCAGTCAGTCAGCAAGACTGTGTGTCAGTGCACATGGTGGGACAGGGGCCTGGCGGACCTTGGTCCCCCGCCCTGGACTGTCAGATGCCAGCCCCATGCCCAGACACACACCAATCTGCCCATAGCCCCTTGGCCCGGCCGACCAGCACCTGCTTTGGCCTGGGGCTCTGGCTCTGGTGGCTGGCCACCACCCCTCAGGTCAAGTTCAGCTTGGGGGTCATGGCTGCTGGTCAACTGGATGGGCGGGGTCCCCGTGGCCTAGCAACCACAGGAGCCCTCTGTGATGTCCTAGCCCCTGGCAATCTGTGCTGGCCACACTGGCACTGGGCAGCCCAACTGCTCTGCCACTAGGTCAGGCAACAGCGCCCAGACGCCTGGGCCCTGGCACAGAGGGACGGAAGGATGGGAAGACAGTGCTGACCGACGAGGGACCTCAGGGCTGGCAGCCAAGAGAAGACAGGTGGAGGTGCTCCCGGGATCCAGGGAGCCCAGGCCAGAGCTGCCTGCATGCCTGCCTGCCTGCCTTCCTGGATGTCTGTATGCTGCCTTTGTCCAGGTAGGTTTCTCAGGTCCCCTCCAATCCTGTCCTCTCCTGTCCTCTCCTGCCCTCACCATCCTCTCCCCTCTCCTCTCCTCCGCACTTTGCTTCTCTCCTTTGTCTGTCCTCTCTTCCAGGTGCCCTGCTCACCAGCTCCAGCACTTGTGATGGTTCTCCAGTGACAGCTGTTCGCAACCCCTTCCACCCCCTGCCTGCCCCTAATGTGACCCAGCTCACAGGGTCTCCGGCTCACCCCACCCAAACCCACACGCCCCAACACATTCCCTGGTTCAGCCCCTCTGCCCTATTCAGCCAAACTGGGCCTTTGCAACCTAACTATGCATCGTTGTTTCTCCTCACCATTAAGGAGAGATCTCCTTTTGTACTTAGCTTGGTTGACTGGTGGATGGATTAATGGATGGATGGATGGATGAATGGATGGATGAATGGATGGATAGATGTATGGGTGGATGGATGGATGGATGGATGGATGGACAGGTCAATGGATCGGTTTTGTAGAGGCAGAGTACCATCTAGGGGTACTGGAGACCGCTGGTGTCAGATCCTTAGTCAATGTCAAATGTAAAACATTAATTCATCAATAGCAAAAATGAATAAGCACCTAAATAAATAGATAAATATAAAAACTGGGTTAAAAAATACATGGCGTCTTTGCCTTTCTGCATATGGAATGCTGTGCGGATCTTAACAAGGATAGCATTGTCCTGAGTAGCCCATTTGAAGTCGTGGAATATTTCCTTTTCCTTTTTCTTTTTTTACTTTCTATTTTCTTGATTATTCACTGGAATAAATAGACAGGAATTGAGAGGGAAGGGAGGTAGAGAGAGTTTGAGACAGAGAGAGAGACAACTGCAGCACTTCCGCACCACTTGTAAAGATTTCCCCTGGCAGGTGGGAACCAGGGTGTTGAAGCCCAGTCCTCCTGCATTGTAACATGAGTGCTTAACTGGGTGTGGCACCACCTGGTACCCTTGATGGGACCCTTTTTTTAGCAATGAAAAGAAATTCTCTTGGCAAGGTAATAAATAAATGAAGAAGTAAATAAAAGTGCATTTACATTAACTCAGTGGAAACACACAGGGACATATACGTCTCTGTTACCTGTATTACTTCTTCATGTATGGATTGATTGCCTCAAGGGGTTATTGCCACAGCTGAGTGCCTACGCCAGGAATAATCCACAGCTCCTGCACTCCATTTGTTCCCCTTTCGCTGCCCTTGTTGCTTGGTCACTGTGGTGGTTATTGTTTTTGTTGTTGTTGTTGTTACTGACCTTGCATCTGACAGACATAAAAGGAGAGAGCAGAGGAAATACAGGGTGGGAGAGAAAGATAGAGCTCCTAAAGACCTGCTTCACCCCCTGTAAAGCGAGTCCCCTGCAGGTGGCGGTCTGGGGGCCAGACCCCAAATCCCTCCACCTGTCCCCTCTATTCGTGAGCGCCACAAGCCCTTAACCCTCTGACATACCGCCAAACCTCCCTGGATTTGCTTTTGAAGGCAGTATCACCTGCCTCGTTTTGAATCCTCATTATCCTGAGGGTCAGTCCTGATGACAGTGTCATGACAGGACACACGGAGATCTCTGTTATCAGAGAGCACCTGGAACAGCCGCTGGGGCTCTAGTGCCAGGGCAGGAGCAACTCCCCATGCACCCTCCACGGAGTCCACCTGCCTGCATTTTGGTCCTTTTCCCTCCAAAAAAGATTTTTCCCTTTTTTCACTTTGAAACAGGCAGCAGACAGGTTACCCAGGCAGGGGAAAAAAAAATAAAAAGCCTTTTTTTTTTTTTTTTTTTACCGAAGTGAATGACCATCTTCTGGCAAGTATAGGTTTTGAACCTGAAAACTCTGTCTGTCTGTCTCTTAGTCCACAGAAAGAGCCACTAGCCCAGCCAGATCTCACGCTCAGATGGGGTGTTTTTCCAGTCAAAGGTCTGTACAGCGCACTAGGGATTGGGCGGCCTGAGACCCAAATGTTACATTGTAGATGGACTGTTTGCAGGTCTTGCTCCCCAGGACATTGGACTGTCTCAACTCCCTCCCCTACAGCATGAAAAAAAGACTCTTGACAACCTTGGAGCAACTGGAGTGGGGGCGAGGGGAGCTGTTTGCATGTCTGCACTGCTCATGCCCAGGTGTCTGTGGGGGTCCGTGGCAGAGGCTGTAAGGGGGCTAGGGGGCAGAAGGAGACTGTTTGAGAGGCAGGCTGCAGGCAGGGGAGCCCAGGAGTGTGTGCAGGGCTGTGTGTGTGTGGGTGTGGTGCAGGGGGTTAGGGCAGGTCCCCCTGCTGGATGGTGAGATGGCAGCTGGGCTGTCCCTGGGCCCTCATGGCTGAAGGGCAGAAGCAGGGTGGCAGTAAAGTAGCTCAGGGAGGAACAGAGTAGATGTTAGTTGGGAGCTGGGGGACAGAGGGTAAGGGGAAAGGGGGCATCCTTGAGGAGGGGTCAGGACTAGAGAGTGGGGGCAGCTGGAGGCATGGAAGGTCCCAGGAATCAGGGACTGACAGGAACCGATTCCTACACCCCCCCCCCGAACTACTGGATAGAAGCTGCAGAAGCCAGAGCAGCCGCCCTGGCTTGCCTAGGCCAAGGGCCCTGAGTGAGTCCCTCTGAGGATGAGGAAGAGGAGGAGGGGGTGGAGGAGGAGGAGGAGGAAGAGCAGGAGGAAGAGGAGGAAGAGAAGGAGGAAGAAGAGGAGGAGGAGGAGGCGGAGGAGGAGGAGGAGGAGGGGCAGGAGGGCAGCTGTCAATAGGCAACGGGATTTATGGAGGCCTCCATTACGGAGGCATGTGTCCAGGCAGGCACCCACCAACCCTCAGGGGCAGCTCAGGGCACCCAGGGACTTGGTGTGGGTATCTCTGCGGCGGGGACTGTCAGTCAGTCAGCAAGACTGTGTGTCAGTGCACATGGTGGGACAGGGGCCTGGCGGACCTTGGTCCCCCGCCCTGGACTGTCAGATGCCAGCCCAATGCCCAGACACACACCAATCTGCCCATAGCCCCTTGGCCCGGCCGACCAGCACCTGCTTTGGCCTGGGGCTCTGGCTCTGGTGGCTGGCCACCACCCCTCAGGTCAAGTTCAGCTTGGGGGTCATGGCTGCTGGTCAACTGGATGGGCGGGGTCCCCGTGGCCTAGCAACCACAGGAGCCCTCTGTGATGTCCTAGCCCCTGGCAATCTGTGCTGGCCACACTGGCACTGGGCAGCCCAACTGCTCTGCCACTAGGTCAGGCAACAGAGCCCAGACGCCTGGGCCCTGGCACAGAGGGACGGAAGGATGGGAAGACAGTGCTGACCGACGAGGGACCTCAGGGCTGGCAGTCAAGAGAAGACAGGTGGAGGTGCTCCCGGGATCCAGGGAGCCCAGGCCAGAGCTGCCTGCATGCCTGCCTGCCTGCCTTCCTGGATGTCTGTATGCTGCCTTTGTCCAGGTAGGTTTCTCAGGTCCCCTCCAATCCTGTCCTCTCCTGTCCTCTCCTGCCCTCACCATCCTCTCCCCTCTCCTCTCCTCCGCACTTTGCTTCTCTCCTTTGTCTGTCCTCTCTTCCAGGTGCCCTGCTCACCAGCTCCAGCACTTGTGATGGTTCTCCAGTGACAGCTGTTCGCAACCCCTTCCACCCCCTGCCTGCCCCTAATGTGACCCAGCTCACAGGGTCTCCGGCTCACCCCACCCAAACCCACACGCCCCAACACATTCCCTGGTTCAGCCCCTCTGCCCTATTCAGCCAAACTGGGCCTTTGCAACCTAACTATGCATCGTTGTTTCTCCTCACCATTAAGGAGAGATCTCCTTTTGTACTTAGCTTGGTTGACTGGTGGATGGATGGATGGATGGATGGATGGATGAATGGATGGATGAATGGATGGATAGATGTATGGGTGGATGGATGGATGGATGGATGGACAGGTCAATGGATCGGTTTTGTAGAGGCAGAGTACCATCTAGGGGTACTGGAGACCGCTGGTGTCAGATCCTTAGTCAATGTCAAATGTAAAACATTAATTCATCAATAACAAAAATGAATAAGCACCTAAATAAATAGATAAATATAAAAACTGGGTTAAAAAATACATGGCGTCTTTGCCTTTCTGCATATGGAATGCTGTGCGGATCTTAACAAGGATAGCATTGTCCTGAGTAGCCCATTTGAAGTCGTGGAATATTTCCTTTTCCTTTTTCTTTTTTTACTTTCTATTTTCTTGATTATTCACTGGAATAAATAGACAGGAATTGAGAGGGAAGGGAGGTAGAGAGAGTTTGAGACAGAGAGAGAGACAACTGCAGCACTTCCGCACCACTTGTAAAGATTTCCCCTGGCAGGTGGGAACCAGGGTGTTGAAGCCCAGTCCTCCTGCATTGTAACATGAGTGCTTAACTGGGTGTGGCACCACCTGGTACCCTTGATGGGACCCTTTTTTTAGCAATGAAAAGAAATTCTCTTGGCAAGGTAATAAATAAATGAAGAAGTAAATAAAAGTGCATTTACATTAACTCAGTGGAAACACACAGGGACATATACGTCTCTGTTACCTGTATTACTTCTTCATGTATGGATTGATTGCCTCAAGGGGTTATTGCCACAGCTGAGTGCCTACGCCAGGAATAATCCACAGCTCCTGCACTCCATTTGTTCCCCTTTCGCTGCCCTTGTTGCTTGGTCACTGTGGTGGTTATTGTTTTTGTTGTTGTTGTTGTTACTGACCTTGCATCTGACAGACATAAAAGGAGAGAGCAGAGGAAATACAGGGTGGGAGAGAAAGATAGAGCTCCTAAAGACCTGCTTCACCCCCTGTAAAGCGAGTCCCCTGCAGGTGGCGGTCTGGGGGCCAGACCCCAAATCCCTCCACCTGTCCCCTCTATTCGTGAGCGCCACAAGCCCTTAACCCTCTGACATACCGCCAAACCTCCCTGGATTTTCTTTTGAAGGCAGTATCACCTGCCTCGTTTTGAATCCTCATTATCCTGAGGGTCAGTCCTGATGACAGTGTCATGACAGGACACACGGAGATCTCTGTTATCAGAGAGCACCTGGAACAGCAGCTGGGGCTCTAGTGCCAGGGCAGGAGCAACTCCCCATGCACCCTCCACGGAGTCCACCTGCCTGCATTTTGGTCCTTTTCCCTCCAAAAAAGATTTTTCCCTTTTTTCACTTTGAAACAGGCAGCAGACAGGTTACCAAGGCAGGGGAAAAAAAAAATAAAAAGCCTTTTTTTTTTTTTTTTTTTTTTTTTTTTTTTTTTTTTTTTTTACCGAAGTGAATGACCCTCTTCTGGCAAGTATAGGTTTTGAACCTGAAAACTCTGTCTGTCTGTCTCTTAGTCCACAGAAAGAGCCACTAGCCCAGCCAGATCTCACGCTCAGATGGGGTGTTTTTCCAGTCAAAGGTCTGCACAGCGCACTAGGGATTGGGCGGCCTGAGACCCAAATGTTACATTGTAGATGGACTGTTTGCAGGTCTTGCTCCCCAGGACATTGGACTGTCTCAACTCCCTCCCCTACAGCATGAAAAAAAGACTCTTGACAACCTTGGAGCAACTGGAGTGGGGGCGAGGGGAGCTGTTTGCATGTCTGCACTGCTCATGCCCAGGTGTCTGTGGGGGTCCGTGGCAGAGGCTGTAAGGGGGCTAGGGGGCAGAAGGAGACTGTTTGAGAGGCAGGCTGCAGGCAGGGGAGCCCAGGAGTGTGTGCAGGGCTGTGTGTGTGTGGGTGTGGTGCAGGGGGTTAGGGCAGGTCCCCCTGCTGGATGGTGACATGGCAGCTGGGCTGTCCCTGGGCCCTCATGGCTGAAGGGCAGAAGCAGGGTGGCAGTAAAGTAGCGCAGGGAGGAACAGAGTAGATGTTAGTTGGGAGCTGGGGGACAGAGGGTAAGGGGAAAGGGGGCATCCTTGAGGAGGGGTCAGGACTAGAGAGTGGGGGCAGCTGGAGGCATGGAAGGTCCCAGGAATCAGGGACTGACAGGAACCGATTCCTACACCCCCCCCGAACTACTGGATAGAAGCTGCAGAAGCCAGAGCAGCAGCCCTGGCTTGCCTAGGCCAAGGGCCCTGAGTGAGTCCCTCTGAGGATGAGGAAGAGGAGGAGGGGGTGGAGGAGGAGGAGGAGGAAGAGCAGGAGGAAGAGGAGGAAGAGAAGGAGGAAGAAGAGGAGGAGGAGGAGGCGGAGGAGGAGGAGGAGGGGCAGGAGGGCAGCTGTCAATAGGCAACGGGATTAATGGAGGCCTCCATTAAGGAGGCATGTGTCCAGGCAGGCACCCACCAACCCTCAGGGGCAGCTCAGGGCACCCAGGGACTTGGTGTGGGTATCTCTGGGGCGGGGACTGTCAGTCAGTCAGCAAGACTGTGTGTCAGTGCACATGGTGGGACAGGGGCCTGGCGGACCTTGGTCCCCCGCCCTGGACTGTCAGATGCCAGCCCCATGCCCAGACACACACCAATCTGCCCATAGCCCCTTGGCCCGGCCGACCAGCACCTGCTTTGGCCTGGGGCTCTGGCTCTGGTGGCTGGCCACCACCCCTCAGGTCAAGTTCAGCTTGGGGGTCATGGCTGCTGGTCAACTGGATGGGCGGGGTCCCCGTGGCCTAGCAACCACAGGAGCCCTCTGTGATGTCCTAGCCCCTGGCAATCTGTGCTGGCCACACTGGCACTGGGCAGCCCAACTGCTCTGCCACTAGGTCAGGCAACAGCGCCCAGACGCCTGGGCCCTGGCACAGAGGGACGGAAGGATGCGAAGACAGTGCTGACCGACGAGGGACCTCAGGGCTGGCAGCCAAGAGAAGACAGGTGGAGGTGCTCCCGGGATCCAGGGAGCCCAGGCCAGAGCTGCCTGCATGCCTGCCTGCCTGCCTTCCTGGATGTCTGTATGCTGCCTTTGTCCAGGTAGGTTTCTCAGGTCCCCTCCAATCCTGTCCTCTCCTGTCCTCTCCTGCCCTCACCATCCTCTCCCCTCTCCTCTCCTCCGCACTTTGCTTCTCTCCTTTGTCTGTCCTCTCTTCCAGGTGCCCTGCTCACCAGCTCCAGCACTTGTGATGGTTCTCCAGTGACAGCTGTTCGCAACCCCTTCCAACCCCTGCCTGCCCCTAATGTGACCCAGCTCACAGGGTCTCCGGCTCACCCCACCCAAACCCACACACCCCAACACATTCCCTGGTTCAGCCCCTCTGCCCTATTCAGCCAAACTGGGCCTTTGCAACCTAACTATGCATCGTTGTTTCTCCTCACCATTAAGGAGAGATCTCCTTTTGTACTTAGCTTGGTTGACTGGTGGATGGATTAATGGATGGATGGATGGATGAATGGATGGATGAATGGATGGATAGATGTATGGGTGGATGGATGGATGGATGGATGGACAGGTCAATGGATCGGTTTTGTAGAGGCAGAGTACCATCTAGGGGTACTGGAGACCGCTGGTGTCAGATCCTTAGTCAATGTCAAATGTAAAACATTAATTCATCAATAGCAAAAATGAATAAGCACCTAAATAAATAGATAAATATAAAAACTGGGTTAAAAAATACATGGCGTCTTTGCCTTTCTGCATATGGAATGCTGTGCGGATCTTAACAAGGATAGCATTGTCCTGAGTAGCCCATTTGAAGTCGTGGAATATTTCCTTTTCCTTTTTCTTTTTTTACTTTCTATTTTCTTGATTATTCACTGGAATAAATAGACAGGAATTGAGAGGGAAGGGAGGTAGAGAGAGTTTGAGACAGAGAGAGAGACAACTGCAGCACTTCCGCACCACTTGTAAAGATTTCCCCTGGCAGGTGGGAACCAGGGTGTTGAAGCCCAGTCCTCCTGCATTGTAACATGAGTGCTTAACTGGGTGTGGCACCACCTGGTACCCTTGATGGGACCCTTTTTTAGCAATGAAAAGAAATTCTCTTGGCAAGGTAATAAATAAATGAAGAAGTAAATAAAAGTGCATTTACATTAACTCAGTGGAAACACACAGGGACATATACGTCTCTGTTACCTGTATTACTTCTTCATGTATGGATTGATTGCCTCAAGGGGTTATTGCCACAGCTGAGTGCCTACGCCAGGAATAATCCACAGCTCCTGCACTCCATTTGTTCCCCTTTCGCTGCCCTTGTTGCTTGGTCACTGTGGTGGTTATTGTTTTTGTTGTTGTTGTTGTTACTGACCTTGCATCTGACAGACATAAAAGGAGAGAGCAGAGGAAATACAGGGTGGGAGAGAAAGATAGAGCTCCTAAAGACCTGCTTCACCCCCTGTAAAGCGAGTCCCCTGCAGGTGGAGGTCTGGGGGCCAGACCCCAAATCCCTCCACCTGTCCCCTCTATTCGTGAGCGCCACAAGCCCTTAACCCTCTGACATACCGCCAAACCTCCCTGGATTTGCTTTTGAAGGCAGTATCACCTGCCTCGTTTTGAATCCTCATTATCCTGAGGGTCAGTCCTGATGACAGTGTCATGACAGGACACAGGGAGATCTCTGTTATCAGAGAGCAACCTGGAAAAGCAGCTGGGGCTCTAGTGCCAGGGCAGGAGCAACTCCCCATGCACCCTCCACGGAGTCCACCTGCCTGCATTTTGGTCCTTTTCCCTCCAAAAAAGATTTTTCCCTTTTTTCACTTTGAAACAGGCAGCAGACAGGTTACCCAGGCAGGGGAAAAAAAAATAAAAAGCCTTTTTTTTTTTTTTTTTTTTTTTACCGAAGTGAATGACCATCTTCTGGCAAGTATAGGTTTTGAACCTGAAAACTCTGTCTGTCTGTCTCTTAGTCCACAGAAAGAGCCACTAGCCCAGCCAGATCTCACGCTCAGATGGGGTGTTTTTCCAGTCAAAGGTCTGCACAGCGCACTAGGGATTGGGCGGCCTGAGACCCAAATGTTACATTGTAGATGGACTGTTTGCAGGTCTTGCTCCCCAGGACATTGGACTGTCTCAACTCCCTCCCCTACAGCATGAAAAAAAGACTCTTGACAACCTTGGAGCAACTGGAGTGGGGGCGAGGGGAGCTGTTTGCATGTCTGCACTGCTCATGCCCAGGTGTCTGTGGGGGTCCGTGGCAGAGGCTGTAAGGGGGCTAGGGGGCAGAAGGAGACTGTTTGAGAGGCAGGCTGCAGGCAGGGGAGCCCAGGAGTGTGTGCAGGGCTGTGTGTGTGTGGGTGTGGTGCAGGGGGTTAGGGCAGGTCCCCCTGCTGGATGGTGAGATGGCAGCTGGGCTGTCCCTGGGCCCTCATGGCTGAAGGGCAGAAGCAGGGTGGCAGTAAAGTAGCGCAGGGAGGAACAGAGTAGATGTTAGTTGGGAGCTGGGGGACAGAGGGTAAGGGGAAAGGGGGCATCCTTGAGGAGGGGTCAGGACTAGAGAGTGGGGGCAGCTGGAGTCATGGAAGGTCCCAGGAATCAGGGACTGACCGGAACCGATTCCTACACCCCCCCCAAACTACTGGATAGAAGCTGCAGAAGCCAGAGCAGCAGCCCTGGCTTGCCTAGGCCAAGGGCCCTGAGTGAGTCCCTCTGAGGATGAGGAAGAGGAGGAGGGGGTGGAGGAGGAGGAGGAGGAAGAGCAGGAGGAAGAGGAGGAAGAGAAGGAGGAAGAAGAGGAGGAGGAGGAGGAGGCGGAGGAGGAGGAGGAGGGGCAGGAGGGCAGCTGTCAATAGGCAACGGGATTAATGGAGGCCTCCATTACGGAGGCATGTGTCCAGGCAGGCACCCACCAACCCTCAGGGGCAGCTCAGGGCACCCAGGGACTTGGTGTGGGTATCTCTGGGGTGGGGACTGTCAGTCAGTCAGCAAGACTGTGTGTCAGTGCACATGGTGGGACAGGGGCCTGGCGGACCTTGGTCCCCCGCCCTGGACTGTCAGATGCCAGCCCCATGCCCAGACACACACCAATCTGCCCATAGCCCCTTGGCCCGGCCGACCAGCACCTGCTTTGGCCTGGGGCTCTGGCTCTGGTGGCTGGCCACCACCCCTCAGGTCAAGTTCAGCTTGGGGGTCATGGCTGCTGGTCAACTGGATGGGCGGGGTCCCCGTGGCCTAGCAACCACAGGAGCCCTCTGTGATGTCCTAGCCCCTGGCAATCTGTGCTGGCCACACTGGCACTGGGCAGCCCAACTGCCCTGCCACTAGGTCAGGCAACAGCGCCCAGACGCCTGGGCCCTGGCACAGAGGGACAGAAGGATGGGAAGACAGTGCTGACCGACGAGGGACCTCAGGGCTGGCAGCCAAGAGAAGACAGGTGGAGGTGCGCCCGGGATCCAGGGAGCCCAGGCCAGAGCTACCTGCATGCCTGCCTGCCTTCCTGGATGTCTGTATGCTGCCTTTGTCCAGGTAGGTTTCTCAGGTCCCCTCCAATCCTGTCCTCTCCTGTCCTCTCCTGTCCTCACCATCCTCTCCCCTCTCCTCTCCTCCGCACTTTGCTTCTCTCCTTTTTCTGTCCTCTCTTCCAGGTGCCCTGCTCACCAGCTCCAGCACTTGTGATGGTTCTCCAGTGACAGCTGTTCGCAACCCCTTCCACCCCCTGCCTGCCCCTAATGTGATCCAGCTCACAGGGTCTCCGGCTCACCCCACCCAAACCCACACGCCCCAACACATCCCCTGGTTCAGCCCCTCTGCCCTATTCAGCCAAACTGGGCCTTTGCAACCTACCTATGCATCGTTGTTTCTCCTCACCATTAAGGAGAGATCTCCTTTTGTACTTAGCTTGGTTGACTGGTGGATGGATGGATGGATGGATGGATGAATGGATGGATGAATGGATGGATAGATGTATGGGTGGATGGATGGATGGATGGATGGACAGGTCAATGGATCGGTTTTGTAGAGGCAGAGTACCATCTAGGGGTACTGGAGACCGCTGGTGTCAGATCCTTAGTCAATGTCAAATGTAAAACATTAATTCATCAATAACAAAAATGAATAAGCACCTAAATAAATAGATAAATATAAAAACTGGGTTAAAAAATACATGGCGTCTTTGCCTTTCTGCATATGGAATGCTGTGCGGATCTTAACCAGGATAGCATTGTCCTGAGTAGCCCATTTGAAGTCGTGGAAAATTTCCTTTTCCTTTTTCTTTTTTTACTTTCTATTTTCTTGATTATTCACTGGAATAAATAGACAGGAATTGAGAGGGAAGGGAGGTAGAGAGAGTTTGAGACAGAGAGAGAGACAACTGCAGCACTTCCGCACCACTTGTAAAGATTTCCCCTGGCAGGTGGGAACCAGGGTGTTGAAGCCCAGTCCTCCTGCATTGTAACATGAGTGCTTAACTGGGTGTGGCACCACCTGGTACCCTTGATGGGACCCTTTTTTTAGCAATGAAAAGAAATTCTCTTGGCAAGGTAATAAATAAATGAAGAAGTAAATAAAAGTGCATTTACATTAACTCAGTGGAAACACACAGGGACATATACGTCTCTGTTACCTGTATTACTTCTTCATGTATGGATTGATTGCCTCAAGGGGTTATTGCCACAGCTGAGTGCCTACGCCAGGAATAATCCACAGCTCCTGCACTCCATTTGTTCCCCTTTCGCTGCCCTTGTTGCTTGGTCACTGTGGTGGTTATTGTTTTTGTTGTTGTTGTTGTTACTGACCTTGCATCTGACAGACATAAAAGGAGAGAGCAGAGGAAATACAGGGTGGGAGAGAAAGATAGAGCTCCTAAAGACCTGCTTCACCCCCAGTAAAGCGAGTCCCCTGCAGGTGGCGGTCTGGGGGCCAGACCCCAAATCCCTCCACCTGTCCCCTCTATTCGTGAGCGCCACAAGCCCTTAACCCTCTGACATACCGCCAAACCTCCCTGGATTTGCTTTTGAAGGCAGTATCACCTGCCTCGTTTTGAATCCTCATTATCCTGAGGGTCAGTCCTGATGACAGTGTCATGACAGGACACACGGAGATCTCTGTTATCAGAGAGCACCTGGAACAGCAGCTGGGGCTCTAGTTCCAGGGCAGGAGCAACTCCCCATGCACCCTCCACGGAGTCCACCTGCCTGCATTTTGGTCCTTTTCCCTCCAAAAAAGATTTTTCCCTTTTTTCACTTTGAAACAGGCAGCAGACAGGTTACCCAGGCAGGGGAAAAAAAAATAAAAAGCCTTTTTTTTTTTTTTTTTTTTTTTTTTTTTTTACCGAAGTGAATGACCATCTTCTGGCAAGTATAGGTTTTGAACCTGAAAACTCTGTCTGTCTGTCTCTTAGTCCACAGAAAGAGCCACTAGCCCAGCCAGATCTCACGCTCAGATGGGGTGTTTTTCCAGTCAAAGGTCTGCACAGCGCACTAGGGATTGGGCGGCCTGAGACCCAAATGTTACATTGTAGATGGACTGTTTGCAGGTCTTGCTCCCCAGGACATTGGACTGTCTCAACTCCCTCCCCTACAGCATGAAAAAAAGACTCTTGACAACCTTGGAGCAACTGGAGTGGGGGCGAGGGGAGCTGTTTGCATGTCTGCACTGCTCATGCCCAGGTGTCTGTGGGGGTCCGTGGCAGAGGCTGTAAGGGGGCTAGGGGGCAGAAGGAGACTGTTTGAGAGGCAGGCTGCAGGCAGGGGAGCCCAGGAGTGTGTGCAGGGCTGTGTGTGTGTGGGTGTGGTGCAGGGGGTTAGGGCAGGTCCCCCTGCTGGATGGTGAGATGGCAGCTGGGCTGTCCCTGGGCCCTCATGGCTGAAGGGCAGAAGCAGGGTGGCAGTAAAGTAGCGCAGGGAGGAACAGAGTAGATGTTAGTTGGGAGCTGGGGGACAGAGGGTAAGGGGAAAGGGGGCATCCTTGAGGAGGGGTCAGGACTAGAGAGTGGGGGCAGCTGGAGGCATGGAAGGTCCCAGGAATCAGGGACTGACAGGAACCGATTCCTACACCCCCCCCCGAACTACTGGATAGAAGCTGCAGAAGCCAGAGCAGCAGCCCTGGCTTGCCTAGGCCAAGGGCCCTGAGTGAGTCCCTCTGAGGATGAGGAAGAGGAGGAGGGGGTGGAGGAGGAGGAAGAGCAGGAGGAAGAGGAGGAAGAGAAGGAGGAAGAAGAGGAGGAGGAGGAGGCGGAGGAGGAGGAGGAGGAGGGGCAGGAGGGCAGCTGTCAATAGGCAACGGGATTAATGGAGGCCTCCATTACGGAGGCATGTGTCCAGGCAGGCACCCACCAACCCTCAGGGGCAGCTCAGGGCACCCAGGGACTTGGTGTGGGTATCTCTGGGGCGGGGACTGTCAGTCAGTCAGCAAGACTGTGTGTCAGTGCACATGGTGGGACAGGGGCCTGGCGGACCTTGGTCCCCCGCCCTGGACTGTCAGATGCCAGCCCCATGCCCAGACACACACCAATCTGCCCATAGCCCCTTGGCCCGGCCGACCAGCACCTGCTTTGGCCTGGGGCTCTGGCTCTGGTGGCTGGCCACCACCCCTCAGGTCAAGTTCAGCTTGGGGGTCATGGCTGCTGGTCAACTGGATGGGCGGGGTCCCCGTGGCCTAGCAACCACAGGAGCCCTCTGTGATGTCCTAGCCCCTGGCAATCTGTGCTGGCCACACTGGCACTGGGCAGCCCAACTGCTCTGCCACTAGGTCAGGCAACAGCGCCCAGACGCCTGGGCCCTGGCACAGAGGGACGGAAGGATGGGAAGACAGTGCTGACCGACGAGGGACCTCAGGGCTGGCAGCCAAGAGAAGACAGGTGGAGGTGCTCCCGGGATCCAGGGAGCCCAGGCCAGAGCTGCCTGCATGCCTGCCTGCCTGCCTTCCTGGATGTCTGTATGCTGCCTTTGTCCAGGTAGGTTTCTCAGGTCCCCTCCAATCCTGTCCTCTCCTGCCCTCACCATCCTCTCCCCTCTCCTCTCCTCCGCACTTTGCTTCTCTCCTTTGTCTGTCCTCTCTTCCAGGTGCCCTGCTCACCAGCTCCAACACTTGTGATGGTTCTCCAGTGACAGCTGTTCGCAACCCCTTCCACCCCCTGCCTGCCCCTAATGTGACCCAGCTCACAGGGTCTCCGGCTCACCCCACCCAAACCCACACGCCCCAACACATTCCCTGGTTCAGCCCCTCTGCCCTATTCAGCCAAACTGGGCCTTTGCAACCTAACTATGCATCGTTGTTTCTCCTCACCATTAAGGAGAGATCTCCTTTTGTACTTAGCTTGGTTGACTGGTGGATGGATTAATGGATGGATGGATGGATGAATGGATGGATGAATGGATGGATAGATGTATGGGTGGATGGATGGATGGATGGACAGGTCAATGGATCGGTTTTGTAGAGGCAGAGTACCATCTAGGGGTACTGGAGACCGCTGGTGTCAGATCCTTAGTCAATGTCAAATGTAAAACATTAATTCATCAATAACAAAAATGAATAAGCACCTAAATAAATAGATAAATATAAAAACTGGGTTAAAAAATACATGGCGTCTTTGCCTTTCTGCATATGGAATGCTGTGCGGATCTTAACAAGGATAGCATTGTCCTGAGTAGCCCATTTGAAGTCGTGGAATATTTCCTTTTCCTTTTTCTTTTTTTACTTTCTATTTTCTTGATTATTCACTGGAATAAATAGACAGGAATTGAGAGGGAAGGGAGGTAGAGAGAGTTTGAGACAGAGAGAGAGACAACTGCAGCACTTCCGCACCACTTGTAAAGATTTCCCCTGGCAGGTGGGAACCAGGGTGTTGAAGCCCAGTCCTCCTGCATTGTAACATGAGTGCTTAACTGGGTGTGGCACCACCTGGTACCCTTGATGGGACCCTTTTTTTAGCAATGAAAAGAAATTCTCTTGGCAAGGTAATAAATAAATGAAGAAGTAAATAAAAGTGCATTTACATTAACTCAGTGGAAACACACAGGGACATATACGTCTCTGTTACCTGTATTACTTCTTCATGTATGGATTGATTGCCTCAAGGGGTTATTGCCACAGCTGAGTGCCTACGCCAGGAATAATCCACAGCTCCTGCACTCCATTTGTTCCCCTTTCGCTGCCCTTGTTGCTTGGTCACTGTGGTGGTTATTGTTTTTGTTGTTGTTGTTGTTACTGACCTTGCATCTGACAGACATAAAAGGAGAGAGCAGAGGAAATACAGTGTGGGAGAGAAAGATAGAGCTCCTAAAGACCTGCTTCACCCCCTGTAAAGCGAGTCCCCTGCAGGTGGCGGTCTGGGGGCCAGACCCCAAATCCCTCCACCTGTCCCCTCTATTCGTGAGCGCCACAAGCCCTTAACCCTCTGACATACCGCCAAACCTCCCTGGATTTGCTTTTGAAGGCAGTATCACCTGCCTCGTTTTGAATCCTCATTATCCTGAGGGTCAGTCCTGATGACAGTGTCATGACAGGACACACGGAGATCTCTGTTATCAGAGAGCACCTGGAACAGCAGCTGGGGCTCTAGTGCCAGGGCAGGAGCAACTCCCCATGCACCCTCCACGGAGTCCACCTGCCTGCATTTTGGTCCTTTTCCCTCCAAAAAAGATTTTTCCCTTTTTTCACTTTGAAACAGGCAGCAGACAGGTTACCCAGGCAGGGGAAAAAAAATAAAAAGCCTTTTTTTTTTTTTTTTTTTTTACCGAAGTGAATGACCATATTCTGGCAAGTATAGGTTTTGAACCTGAAAACTCTGTCTGTCTGTCTCTTAGTCCACAGAAAGAGCCACTAGCCCAGCCAGATCTAACGCTCACATGGGGTGTTTTTCCAGTCAAAGGTCTGCACAGCGCACTAGGGATTGGGCGGCCTGAGACCCAAATGTTACATTGTAGATGGACTGTTTGCAGGTCTTGCTCCCCAGGACATTGGACTGTCTCAACTCCCTCCCCTACAGCATGAAAAAAAGACTCTTGACAACCTTGGAGCAACTGGAGTGGGGGCGAGGGGAGCTGTTTGCATGTCTGCACTGCTCATGCCCAGGTGTCTGTAGGGGTCCGTGGCAGAGGCTGTAAGGGGGCTAGGGGGCAGAAGGAGACTGTTTGAGAGGCAGGCTGCAGGCAGGGGAGCCCAGTAGTGTGTGCAGGGCTGTGTGTGTGTGGGTGTGGTGCAGGGGGTTAGGGCAGGTCCCCCTGCTGGATGGTGAGATGGCAGCTGGGCTGTCCCTGGGCCCTCATGGCTGAAGGGCAGAAGCAGGGTGGCAGTAAAGTAGCGCAGGGAGGAACAGAGTAGATGTTAGTTGGGAGCTGGGGGACAGAGGGTAAGGGGAAAGGGGGCATCCTTGAGGAGGGGTCAGGACTAGAGAGTGGGGGCAGCTGGAGGCATGGAAGGTCCCAGGAATCAGGGACTGACAGGAACCGATTCCTACACCCCCCCCCCCGAACTACTGGATAGAAGCTGCAGAAGCCAGAGCAGCAGCCCTGGCTTGCCTAGGCCAAGGGCCCTGAGTGAGTCCCTCTGAGGATGAGGAAGAGGAGGAGGGGGTGGAGGAGGAGGAGGAGGAAGAGCAGGAGGAAGAGGAGGAAGAGAAGGAGGAAGAAGAGGAGGAGGAGGAGGCGGAGGAGGAGGAGGAGGAGGGGCAGGAGGGCAGCTGTCAATAGGCAACGGGATTAATGGAGGCCTCCATTACGGAGGCATGTGTCCAGGCAGGCACCCACCAACCCTCAGGGGCAGCTCAGGGCACCCAGGGACTTGGTGTGGGTATCTCTGGGGCGGGGACTGTCAGTCAGTCAGCAAGACTGTGTGTCAGTGCACATGGTGGGACAGGGGCCTGGCGGACCTTGGTCCCCCGCCCTGGACTGTCAGATGCCAGCCCCATGCCCAGACACACACCAATCTGCCCATAGCCCCTTGGCCCGGCCGACCAGCACCTGCTTTGGCCTGGGGCTCTGGCTCTGGTGGCTGGCCACCACCCCTCAGGTCAAGTTCAGCTTGGGGGTCATGGCTGCTGGTCAACTGGATGGGCGGGGTCCCCGTGGCCTAGCAACCACAGGAGCCCTCTGTGATGTCCTAGCCCCTGGCAATCTGTGCTGGCCACACTGGCACTGGGCAGCCCAACTGCTCTGCCACTAGGTCAGGCAACAGCGCCCAGACGCCTGGGCCCTGGTACAGAGGGACGGAAGGATGGGAAGACAGTGCTGACCGACGAGGGACCTCAGGGCTGGCAGCCAAGAGAAGACAGGTGGAGGTGCTCCCGGGATCCAGGGAGCCCAGGCCAGAGCTGCCTGCATGCCTGCCTGCCTGCCTTCCTGGATGTCTGTATGCTGCCTTTGTCCAGGTAGGTTTCTCAGGTCCCCTCCAATCCTGTCCTCTCCTGCCCTCACCATCCTCTCCCCTCTCCTCTCCTCCGCACTTTGCTTCTCTCCTTTGTCTGTCCTCTCTTCCAGGTGCCCTGCTCACCAGCTCCAGCACTTGTGATGGTTCTCCAGTGACAGCTGTTCGCAACCCCTTCCACCCCCTGCCTGCCCCTAATGTGACCCAGCTCACAGGGTCTCCGGCTCACCCCACCCAAACCCACACGCCCCAACACATTCCCTGGTTCAGCCCCTCTGCCCTATTCAGCCAAACTGGGCCTTTGCAACCTAACTATGCATCGTTGTTTCTCCTCACCATTAAGGAGAGATCTCCTTTTGTACTTAGCTTGGTTGACTGGTGGATGGATTAATGGATGGATGGATGGATGAATGGATGGATGAATGGATGGATAGATGTATGGGTGGATGGATGGATGGATGGACAGGTCAATGGATCGGTTTTGTAGAGGCAGAGTACCATCTAGGGGTACTGGAGACCGCTGGTGTCAGATCCTTAGTCAATGTCAAATGTAAAACATTAATTCATCAATAACAAAAATGAATAAGCACCTAAATAAATAGATAAATATAAAAACTGGGTTAAAAAATACATGGCGTCTTTGCCTTTCTGCATATGGAATGCTGTGCGGATCTTAACAAGGATAGCATTGTCCTGAGTAGCCCATTTGAAGTCGTGGAATATTTCCTTTTCCTTTTTCTTTTTTTACTTTCTATTTTCTTGATTATTCACTGGAATAAATAGACAGGAATTGAGAGGGAAGGGAGGTAGAGAGAGTTTGAGACAGAGAGAGAGACAACTGCAGCACTTCCGCACCACTTGTAAAGATTTCCCCTGGCAGGTGGGAACCAGGGTGTTGAAGCCCAGTCCTCCTGCATTGTAACATGAGTGCTTAACTGGGTGTGGCACCACCTGGTACCCTTGATGGGACCCTTTTTTTAGCAATGAAAAGAAATTCTCTTGGCAAGGTAATAAATAAATGAAGAAGTAAATAAAAGTGCATTTACATTAACTCAGTGGAAACACACAGGGACATATACGTCTCTGTTACCTGTATTACTTCTTCATGTATGGATTGATTGCCTCAAGGGGTTATTGCCACAGCTGAGTGCCTACGCCAGGAATAATCCACAGCTCCTGCACTCCATTTGTTCCCCTTTCGCTGCCCTTGTTGCTTGGTCACTGTGGTGGTTATTGTTTTTGTTGTTGTTGTTGTTACTGACCTTGCATCTGACAGACATAAAAGGAGAGAGCAGAGGAAATACAGGGTGGGAGAGAAAGATAGAGCTCCTAAAGACCTGCTTCACCCCCTGTAAAGCGAGTCCCCTGCAGGTGGCGGTCTGGGGGCCAGACCCCAAATCCCTCCACCTGTCCCCTCTATTCGTGAGCGCCACAAGCCCTTAACCCTCTGACATACCGCCAAACCTCCCTGGATTTGCTTTTGAAGGCAGTATCACCTGCCTCGTTTTGAATCCTCATTATCCTGAGGGTCAGTCCTGATGACAGTGTCATGACAGGACACATGGAGATCTCTGTTATCAGAGAGCACCTGGAACAGCAGCTGGGGCTCTAGTGCCAGGGCAGGAGCAACTCCCCATGCACCCTCCACGGAGTCCACCTGCCTGCATTTTGGTCCTTTTCCCTCCAAAAAAGATTTTTCCCTTTTTTCACTTTGAAACAGGCAGCAGACAGGTTACCCAGGCAGGGGAAAAAAAAATAAAAAGCCTTTTTTTTTTTTTTTTTTACCGAAGTGAATGACCATATTCTGGCAAGTATAGGTTTTGAACCTGAAAACTCTGTCTGTCTGTCTCTTAGTCCACAGAAAGAGCCACTAGCCCAGCCAGATCTCACGCTCACATGGGGTGTTTTTCCAGTCAAAGGTCTGCACAGCGCACTAGGGATTGGGCGGCCTGAGACCCAAATGTTACATTGTAGATGGACTGTTTGCAGGTCTTGCTCCCCAGGACATTGGACTGTCTCAACTCCCTCCCCTACAGCATGAAAAAAAGACTCTTGACAACCTTGGAGCAACTGGAGTGGGGGCGAGGGGAGCTGTTTGCATGTCTGCACTGCTCATGCCCAGGTGTCTGTGGGGGTCCGTGGCAGAGGCTGTAAGGGGGCTAGGGGGCAGAAGGAGACTGTTTGAGAGGCAGGCTGCAGGCAGGGGAGCCCAGGAGTGTGTGCAGGGCTGTGTGTGTGTGGGTGTGGTGCAGGGGGTTAGGGCAGGTCCCCCTGCTGGATGGTGAGATGGCAGCTGGGCTGTCCCTGGGCCCTCATGGCTGAAGGGCAGAAGCAGGGTGGCAGTAAAGTAGCGCAGGGAGGAACAGAGTAGATGTTAGTTGGGAGCTGGGGGACAGAGGGTAAGGGGAAAGGGGGCATCCTTGAGGAGGGGTCAGGACTAGAGAGTGGGGGCAGCTGGAGGCATGGAAGGTCCCAGGAATCAGGGACTGACAGGAACCGATTCCTACACCCCCCCCGAACTACTGGATAGAAGCTGCAGAAGCCAGAGCAGCAGCCCTGGCTTGCCTAGGCCAAGGGCCCTGAGTGAGTCCCTCTGAGGATGAGGAAGAGGAGGAGGGGGTGGAGGAGGAGGAGGAGGAAGAGCAGGAGGAAGAGGAGGAAGAGAAGGAGGAAGAAGAGGAGGAGGAGGAGGCGGAGGAGGAGGAGGAGGAGGGGCAGGAGGGCAGCTGTCAATAGGCAACGGGATTAATGGAGGCCTCCATTACGGAGGCATGTGTCCAGGCAGGCACCCACCAACCCTCAGGGGCAGCTCAGGGCACCCAGGGACTTGGTGTGGGTATCTCTGGGGCGGGGACTGTCAGTCAGTCAGCAAGACTGTGTGTCAGTGCACATGGTGGGACAGGGGCCTGGCGGACCTTGGTCCCCCGCCCTGGACTGTCAGATGCCAGCCCCATGCCCAGACACACACCAATCTGCCCATAGCCCCTTGGCCCGGCCGACCAGCACCTGCTTTGGCCTGGGGCTCTGGCTCTGGTGGCTGGCCACCACCCCTCAGGTCAAGTTCAGCTTGGGGGTCATGGCTGCTGGTCAACTGGATGGGCGGGGTCCCCGTGGCCTAGCAACCACAGGAGCCCTCTGTGATGTCCTAGCCCCTGGCAATCTGTGCTGGCCACACTGGCACTGGGCAGCCCAACTGCTCTGCCACTAGGTCAGGCAACAGCGCCCAGACGCCTGGGCCCTGGCACAGAGGGACGGAAGGATGCGAAGACAGTGCTGACCGACGAGGGACCTCAGGGCTGGCAGCCAAGAGAAGACAGGTGGAGGTGCTCCCGGGATCCAGGGAGCCCAGGCCAGAGCTGCCTGCATGCCTGCCTGCCTGCCTTCCTGGATGTCTGTATGCTGCCTTTGTCCAGGTAGGTTTCTCAGGTCCCCTCCAATCCTGTCCTCTCCTGTCCTCTCCTGCCCTCACCATCCTCTCCCCTCTCCTCTCCTCCGCACTTTGCTTCTCTCCTTTGTCTGTCCTCTCTTCCAGGTGCCCTGCTCACCAGCTCCAGCACTTGTGATGGTTCTCCAGTGACAGCTGTTCGCAACCCCTTCCACCCCCTGCCTGCCCCTAATGTGACCCAGCTCACAGGGTCTCCGGCTCACCCCACCCAAACCCACACGCCCCAACACATTCCCTGGTTCAGCCCCTCTGCCCTATTCAGCCAAACTGGGCCTTTGCAACCTAACTATGCATCGTTGTTTCTCCTCACCATTAAGGAGAGATCTCCTTTTGTACTTAGCTTGGTTGACTGGTGGATGGATGGATGGATGGATGGATGGATGGATGGATGGATGGATGAATGGATGGATGAATGGATGGATAGATGTATGGGTGGATGGATGGATGGATGGATGGATGGACAGGTCAATGGATCGGTTTTGTAGAGGCAGAGTACCATCTAGGGGTACTGGAGACCGCTGGTGTCAGATCCTTAGTCAATGTCAAATGTAAAACATTAATTCATCAATAACAAAAATGAATAAGCACCTAAATAAATAGATAAATATAAAAACTGGGTTAAAAAATACATGGCGTCTTTGCCTTTCTGCATATGGAATGCTGTGCGGATCTTAACAAGGATAGCATTGTCCTGAGTAGCCCATTTGAAGTCGTGGAATATTTCCTTTTCCTTTTTCTTTTTTTACTTTCTATTTTCTTGATTATTCACTGGAATAAATAGACAGGAATTGAGAGGGAAGGGAGGTAGAGAGAGTTTGAGACAGAGAGAGAGACAACTGCAGCACTTCCGCACCACTTGTAAAGATTTCCCCTGGCAGGTGGGAACCAGGGTGTTGAAGCCCAGTCCTCCTGCATTGTAACATGAGTGCTTAACTGGGTGTGGCACCACCTGGTACCCTTGATGGGACCCTTTTTTTAGCAATGAAAAGAAATTCTCTTGGCAAGGTAATAAATAAATGAAGAAGTAAATAAAAGTGCATTTACATTAACTCAGTGGAAACACACAGGGACATATACGTCTCTGTTACCTGTATTACTTCTTCATGTATGGATTGATTGCCTCAAGGGGTTATTGCCACAGCTGAGTGCCTACGCCAGGAATAATCCACAGCTCCTGCACTCCATTTGTTCCCCTTTCGCTGCCCTTGTTAATTGGTCACTGTGGTGGTTATTGTTTTTGTTGTTGTTGTTGTTACTGACCTTGCATCTGACAGACATAAAAGGAGAGAGCAGAGGAAATACAGTGTGGGAGAGAAAGATAGAGCTCCTAAAGACCTGCTTCACCCCCTGTAAAGCGAGTCCCCTGCAGGTGGCGGTCTGGGGGCCAGACCCCAAATCCCTCCACCTGTCCCCTCTATTCGTGAGCGCCACAAGCCCTTAACCCTCTGACATACCGCCAAACCTCCCTGGATTTGCTTTTGAAGGCAGTATCACCTGCCTCGTTTTGAATCCTCATTATCCTGAGGGTCAGTCCTGATGACAGTGTCATGACAGGACACACGGAGATCTCTGTTATCAGAGAGCAACCTGGAACAGCAGCTGGGGCTCTAGTGCCAGGGCAGGAGCAACTCCCCATGCACCCTCCACGGAGTCCACCTGCCTGCATTTTGGTCCTTTTCCCTCCAAAAAAGATTTTTCCCTTTTTTCACTTTGAAACAGGCAGCAGACAGGTTACCCAGGCAGGGGAAAAAAAAATAAAAAGCCTTTTTTTTTTTTTTTTTTTTTTTACCGAAGTGAATGACCATATTCTGGCAAGTATAGGTTTTGAACCTGAAAACTCTGTCTGTCTGTCTCTTAGTCCACAGAAAGAGCCACTAGCCCAGCCAGATCTCACGCTCAGATGGGGTGTTTTTCCAGTCAAAGGTCTGCACAGCGCACTAGGGATTGGGCGGCCTGAGACCCAAATGTTACATTGTAGATGGACTGTTTGCAGGTCTTGCTCCCCAGGACATTGGACTGTCTCAACTCCCTCCCCTACAGCATGAAAAAAAGACTCTTGACAACCTTGGAGCAACTGGAGTGGGGGCGAGGGGAGCTGTTTGCATGTCTGCACTGCTCATGCCCAGGTGTCTGTGGGGGTCCGTGGCAGAGGCTGTAAGGGGGCTAGGGGGCAGAAGGAGACTGTTTGAGAGGCAGGCTGCAGGCAGGGGAGCCCAGGAGTGTGTGCAGGGCTGTGTGTGTGTGGGTGTGGTGCAGGGGGTTAGGGCAGGTCCCCCTGCTGGATGGTGAGATGGCAGCTGGGCTGTCCCTGGGCCCTCATGGCTGAAGGGCAGAAGCAGGGTGGCAGTAAAGTAGCGCAGGGAGGAACAGAGTAGATGTTAGTTGGGAGCTGGGGGACAGAGGGTAAGGGGAAAGGGGGCATCCTTGAGGAGGGGTCAGGACTAGAGAGTGGGGGCAGCTGGAGGCATGGAAGGTCCCAGGAATCAGGGACTGACAGGAACCGATTCCTACACCCCCCCCCCCGAACTACTGGATAGAAGCTGCAGAAGCCAGAGCAGCAGCCCTGGCTTGCCTAGGCCAAGGGCCCTGAGTGAGTCCCTCTGAGGATGAGGAAGAGGAGGGGGTGGAGGAGGAGGAGGAGGAAGAGCAGGAGGAAGAGGAGGAAGAGAAGGAGGAAGAAGAGGAGGAGGAGGAGGCGGAGGAGGAGGAGGAGGAGGGGCAGGAGGGCAGCTGTCAATAGGCAACGGGATTAATGGAGGCCCCCATTACGGAGGCATGTGTCCAGGCAGGCACCCACCAACCCTCAGGGGCAGCTCAGGGCACCCAGGGACTTGGTGTGGGTATCTCTGGGGCGGGGACTGTCAGTCAGTCAGCAAGACTGTGTGTCAGTGCACATGGTGGGACAGGGGCCTGGCAGACCTTGGTCCCCCGCCCTGGACTGTCAGATGCCAGCCCCATGCCCAGACACACACCAATCTGCCCATAGCCCCTTGGCCCGGCCGACCAGCACCTGCTTTGGCCTGGGGCTCTGGCTCTGGTGGCTGGCCACCACCCCTCAGGTCAAGTTCAGCTTGGGGGTCATGGCTGCTGGTCAACTGGATGGGCGGGGTCCCCGTGGCCTAGCAACCACAGGAGCCCTCTGTGATGTCCTAGCCCCTGGCAATCTGTGCTGGCCACACTGGCACTGGGCAGCCCAACTGCTCTGCCACTAGGTCAGGCAACAGCGCCCATATGCCTGGGCCCTGGCACAGAGGGACGGAAGGATGGGAAGACAGTGCTGACCGACGAGGGACCTCAGGGCTGGCAGCCAAGAGAAGACAGGTGGAGGTGCTCCCGGGATCCAGGGAGCCCAGGCCAGAGCTGCCTGCATGCCTGCCTGCCTGCCTTCCTGGATGTCTGTATGCTGCCTTTGTCCAGGTAGGTTTCTCAGGTCCCCTCCAATCCTGTCCTCTCCTGCCCTCACCATCCTCTCCCCTCTCCTCTCCTCCGCACTTTGCTTCTCTCCTTTGTCTGTCCTCTCTTCCAGGTGCCCTGCTCACCAGCTCCAACACTTGTGATGGTTCTCCAGTGACAGCTGTTCGCAACCCCTTCCACCCCCTGCCTGCCCCTAATGTGACCCAGCTCACAGGGTCTCCGGCTCACCCCACCCAAACCCACACGCCCCAACACATTCCCTGGTTCAGCCCCTCTGCCCTATTCAGCCAAACTGGGCCTTTGCAACCTAACTATGCATCGTTGTTTCTCCTCACCATTAAGGAGAGATCTCCTTTTGTACTTAGCTTGGTTGACTGGTGGATGGATTAATGGATGGATGGATGGATGAATGGATGGATGAATGGATGGATAGATGTATGGGTGGATGGATGGATGGATGGACAGGTCAATGGATCGGTTTTGTAGAGGCAGAGTACCATCTAGGGGTACTGGAGACCGCTGGTGTCAGATCCTTAGTCAATGTCAAATGTAAAACATTAATTCATCAATAACAAAAATGAATAAGCACCTAAATAAATAGATAAATATAAAAACTGGGTTTAAAAATACATGGCGTCTTTGCCTTTCTGCATATGGAATGCTGTGCGGATCTTAACAAGGATAGCATTGTCCTGAGTAGCCCATTTGAAGTCGTGGAATATTTCCTTTTCCTTTTTCTTTTTTTACTTTCTATTTTCTTGATTATTCACTGGAATAAATAGACAGGAATTGAGAGGGAAGGGAGGTAGAGAGAGTTTGAGACAGAGAGAGAGACAACTGCAGCACTTCCGCACCACTTGTAAAGATTTCCCCTGGCAGGTGGGAACCAGGGTGTTGAAGCCCAGTCCTCCTGCATTGTAACATGAGTGCTTAACTGGGTGTGGCACAACCTGGTACCCTTGATGGGACCCTTTTTTTAGCAATGAAAAGAAATTCTCTTGGCAAGGTAATAAATAAATGAAGAAGTAAATAAAAGTGCATTTACATTAACTCAGTGGAAACACACAGGGACATATACGTCTCTGTTACCTGTATTACTTCTTCATGTATGGATTGATTGCCTCAAGGGGTTATTGCCACAGCTGAGTGCCTACGCCAGGAATAATCCACAGCTCCTGCACTCCATTTGTTCCCCTTTCGCTGCCCTTGTTGCTTGGTCACTGTGGTGGTTATTGTTTTTGTTGTTGTTGTTGTTACTGACCTTGCATCTGACAGACATAAAAGGAGAGAGCAGAGGAAATACAGGGTGGGAGAGAAAGATAGAGCTCCTAAAGACCTGCTTCACCCCCTGTAAAGCGAGTCCCCTGCAGGTGGCGGTCTGGGGGCCAGACCCCAAATCCCTCCACCTGTCCCCTCTATTCGTGAGCGCCACAAGCCCTTAACCCTCTGACATACCGCCAAACCTCCCTGGATTTGCTTTTGAAGGCAGTATCACCTGCCTCGTTTTGAATCCTCATTATCCTGAGGGTCAGTCCTGATGACAGTGTCATGACAGGACACACGGAGATCTCTGTTATCAGAGATCACCTGGAACAGCAGCTGGGGCTCTAGTGCCAGGGCAGGAGCAACTCCCCATGCACCCTCCACGGAGTCCACCTGCCTGCATTTTGGTCCTTTTCCCTCCAAAAAAGATTTTTCCCTTTTTTCACTTTGAAACAGGCAGCAGACAGGTTACCCAGGCAGGGGAAAAAAAAATAAAAAGCCTTTTTTTTTTTTTTTTTTTTTTTTTTACCGAAGTGAATGACCATCTTCTGGCAAGTATAGGTTTTGAACCTGAAAACTCTGTCTGTCTGTCTCTTAGTCCACAGAAAGAGCCACTAGCCCAGCCAGATCTCACGCTCAGATGGGGTGTTTTTCCAGTCAAAGGTCTGCACAGCGCACTAGGGATTGGGCGGCCTGAGACCCAAATGTTACATTGTAGATGGACTGTTTGCAGGTCTTGCTCCCCAGGACATTGGACTGTCTCAACTCCCTCCCCTACAGCATGAAAAAAAGACTCTTGACAACCTTGGAGCAACTGGAGTGGGGGCGAGGGGAGCTGTTTGCATGTCTGCACTGCTCATGCCCAGGTGTCTGTGGGGGTCCGTGGCAGAGGCTGTAAGGGGGCTAGGGGGCAGAAGGAGACTGTTTGAGAGGCAGGCTGCAGGCAGGGGAGCCCAGGAGTGTGTGCAGGGCTGTGTGTGTGTGGGTGTGGTGCAGGGGGTTAGGGCAGGTCCCCCTGCTGGATGGTGAGATGGCAGCTGGGCTGTCCCTGGGGCCTCATGGCTGAAGGGCAGAAGCAGGGTGGCAGTAAAGTAGCGCAGGGAGGAACAGAGTAGATGTTAGTTGGGAGCTGGGGGACAGAGGGTAAGGGGAAAGGGGGCATCCTTGAGGAGGGGTCAGGACTAGAGAGTGGGGGCAGCTGGAGGCATGGAAGGTCCCAGGAATCAGGGACTGACCGGAACCGATTCCTACACCCCCCCCCAAACTACTGGATAGAAGCTGCAGAAGCCTGAGCAGCAGCCCTGGCTTGCCTAGACCAAGGGCCCTGAGTGAGTCCTTCTGAGGATGAGGAAGAGGAGGAGGGGGTGGAGGAGGAGGAGGAGGAAGAGCAGGAGGAAGAGGAGGAATAGAAGGAGGAAGAAGAGGAGGAGGAGGAGGAGGCGGAGGAGGAGGAGGAGGGGCAGGAGGGCAGCTGTCAATAGGCAACGGGATTAATGGAGGCCTCCATTACGGAGGCATGTGTCCAGGCAGGCACCCACCAACCCTCAGGGGCAGCTCCGGGCACCAGGGACTTGGTGTGGGTTTCTCTGGGCCGGGGACTGTCAGTCAGTCAGCAAGACTGTGTGTCAGTGCACATGGTGGGACAGGGGCCTGGAGGACCTTGGTCCCCCGCCCTGGACTGTCAGATGCCAGCCCCATGCCCAGACACACACCAATCTGCCCATAGCCCCTTGGCCCGGCCGACCAGCACCTGCTTTGACCTGGGGCTCTGGCTCTGGTGGCTGGCCACCACCCCTCAGGTCAAGTTCAGCGTGGGGGTCATGGCTGCTGGTCAACTGGATGGGCGGGGTCCCCGTGGCCTAGCAACCACAGGAGCCCTCTGTGATGTCCTAGCCCCTGGCAATCTGTGCTGGCCACACTGGCACTGGGCAGCCCAACTGCCCTGCCACTAGGTCAGGCAACAGCGTACAGACGCCTGGGCCCTGGCACAGAGGGACGGAAGGATGGAAGACAGTGCTGACCGACAAGGGACCTCAGGGCTGGCAGCCAAGAGAAGACAGGTGGAGGTGTGCCCGGGATCCAGGGAGCCCAGGCCAGAGCTACCTGCATGCCTGCCTGCCTTCCTGGATGTCTGTATGCTGCCTTTGTCCAGGTAGGTTTCTCAGGTCCCCTCCAATCCTGTCCTCTCCTGTCCTCTCCTGTCCTCACCATCCTCTCCCCTCTCCTCTCCTCCGCACTTTGCTTCTCTCTTTGTCTGTCCTCTCTTCCAGGTGCCCTGCTCACCAGCTCCAGCACTTGTGATGGTTCTCCAGTGACAGCTGTTCGCAACCCCTTCCACCCCCTGCCTGCCCCTAATGTGATCCAGCTCACAGGGTCTCCGGCTCACCCCACCCAAACCCACACGCCCCAACACATTCCCTGGTTCAGCCCCTCTGCCCTATTCAGCCAAACTGGGCCTTTGCAACCTACCTATGCATCATTGTTTCTCCTCACCATTAAGGAGAAATCTCCTTTTGTACTTAGCTTGTTTGACTGGTGGATGGATGGATGGATGGATGGATGGATGAATGGATGGATGAATGGATGGATAGATGTATGGGTGGATGGATGGATGGATGGATGGACAGGTCAATGGATCGGTTTTGTAGAGGCAGAGTACCATCTAGGGGTACTGGAGACCGCTGGTGTCAGATCCTTAGTCAATGTCAAATGTAAAACATTAATTCATCAATAACAAAAATGAATAAGCACCTAAATAAATAGATAAATATAAAAACTGGGTTAAAAAATACATGGCGTCTTTGCCTTTCTGCATATGGAATGCTGTGCGGATCTTAACAAGGATAGCATTGTCCTGAGTAGCCCATTTGAAGTCGTGGAATATTTCCTTTTCCTTTTTCTTTTTTTACTTTCTATTTTCTTGATTATTCACTGGAATAAATAGACAGGAATTGAGAGGGAAGGGAGGTAGAGAGAGTTTGAGACAGAGAGAGAGACAACTGCAGCACTTCCGCACCACTTGTAAAGATTTCCCCTGGCAGGTGGGAACCAGGGTGTTGAAGCCCAGTCCTCCTGCATTGTAACATGAGTGCTTAACTGGGTGTGGCACCACCTGGTACCCTTGATGGGACCCTTTTTTTAGCAATGAAAAGAAATTCTCTTGGCAAGGTAATAAATAAATGAAGAAGTAAATAAAAGTGCATTTACATTAACTCAGTGGAAACACACAGGGACATATACGTCTCTGTTACCTGTATTACTTCTTCATGTATGGATTGATTGCCTCAAGGGGTTATTGCCACAGCTGAGTGCCTACGCCAGGAATAATCCACAGCTCCTGCACTCCATTTGTTCCCCTTTCGCTGCCCTTGTTGCTTGGTCACTGTGGTGGTTATTGTTTTTGTTGTTGTTGTTGTTACTGACCTTGCATCTGACAGACATAAAAGGAGAGAGCAGAGGAAATACAGGGTGGGAGAGAAAGATAGAGCTCCTAAAGACCTGCTTCACCCCCTGTAAAGCGAGTCCCCTGCAGGTGGCGGTCTGGGGGCCAGACCCCAAATCCCTCCACCTGTCCCCTCTATTCGTGAGCGCCACAAGCCCTAAACCCTCTGACATACCGCCAAACCTCCCTGGATTTGCTTTTGAAGGCAGTATCACCTGCCTCGTTTTGAATCCTCATTATCCTGAGGGTCAGTCCTGATGACAGTGTCATGACAGGACACACGGAGATCTCTGTTATCAGAGAGCACCTGGAACAGCAGCTGGGGCTCTAGTGCCAGGGCAGGAGCAACTCCCCATGCACCCTCCACGGAGTCCACCTGCCTGCATTTTGGTCCTTTTCCCTCCAAAAAAGATTTTTCCCTTTTTTCACTTTGAAACAGGCAGCAGACAGGTTACCCAGGCAGGGGAAAAAAAAATAAAAAGCCTTTTTTTTTTTTTTTTTTTTTTTTTACCGAAGTGAATGACCATATTCTGGCAAGTATAGGTTTTGAACCTGAAAACTCTGTCTGTCTGTCTCTTAGTCCACAGAAAGAGCCACTAGCCCAGCCAGATCTAACGCTCACATGGGGTGTTTTTCCAGTCAAAGGTCTGCACAGCGCACTAGGGATTGGGCGGCCTGAGACCCAAATGTTACATTGTAGATGGACTGTTTGCAGGTCTTGCTCCCCAGGACATTGGACTGTCTCAACTCCCTCCCCTACAGCATGAAAAAAAGACTCTTGACAACCTTGGAGCAACTGGAGTGGGGGCGAGGGGAGCTGTTTGCATGTCTGCACTGCTCATGCCCAGGTGTCTGTAGGGGTCCGTGGCAGAGGCTGTAAGGGGGCTAGGGGGCAGAAGGAGACTGTTTGAGAGGCAGGCTGCAGGCAGGGGAGCCCAGGAGTGTGTGCAGGGCTGTGTGTGTGTGGGTGTGGTGCAGGGGGTTAGGGCAGGTCCCCCTGCTGGATGGTGAGATGGCAGCTGGGCTGTCCCTGGGCCCTCATGGCTGAAGGGCAGAAGCAGGGTGGCAGTAAAGTAGCGCAGGGAGGAACAGAGTAGATGTTAGTTGGGAGCTGGGGGACAGAGGGTAAGGGGAAAGGGGGCATCCTTGAGGAGGGGTCAGGACTAGAGAGTGGGGGCAGCTGGAGGCATGGAAGGTCCCAGGAATCAGGGACTGACAGGAACCGATTCCTACACCCCCGCCCCGAACTACTGGATAGAAGCTGCAGAAGCCAGAGCAGCAGCCCTGGCTTGCCTAGGCCAAGGGCCCTGAGTGAGTCCCTCTGAGGATGAGGAAGAGGAGGAGGGGGTGGAGGAGGAGGAGGAAGAGCAGGAGGAAGAGGAGGAAGAGAAGGAGGAAGAAGAGGAGGAGGAGGAGGCGGAGGAGGAGGAGGAGGAGGGGCAGGAGGGCAGCTGTCAATAGGCAACGGGATTAATGGAGGCCTCCATTACGGAGGCATGTGTCCAGGCAGGCACCCACCAACCCTCAGGGGCAGCTCAGGGCACCCAGGGACTTGGTGTGGGTATCTCTGGGGCGGGGACTGTCAGTCAGTCAGCAAGACTGTGTGTCAGTGCACATGGTGGGACAGGGGCCTGGCGGACCTTGGTCCCCCGCCCTGGACTGTCAGATGCCAGCCCCATGCCCAGACACACACCAATCTGCCCATAGCCCCTTGGCCCGGCCGACCAGCACCTGCTTTGGCCTGGGGCTCTGGCTCTGGTGGCTGGCCACCACCCCTCAGGTCAAGTTCAGCTTGGGGGTCATGGCTGCTGGTCAACTGGATGGGCGGGGTCCCCGTGGCCTAGCAACCACAGGAGCCCTCTGTGATGTCCTAGCCCCTGGCAATCTGTGCTGGCCACACTGGCACTGGGCAGCCCAACTGCTCTGCCACTAGGTCAGGCAACAGCGCCCAGACGCCTGGGCCCTGGCACAGAGGGACGGAAGGATGGGAAGACAGTGCTGACCGACGAGGGACCTCAGGGCTGGCAGCCAAGAGAAGACAGGTGGAGGTGCTCCCGGGATCCAGGGAGCCCAGGCCAGAGCTGCCTGCATGCCTGCCTGCCTGCCTTCCTGGATGTCTGTATGCTGCCTTTGTCCAGGTAGGTTTCTCAGGTCCCCTCCAATCCTGTCCTCTCCTGCCCTCACCATCCTCTCCCCTCTCCTCTCCTCCGCACTTTGCTTCTCTCCTTTGTCTGTCCTCTCTTCCAGGTGCCCTGCTCACCAGCTCCAACACTTGTGATGGTTCTCCAGTGACAGCTGTTCGCAACCCCTTCCACCCCCTGCCTGCCCCTAATGTGACCCAGCTCACAGGGTCTCCGGCTCACCCCACCCAAACCCACACGCCCCAACACATTCCCTGGTTCAGCCCCTCTGCCCTATTCAGCCAAACTGGGCCTTTGCAACCTAACTATGCATCGTTGTTTCTCCTCACCATTAAGGAGAGATCTCCTTTTGTACTTAGCTTGGTTGACTGGTGGATGGATTAATGGATGGATGGATGGATGAATGGATGGATGAATGGATGGATAGATGTATGGGTGGATGGATGGATGGATGGACAGGTCAATGGATCGGTTTTGTAGAGGCAGAGTACCATCTAGGGGTACTGGAGACCGCTGGTGTCAGATCCTTAGTCAATGTCAAATGTAAAACATTAATTCATCAATAACAAAAATGAATAAGCACCTAAATAAATAGATAAATATAAAAACTGGGTTAAAAAATACATGGCGTCTTTGCCTTTCTGCATATGGAATGCTGTGCGGATCTTAACAAGGATAGCATTGTCCTGAGTAGCCCATTTGAAGTCGTGGAATATTTCCTTTTCCTTTTTCTTTTTTTACTTTCTATTTTCTTGATTATTCACTGGAATAAATAGACAGGAATTGAGAGGGAAGGGAGGTAGAGAGAGTTTGAGACAGAGAGAGAGACAACTGCAGCACTTCCGCACCACTTGTAAAGATTTCCCCTGGCAGGTGGGAACCAGGGTGTTGAAGCCCAGTCCTCCTGCATTGTAACATGAGTGCTTAACTGGGTGTGGCACCACCTGGTACCCTTGATGGGACCCTTTTTTTAGCAATGAAAAGAAATTCTCTTGGCAAGGTAATAAATAAATGAAGAAGTAAATAAAAGTGCATTTACATTAACTCAGTGGAAACACACAGGGACATATACGTCTCTGTTACCTGTATTACTTCTTCATGTATGGATTGATTGCCTCAAGGGGTTATTGCCACAGCTGAGTGCCTACGCCAGGAATAATCCACAGCTCCTGCACTCCATTTGTTCCCCTTTCGCTGCCCTTGTTGCTTGGTCACTGTGGTGGTTATTGTTTTTGTTGTTGTTGTTGTTACTGACCTTGCATCTGACAGACATAAAAGGAGAGAGCAGAGGAAATACAGTGTGGGAGAGAAAGATAGAGCTCCTAAAGACCTGCTTCACCCCCTGTAAAGCGAGTCCCCTGCAGGTGGCGGTCTGGGGGCCAGACCCCAAATCCCTCCACCTGTCCCCTCTATTCGTGAGCGCCACAAGCCCTTAACCCTCTGACATACCGCCAAACCTCCCTGGATTTGCTTTTGAAGGCAGTATCACCTGCCTCGTTTTGAATCCTCATTATCCTGAGGGTCAGTCCTGATGACAGTGTCATGACAGGACACACGGAGATCTCTGTTATCAGAGAGCACCTGGAACAGCAGCTGGGGCTCTAGTGCCAGGGCAGGAGCAACTCCCCATGCACCCTCCACGGAGTCCACCTGCCTGCATTTTGGTCCTTTTCCCTCCAAAAAAGATTTTTCCCTTTTTTCACTTTGAAACAGGCAGCAGACAGGTTACCCAGGCAGGGGAAAAAAAATAAAAAGCCTTTTTTTTTTTTTTTTTTTTTACCGAAGTGAATGACCATATTCTGGCAAGTATAGGTTTTGAACCTGAAAACTCTGTCTGTCTGTCTCTTAGTCCACAGAAAGAGCCACTAGCCCAGCCAGATCTAACGCTCACATGGGGTGTTTTTCCAGTCAAAGGTCTGCACAGCGCACTAGGGATTGGGCGGCCTGAGACCCAAATGTTACATTGTAGATGGACTGTTTGCAGGTCTTGCTCCCCAGGACATTGGACTGTCTCAACTCCCTCCCCTACAGCATGAAAAAAAGACTCTTGACAACCTTGGAGCAACTGGAGTGGGGGCGAGGGGAGCTGTTTGCATGTCTGCACTGCTCATGCCCAGGTGTCTGTAGGGGTCCGTGGCAGAGGCTGTAAGGGGGCTAGGGGGCAGAAGGAGACTGTTTGAGAGGCAGGCTGCAGGCAGGGGAGCCCAGTAGTGTGTGCAGGGCTGTGTGTGTGTGGGTGTGGTGCAGGGGGTTAGGGCAGGTCCCCCTGCTGGATGGTGAGATGGCAGCTGGGCTGTCCCTGGGCCCTCATGGCTGAAGGGCAGAAGCAGGGTGGCAGTAAAGTAGCGCAGGGAGGAACAGAGTAGATGTTAGTTGGGAGCTGGGGGACAGAGGGTAAGGGGAAAGGGGGCATCCTTGAGGAGGGGTCAGGACTAGAGAGTGGGGGCAGCTGGAGGCATGGAAGGTCCCAGGAATCAGGGACTGACAGGAACCGATTCCTACACCCCCCCCCCCGAACTACTGGATAGAAGCTGCAGAAGCCAGAGCAGCAGCCCTGGCTTGCCTAGGCCAAGGGCCCTGAGTGAGTCCCTCTGAGGATGAGGAAGAGGAGGAGGGGGTGGAGGAGGAGGAGGAGGAAGAGCAGGAGGAAGAGGAGGAAGAGAAGGAGGAAGAAGAGGAGGAGGAGGAGGCGGAGGAGGAGGAGGAGGAGGGGCAGGAGGGCAGCTGTCAATAGGCAACGGGATTAATGGAGGCCTCCATTACGGAGGCATGTGTCCAGGCAGGCACCCACCAACCCTCAGGGGCAGCTCAGGGCACCCAGGGACTTGGTGTGGGTATCTCTGGGGCGGGGACTGTCAGTCAGTCAGCAAGACTGTGTGTCAGTGCACATGGTGGGACAGGGGCCTGGCGGACCTTGGTCCCCCGCCCTGGACTGTCAGATGCCAGCCCCATGCCCAGACACACACCAATCTGCCCATAGCCCCTTGGCCCGGCCGACCAGCACCTGCTTTGGCCTGGGGCTCTGGCTCTGGTGGCTGGCCACCACCCCTCAGGTCAAGTTCAGCTTGGGGGTCATGGCTGCTGGTCAACTGGATGGGCGGGGTCCCCGTGGCCTAGCAACCACAGGAGCCCTCTGTGATGTCCTAGCCCCTGGCAATCTGTGCTGGCCACACTGGCACTGGGCAGCCCAACTGCTCTGCCACTAGGTCAGGCAACAGCGCCCAGACGCCTGGGCCCTGGTACAGAGGGACGGAAGGATGGGAAGACAGTGCTGACCGACGAGGGACCTCAGGGCTGGCAGCCAAGAGAAGACAGGTGGAGGTGCTCCCGGGATCCAGGGAGCCCAGGCCAGAGCTGCCTGCATGCCTGCCTGCCTGCCTTCCTGGATGTCTGTATGCTGCCTTTGTCCAGGTAGGTTTCTCAGGTCCCCTCCAATCCTGTCCTCTCCTGCCCTCACCATCCTCTCCCCTCTCCTCTCCTCCGCACTTTGCTTCTCTCCTTTGTCTGTCCTCTCTTCCAGGTGCCCTGCTCACCAGCTCCAGCACTTGTGATGGTTCTCCAGTGACAGCTGTTCGCAACCCCTTCCACCCCCTGCCTGCCCCTAATGTGACCCAGCTCACAGGGTCTCCGGCTCACCCCACCCAAACCCACACGCCCCAACACATTCCCTGGTTCAGCCCCTCTGCCCTATTCAGCCAAACTGGGCCTTTGCAACCTAACTATGCATCGTTGTTTCTCCTCACCATTAAGGAGAGATCTCCTTTTGTACTTAGCTTGGTTGACTGGTGGATGGATTAATGGATGGATGGATGGATGAATGGATGGATGAATGGATGGATAGATGTATGGGTGGATGGATGGATGGATGGACAGGTCAATGGATCGGTTTTGTAGAGGCAGAGTACCATCTAGGGGTACTGGAGACCGCTGGTGTCAGATCCTTAGTCAATGTCAAATGTAAAACATTAATTCATCAATAACAAAAATGAATAAGCACCTAAATAAATAGATAAATATAAAAACTGGGTTAAAAAATACATGGCGTCTTTGCCTTTCTGCATATGGAATGCTGTGCGGATCTTAACAAGGATAGCATTGTCCTGAGTAGCCCATTTGAAGTCGTGGAATATTTCCTTTTCCTTTTTCTTTTTTTACTTTCTATTTTCTTGATTATTCACTGGAATAAATAGACAGGAATTGAGAGGGAAGGGAGGTAGAGAGAGTTTGAGACAGAGAGAGAGACAACTGCAGCACTTCCGCACCACTTGTAAAGATTTCCCCTGGCAGGTGGGAACCAGGGTGTTGAAGCCCAGTCCTCCTGCATTGTAACATGAGTGCTTAACTGGGTGTGGCACCACCTGGTACCCTTGATGGGACCCTTTTTTTAGCAATGAAAAGAAATTCTCTTGGCAAGGTAATAAATAAATGAAGAAGTAAATAAAAGTGCATTTACATTAACTCAGTGGAAACACACAGGGACATATACGTCTCTGTTACCTGTATTACTTCTTCATGTATGGATTGATTGCCTCAAGGGGTTATTGCCACAGCTGAGTGCCTACGCCAGGAATAATCCACAGCTCCTGCACTCCATTTGTTCCCCTTTCGCTGCCCTTGTTGCTTGGTCACTGTGGTGGTTATTGTTTTTGTTGTTGTTGTTGTTACTGACCTTGCATCTGACAGACATAAAAGGAGAGAGCAGAGGAAATACAGGGTGGGAGAGAAAGATAGAGCTCCTAAAGACCTGCTTCACCCCCTGTAAAGCGAGTCCCCTGCAGGTGGCGGTCTGGGGGCCAGACCCCAAATCCCTCCACCTGTCCCCTCTATTCGTGAGCGCCACAAGCCCTTAACCCTCTGACATACCGCCAAACCTCCCTGGATTTGCTTTTGAAGGCAGTATCACCTGCCTCGTTTTGAATCCTCATTATCCTGAGGGTCAGTCCTGATGACAGTGTCATGACAGGACACACGGAGATCTCTGTTATCAGAGATCACCTGGAACAGCAGCTGGGGCTCTAGTGCCAGGGCAGGAGCAACTCCCCATGCACCCTCCACGGAGTCCACCTGCCTGCATTTTGGTCCTTTTCCCTCCAAAAAAGATTTTTCCCTTTTTTCACTTTGAAACAGGCAGCAGACAGGTTACCCAGGCAGGGGAAAAAAAAATAAAAAGCCTTTTTTTTTTTTTTTTTTTTTTTTTTTACCGAAGTGAATGACCATCTTCTGGCAAGTATAGGTTTTGAACCTGAAAACTCTGTCTGTCTGTCTCTTAGTCCACAGAAAGAGCCACTAGCCCAGCCAGATCTCACGCTCAGATGGGGTGTTTTTCCAGTCAAAGGTCTGCACAGCGCACTAGGGATTGGGCGGCCTGAGACCCAAATGTTACATTGTAGATGGACTGTTTGCAGGTCTTGCTCCCCAGGACATTGGACTGTCTCAACTCCCTCCCCTACAGCATGAAAAAAAGACTCTTGACAACCTTGGAGCAACTGGAGTGGGGGCGAGGGGAGCTGTTTGCATGTCTGCACTGCTCATGCCCAGGTGTCTGTGGGGGTCCGTGGCAGAGGCTGTAAGGGGGCTAGGGGGCAGAAGGAGACTGTTTGAGAGGCAGGCTGCAGGCAGGGGAGCCCAGGAGTGTGTGCAGGGCTGTGTGTGTGTGGGTGTGGTGCAGGGGGTTAGGGCAGGTCCCCCTGCTGGATGGTGAGATGGCAGCTGGGCTGTCCCTGGGGCCTCATGGCTGAAGGGCAGAAGCAGGGTGGCAGTAAAGTAGCGCAGGGAGGAACAGAGTAGATGTTAGTTGGGAGCTGGGGGACAGAGGGTAAGGGGAAAGGGGGCATCCTTGAGGAGGGGTCAGGACTAGAGAGTGGGGGCAGCTGGAGGCATGGAAGGTCCCAGGAATCAGGGACTGACCGGAACCGATTCCTACACCCCCCCCCAAACTACTGGATAGAAGCTGCAGAAGCCTGAGCAGCAGCCCTGGCTTGCCTAGACCAAGGGCCCTGAGTGAGTCCTTCTGAGGATGAGGAAGAGGAGGAGGGGGTGGAGGAGGAGGAGGAGGAAGAGCAGGAGGAAGAGGAGGAATAGAAGGAGGAAGAAGAGGAGGAGGAGGAGGAGGCGGAGGAGGAGGAGGAGGGGCAGGAGGGCAGCTGTCAATAGGCAACGGGATTAATGGAGGCCTCCATTACGGAGGCATGTGTCCAGGCAGGCACCCACCAACCCTCAGGGGCAGCTCCGGGCACCAGGGACTTGGTGTGGGTTTCTCTGGGCCGGGGACTGTCAGTCAGTCAGCAAGACTGTGTGTCAGTGCACATGGTGGGACAGGGGCCTGGAGGACCTTGGTCCCCCGCCCTGGACTGTCAGATGCCAGCCCCATGCCCAGACACACACCAATCTGCCCATAGCCCCTTGGCCCGGCCGACCAGCACCTGCTTTGACCTGGGGCTCTGGCTCTGGTGGCTGGCCACCACCCCTCAGGTCAAGTTCAGCGTGGGGGTCATGGCTGCTGGTCAACTGGATGGGCGGGGTCCCCGTGGCCTAGCAACCACAGGAGCCCTCTGTGATGTCCTAGCCCCTGGCAATCTGTGCTGGCCACACTGGCACTGGGCAGCCCAACTGCCCTGCCACTAGGTCAGGCAACAGCGTACAGACGCCTGGGCCCTGGCACAGAGGGACGGAAGGATGGAAGACAGTGCTGACCGACAAGGGACCTCAGGGCTGGCAGCCAAGAGAAGACAGGTGGAGGTGTGCCCGGGATCCAGGGAGCCCAGGCCAGAGCTACCTGCATGCCTGCCTGCCTTCCTGGATGTCTGTATGCTGCCTTTGTCCAGGTAGGTTTCTCAGGTCCCCTCCAATCCTGTCCTCTCCTGTCCTCTCCTGTCCTCACCATCCTCTCCCCTCTCCTCTCCTCCGCACTTTGCTTCTCTCTTTGTCTGTCCTCTCTTCCAGGTGCCCTGCTCACCAGCTCCAGCACTTGTGATGGTTCTCCAGTGACAGCTGTTCGCAACCCCTTCCACCCCCTGCCTGCCCCTAATGTGATCCAGCTCACAGGGTCTCCGGCTCACCCCACCCAAACCCACACGCCCCAACACATTCCCTGGTTCAGCCCCTCTGCCCTATTCAGCCAAACTGGGCCTTTGCAACCTACCTATGCATCATTGTTTCTCCTCACCATTAAGGAGAAATCTCCTTTTGTACTTAGCTTGTTTGACTGGTGGATGGATGGATGGATGGATGGATGGATGAATGGATGGATGAATGGATGGATAGATGTATGGGTGGATGGATGGATGGATGGATGGACAGGTCAATGGATCGGTTTTGTAGAGGCAGAGTACCATCTAGGGGTACTGGAGACCGCTGGTGTCAGATCCTTAGTCAATGTCAAATGTAAAACATTAATTCATCAATAACAAAAATGAATAAGCACCTAAATAAATAGATAAATATAAAAACTGGGTTAAAAAATACATGGCGTCTTTGCCTTTCTGCATATGGAATGCTGTGCGGATCTTAACAAGGATAGCATTGTCCTGAGTAGCCCATTTGAAGTCGTGGAATATTTCCTTTTCCTTTTTCTTTTTTTACTTTCTATTTTCTTGATTATTCACTGGAATAAATAGACAGGAATTGAGAGGGAAGGGAGGTAGAGAGAGTTTGAGACAGAGAGAGAGACAACTGCAGCACTTCCGCACCACTTGTAAAGATTTCCCCTGGCAGGTGGGAACCAGGGTGTTGAAGCCCAGTCCTCCTGCATTGTAACATGAGTGCTTAACTGGGTGTGGCACCACCTGGTACCCTTGATGGGACCCTTTTTTTAGCAATGAAAAGAAATTCTCTTGGCAAGGTAATAAATAAATGAAGAAGTAAATAAAAGTGCATTTACATTAACTCAGTGGAAACACACAGGGACATATACGTCTCTGTTACCTGTATTACTTCTTCATGTATGGATTGATTGCCTCAAGGGGTTATTGCCACAGCTGAGTGCCTACGCCAGGAATAATCCACAGCTCCTGCACTCCATTTGTTCCCCTTTCGCTGCCCTTGTTGCTTGGTCACTGTGGTGGTTATTGTTTTTGTTGTTGTTGTTGTTACTGACCTTGCATCTGACAGACATAAAAGGAGAGAGCAGAGGAAATACAGGGTGGGAGAGAAAGATAGAGCTCCTAAAGACCTGCTTCACCCCCTGTAAAGCGAGTCCCCTGCAGGTGGCGGTCTGGGGGCCAGACCCCAAATCCCTCCACCTGTCCCCTCTATTCGTGAGCGCCACAAGCCCTAAACCCTCTGACATACCGCCAAACCTCCCTGGATTTGCTTTTGAAGGCAGTATCACCTGCCTCGTTTTGAATCCTCATTATCCTGAGGGTCAGTCCTGATGACAGTGTCATGACAGGACACACGGAGATCTCTGTTATCAGAGAGCACCTGGAACAGCAGCTGGGGCTCTAGTGCCAGGGCAGGAGCAACTCCCCATGCACCCTCCACGGAGTCCACCTGCCTGCATTTTGGTCCTTTTCCCTCCAAAAAAGATTTTTCCCTTTTTTCACTTTGAAACAGGCAGCAGACAGGTTACCCAGGCAGGGGAAAAAAAAATAAAAAGCCTTTTTTTTTTTTTTTTTTTTTTTTTACCGAAGTGAATGACCATATTCTGGCAAGTATAGGTTTTGAACCTGAAAACTCTGTCTGTCTGTCTCTTAGTCCACAGAAAGAGCCACTAGCCCAGCCAGATCTAACGCTCACATGGGGTGTTTTTCCAGTCAAAGGTCTGCACAGCGCACTAGGGATTGGGCGGCCTGAGACCCAAATGTTACATTGTAGATGGACTGTTTGCAGGTCTTGCTCCCCAGGACATTGGACTGTCTCAACTCCCTCCCCTACAGCATGAAAAAAAGACTCTTGACAACCTTGGAGCAACTGGAGTGGGGGCGAGGGGAGCTGTTTGCATGTCTGCACTGCTCATGCCCAGGTGTCTGTAGGGGTCCGTGGCAGAGGCTGTAAGGGGGCTAGGGGGCAGAAGGAGACTGTTTGAGAGGCAGGCTGCAGGCAGGGGAGCCCAGGAGTGTGTGCAGGGCTGTGTGTGTGTGGGTGTGGTGCAGGGGGTTAGGGCAGGTCCCCCTGCTGGATGGTGAGATGGCAGCTGGGCTGTCCCTGGGCCCTCATGGCTGAAGGGCAGAAGCAGGGTGGCAGTAAAGTAGCGCAGGGAGGAACAGAGTAGATGTTAGTTGGGAGCTGGGGGACAGAGGGTAAGGGGAAAGGGGGCATCCTTGAGGAGGGGTCAGGACTAGAGAGTGGGGGCAGCTGGAGGCATGGAAGGTCCCAGGAATCAGGGACTGACAGGAACCGATTCCTACACCCCCGCCCCGAACTACTGGATAGAAGCTGCAGAAGCCAGAGCAGCAGCCCTGGCTTGCCTAGGCCAAGGGCCCTGAGTGAGTCCCTCTGAGGATGAGGAAGAGGAGGAGGGGGTGGAGGAGGAGGAGGAAGAGCAGGAGGAAGAGGAGGAAGAGAAGGAGGAAGAAGAGGAGGAGGAGGAGGCGGAGGAGGAGGAGGAGGAGGGGCAGGAGGGCAGCTGTCAATAGGCAACGGGATTAATGGAGGCCTCCATTACGGAGGCATGTGTCCAGGCAGGCACCCACCAACCCTCAGGGGCAGCTCAGGGCACCCAGGGACTTGGTGTGGGTATCTCTGGGGCGGGGACTGTCAGTCAGTCAGCAAGACTGTGTGTCAGTGCACATGGTGGGACAGGGGCCTGGCGGACCTTGGTCCCCCGCCCTGGACTGTCAGATGCCAGCCCCATGCCCAGACACACACCAATCTGCCCATAGCCCCTTGGCCCGGCCGACCAGCACCTGCTTTGGCCTGGGGCTCTGGCTCTGGTGGCTGGCCACCACCCCTCAGGTCAAGTTCAGCTTGGGGGTCATGGCTGCTGGTCAACTGGATGGGCGGGGTCCCCGTGGCCTAGCAACCACAGGAGCCCTCTGTGATGTCCTAGCCCCTGGCAATCTGTGCTGGCCACACTGGCACTGGGCAGCCCAACTGCTCTGCCACTAGGTCAGGCAACAGCGCCCAGACGCCTGGGCCCTGGCACAGAGGGACGGAAGGATGGGAAGACAGTGCTGACCGACGAGGGACCTCAGGGCTGGCAGCCAAGAGAAGACAGGTGGAGGTGCTCCCGGGATCCAGGGAGCCCAGGCCAGAGCTGCCTGCATGCCTGCCTGCCTGCCTTCCTGGATGTCTGTATGCTGCCTTTGTCCAGGTAGGTTTCTCAGGTCCCCTCCAATCCTGTCCTCTCCTGCCCTCACCATCCTCTCCCCTCTCCTCTCCTCCGCACTTTGCTTCTCTCCTTTGTCTGTCCTCTCTTCCAGGTGCCCTGCTCACCAGCTCCAGCACTTGTGATGGTTCTCCAGTGACAGCTGTTCGCAACCCCTTCCACCCCCTGCCTGCCCCTAATGTGACCCAGCTCACAGGGTCTCCGGCTCACCCCACCCAAACCCACACGCCCCAACACATTCCCTGGTTCAGCCCCTCTGCCCTATTCAGCCAAACTGGGCCTTTGCAACCTAACTATGCATCGTTGTTTCTCCTCACCATTAAGGAGAGATCTCCTTTTGTACTTAGCTTGGTTGACTGGTGGATGGATTAATGGATGGATGGATGGATGAATGGATGGATGAATGGATGGATAGATGTATGGGTGGATGGATGGATGGATGGACAGGTCAATGGATCGGTTTTGTAGAGGCAGAGTACCATCTAGGGGTACTGGAGACCGCTGGTGTCAGATCCTTAGTCAATGTCAAATGTAAAACATTAATTCATCAATAACAAAAATGAATAAGCACCTAAATAAATAGATAAATATAAAAACTGGGTTAAAAAATACATGGCGTCTTTGCCTTTCTGCATATGGAATGCTGTGCGGATCTTAACAAGGATAGCATTGTCCTGAGTAGCCCATTTGAAGTCGTGGAATATTTCCTTTTCCTTTTTCTTTTTTTACTTTCTATTTTCTTGATTATTCACTGGAATAAATAGACAGGAATTGAGAGGGAAGGGAGGTAGAGAGAGTTTGAGACAGAGAGAGAGACAACTGCAGCACTTCCGCACCACTTGTAAAGATTTCCCCTGGCAGGTGGGAACCAGGGTGTTGAAGCCCAGTCCTCCTGCATTGTAACATGAGTGCTTAACTGGGTGTGGCACCACCTGGTACCCTTGATGGGACCCTTTTTTTAGCAATGAAAAGAAATTCTCTTGGCAAGGTAATAAATAAATGAAGAAGTAAATAAAAGTGCATTTACATTAACTCAGTGGAAACACACAGGGACATATACGTCTCTGTTACCTGTATTACTTCTTCATGTATGGATTGATTGCCTCAAGGGGTTATTGCCACAGCTGAGTGCCTACGCCAGGAATAATCCACAGCTCCTGCACTCCATTTGTTCCCCTTTCGCTGCCCTTGTTGCTTGGTCACTGTGGTGGTTATTGTTTTTGTTGTTGTTGTTGTTACTGACCTTGCATCTGACAGACATAAAAGGAGAGAGCAGAGGAAATACAGGGTGGGAGAGAAAGATAGAGCTCCTAAAGACCTGCTTCACCCCCTGTAAAGCGAGTCCCCTGCAGGTGGCGGTCTGGGGGCCAGACCCCAAATCCCTCCACCTGTCCCCTCTATTCGTGAGCGCCACAAGCCCTTAACCCTCTGACATACCGCCAAACCTCCCTGGATTTGCTTTTGAAGGCAGTATCACCTGCCTCGTTTTGAATCCTCATTATCCTGAGGGTCAGTCCTGATGACAGTGTCATGACAGGACACACGGAGATCTCTGTTATCAGAGATCACCTGGAACAGCAGCTGGGGCTCTAGTGCCAGGGCAGGAGCAACTCCCCATGCACCCTCCACGGAGTCCACCTGCCTGCATTTTGGTCCTTTTCCCTCCAAAAAAGATTTTTCCCTTTTTTCACTTTGAAACAGGCAGCAGACAGGTTACCCAGGCAGGGGAAAAAAAAATAAAAAGCCTTTTTTTTTTTTTTTTTTTTTTTTTTACCGAAGTGAATGACCATCTTCTGGCAAGTATAGGTTTTGAACCTGAAAACTCTGTCTGTCTGTCTCTTAGTCCACAGAAAGAGCCACTAGCCCAGCCAGATCTCACGCTCAGATGGGGTGTTTTTCCAGTCAAAGGTCTGCACAGCGCACTAGGGATTGGGCGGCCTGAGACCCAAATGTTACATTGTAGATGGACTGTTTGCAGGTCTTGCTCCCCAGGACATTGGACTGTCTCAACTCCCTCCCCTACAGCATGAAAAAAAGACTCTTGACAACCTTGGAGCAACTGGAGTGGGGGCGAGGGGAGCTGTTTGCATGTCTGCACTGCTCATGCCCAGGTGTCTGTGGGGGTCCGTGGCAGAGGCTGTAAGGGGGCTAGGGGGCAGAAGGAGACTGTTTGAGAGGCAGGCTGCAGGCAGGGGAGCCCAGGAGTGTGTGCAGGGCTGTGTGTGTGTGGGTGTGGTGCAGGGGGTTAGGGCAGGTCCCCCTGCTGGATGGTGAGATGGCAGCTGGGCTGTCCCTGGGGCCTCATGGCTGAAGGGCAGAAGCAGGGTGGCAGTAAAGTAGCGCAGGGAGGAACAGAGTAGATGTTAGTTGGGAGCTGGGGGACAGAGGGTAAGGGGAAAGGGGGCATCCTTGAGGAGGGGTCAGGACTAGAGAGTGGGGGCAGCTGGAGGCATGGAAGGTCCCAGGAATCAGGGACTGACCGGAACCGATTCCTACACCCCCCCCCAAACTACTGGATAGAAGCTGCAGAAGCCTGAGCAGCAGCCCTGGCTTGCCTAGACCAAGGGCCCTGAGTGAGTCCTTCTGAGGATGAGGAAGAGGAGGAGGGGGTGGAGGAGGAGGAGGAGGAAGAGCAGGAGGAAGAGGAGGAATAGAAGGAGGAAGAAGAGGAGGAGGAGGAGGAGGCGGAGGAGGAGGAGGAGGGGCAGGAGGGCAGCTGTCAATAGGCAACGGGATTAATGGAGGCCTCCATTACGGAGGCATGTGTCCAGGCAGGCACCCACCAACCCTCAGGGGCAGCTCCGGGCACCAGGGACTTGGTGTGGGTTTCTCTGGGCCGGGGACTGTCAGTCAGTCAGCAAGACTGTGTGTCAGTGCACATGGTGGGACAGGGGCCTGGAGGACCTTGGTCCCCCGCCCTGGACTGTCAGATGCCAGCCCCATGCCCAGACACACACCAATCTGCCCATAGCCCCTTGGCCCGGCCGACCAGCACCTGCTTTGACCTGGGGCTCTGGCTCTGGTGGCTGGCCACCACCCCTCAGGTCAAGTTCAGCGTGGGGGTCATGGCTGCTGGTCAACTGGATGGGCGGGGTCCCCGTGGCCTAGCAACCACAGGAGCCCTCTGTGATGTCCTAGCCCCTGGCAATCTGTGCTGGCCACACTGGCACTGGGCAGCCCAACTGCCCTGCCACTAGGTCAGGCAACAGCGTACAGACGCCTGGGCCCTGGCACAGAGGGACGGAAGGATGGAAGACAGTGCTGACCGACAAGGGACCTCAGGGCTGGCAGCCAAGAGAAGACAGGTGGAGGTGTGCCCGGGATCCAGGGAGCCCAGGCCAGAGCTACCTGCATGCCTGCCTGCCTTCCTGGATGTCTGTATGCTGCCTTTGTCCAGGTAGGTTTCTCAGGTCCCCTCCAATCCTGTCCTCTCCTGTCCTCTCCTGTCCTCACCATCCTCTCCCCTCTCCTCTCCTCCGCACTTTGCTTCTCTCTTTGTCTGTCCTCTCTTCCAGGTGCCCTGCTCACCAGCTCCAGCACTTGTGATGGTTCTCCAGTGACAGCTGTTCGCAACCCCTTCCACCCCCTGCCTGCCCCTAATGTGATCCAGCTCACAGGGTCTCCGGCTCACCCCACCCAAACCCACACGCCCCAACACATTCCCTGGTTCAGCCCCTCTGCCCTATTCAGCCAAACTGGGCCTTTGCAACCTACCTATGCATCATTGTTTCTCCTCACCATTAAGGAGAAATCTCCTTTTGTACTTAGCTTGTTTGACTGGTGGATGGATGGATGGATGGATGGATGGATGAATGGATGGATGAATGGATGGATAGATGTATGGGTGGATGGATGGATGGATGGATGGACAGGTCAATGGATCGGTTTTGTAGAGGCAGAGTACCATCTAGGGGTACTGGAGACCGCTGGTGTCAGATCCTTAGTCAATGTCAAATGTAAAACATTAATTCATCAATAACAAAAATGAATAAGCACCTAAATAAATAGATAAATATAAAAACTGGGTTAAAAAATACATGGCGTCTTTGCCTTTCTGCATATGGAATGCTGTGCGGATCTTAACAAGGATAGCATTGTCCTGAGTAGCCCATTTGAAGTCGTGGAATATTTCCTTTTCCTTTTTCTTTTTTTACTTTCTATTTTCTTGATTATTCACTGGAATAAATAGACAGGAATTGAGAGGGAAGGGAGGTAGAGAGAGTTTGAGACAGAGAGAGAGACAACTGCAGCACTTCCGCACCACTTGTAAAGATTTCCCCTGGCAGGTGGGAACCAGGGTGTTGAAGCCCAGTCCTCCTGCATTGTAACATGAGTGCTTAACTGGGTGTGGCACCACCTGGTACCCTTGATGGGACCCTTTTTTTAGCAATGAAAAGAAATTCTCTTGGCAAGGTAATAAATAAATGAAGAAGTAAATAAAAGTGCATTTACATTAACTCAGTGGAAACACACAGGGACATATACGTCTCTGTTACCTGTATTACTTCTTCATGTATGGATTGATTGCCTCAAGGGGTTATTGCCACAGCTGAGTGCCTACGCCAGGAATAATCCACAGCTCCTGCACTCCATTTGTTCCCCTTTCGCTGCCCTTGTTGCTTGGTCACTGTGGTGGTTATTGTTTTTGTTGTTGTTGTTGTTACTGACCTTGCATCTGACAGACATAAAAGGAGAGAGCAGAGGAAATACAGGGTGGGAGAGAAAGATAGAGCTCCTAAAGACCTGCTTCACCCCCTGTAAAGCGAGTCCCCTGCAGGTGGCGGTCTGGGGGCCAGACCCCAAATCCCTCCACCTGTCCCCTCTATTCGTGAGCGCCACAAGCCCTAAACCCTCTGACATACCGCCAAACCTCCCTGGATTTGCTTTTGAAGGCAGTATCACCTGCCTCGTTTTGAATCCTCATTATCCTGAGGGTCAGTCCTGATGACAGTGTCATGACAGGACACACGGAGATCTCTGTTATCAGAGAGCACCTGGAACAGCAGCTGGGGCTCTAGTGCCAGGGCAGGAGCAACTCCCCATGCACCCTCCACGGAGTCCACCTGCCTGCATTTTGGTCCTTTTCCCTCCAAAAAAGATTTTTCCCTTTTTTCACTTTGAAACAGGCAGCAGACAGGTTACCCAGGCAGGGGAAAAAAAAATAAAAAGCCTTTTTTTTTTTTTTTTTTTTTTTTTACCGAAGTGAATGACCATATTCTGGCAAGTATAGGTTTTGAACCTGAAAACTCTGTCTGTCTGTCTCTTAGTCCACAGAAAGAGCCACTAGCCCAGCCAGATCTAACGCTCACATGGGGTGTTTTTCCAGTCAAAGGTCTGCACAGCGCACTAGGGATTGGGCGGCCTGAGACCCAAATGTTACATTGTAGATGGACTGTTTGCAGGTCTTGCTCCCCAGGACATTGGACTGTCTCAACTCCCTCCCCTACAGCATGAAAAAAAGACTCTTGACAACCTTGGAGCAACTGGAGTGGGGGCGAGGGGAGCTGTTTGCATGTCTGCACTGCTCATGCCCAGGTGTCTGTAGGGGTCCGTGGCAGAGGCTGTAAGGGGGCTAGGGGGCAGAAGGAGACTGTTTGAGAGGCAGGCTGCAGGCAGGGGAGCCCAGGAGTGTGTGCAGGGCTGTGTGTGTGTGGGTGTGGTGCAGGGGGTTAGGGCAGGTCCCCCTGCTGGATGGTGAGATGGCAGCTGGGCTGTCCCTGGGCCCTCATGGCTGAAGGGCAGAAGCAGGGTGGCAGTAAAGTAGCGCAGGGAGGAACAGAGTAGATGTTAGTTGGGAGCTGGGGGACAGAGGGTAAGGGGAAAGGGGGCATCCTTGAGGAGGGGTCAGGACTAGAGAGTGGGGGCAGCTGGAGGCATGGAAGGTCCCAGGAATCAGGGACTGACAGGAACCGATTCCTACACCCCCGCCCCGAACTACTGGATAGAAGCTGCAGAAGCCAGAGCAGCAGCCCTGGCTTGCCTAGGCCAAGGGCCCTGAGTGAGTCCCTCTGAGGATGAGGAAGAGGAGGAGGGGGTGGAGGAGGAGGAGGAAGAGCAGGAGGAAGAGGAGGAAGAGAAGGAGGAAGAAGAGGAGGAGGAGGAGGCGGAGGAGGAGGAGGAGGAGGGGCAGGAGGGCAGCTGTCAATAGGCAACGGGATTAATGGAGGCCTCCATTACGGAGGCATGTGTCCAGGCAGGCACCCACCAACCCTCAGGGGCAGCTCAGGGCACCCAGGGACTTGGTGTGGGTATCTCTGGGGCGGGGACTGTCAGTCAGTCAGCAAGACTGTGTGTCAGTGCACATGGTGGGACAGGGGCCTGGCGGACCTTGGTCCCCCGCCCTGGACTGTCAGATGCCAGCCCCATGCCCAGACACACACCAATCTGCCCATAGCCCCTTGGCCCGGCCGACCAGCACCTGCTTTGGCCTGGGGCTCTGGCTCTGGTGGCTGGCCACCACCCCTCAGGTCAAGTTCAGCTTGGGGGTCATGGCTGCTGGTCAACTGGATGGGCGGGGTCCCCGTGGCCTAGCAACCACAGGAGCCCTCTGTGATGTCCTAGCCCCTGGCAATCTGTGCTGGCCACACTGGCACTGGGCAGCCCAACTGCTCTGCCACTAGGTCAGGCAACAGCGCCCAGACGCCTGGGCCCTGGCACAGAGGGACGGAAGGATGGGAAGACAGTGCTGACCGACGAGGGACCTCAGGGCTGGCAGCCAAGAGAAGACAGGTGGAGGTGCTCCCGGGATCCAGGGAGCCCAGGCCAGAGCTGCCTGCATGCCTGCCTGCCTGCCTTCCTGGATGTCTGTATGCTGCCTTTGTCCAGGTAGGTTTCTCAGGTCCCCTCCAATCCTGTCCTCTCCTGCCCTCACCATCCTCTCCCCTCTCCTCTCCTCCGCACTTTGCTTCTCTCCTTTGTCTGTCCTCTCTTCCAGGTGCCCTGCTCACCAGCTCCAGCACTTGTGATGGTTCTCCAGTGACAGCTGTTCGCAACCCCTTCCACCCCCTGCCTGCCCCTAATGTGACCCAGCTCACAGGGTCTCCGGCTCACCCCACCCAAACCCACACGCCCCAACACATTCCCTGGTTCAGCCCCTCTGCCCTATTCAGCCAAACTGGGCCTTTGCAACCTAACTATGCATCGTTGTTTCTCCTCACCATTAAGGAGAGATCTCCTTTTGTACTTAGCTTGGTTGACTGGTGGATGGATTAATGGATGGATGGATGGATGAATGGATGGATGAATGGATGGATAGATGTATGGGTGGATGGATGGATGGATGGACAGGTCAATGGATCGGTTTTGTAGAGGCAGAGTACCATCTAGGGGTACTGGAGACCGCTGGTGTCAGATCCTTAGTCAATGTCAAATGTAAAACATTAATTCATCAATAACAAAAATGAATAAGCACCTAAATAAATAGATAAATATAAAAACTGGGTTAAAAAATACATGGCGTCTTTGCCTTTCTGCATATGGAATGCTGTGCGGATCTTAACAAGGATAGCATTGTCCTGAGTAGCCCATTTGAAGTCGTGGAATATTTCCTTTTCCTTTTTCTTTTTTTACTTTCTATTTTCTTGATTATTCACTGGAATAAATAGACAGGAATTGAGAGGGAAGGGAGGTAGAGAGAGTTTGAGACAGAGAGAGAGACAACTGCAGCACTTCCGCACCACTTGTAAAGATTTCCCCTGGCAGGTGGGAACCAGGGTGTTGAAGCCCAGTCCTCCTGCATTGTAACATGAGTGCTTAACTGGGTGTGGCACCACCTGGTACCCTTGATGGGACCCTTTTTTTAGCAATGAAAAGAAATTCTCTTGGCAAGGTAATAAATAAATGAAGAAGTAAATAAAAGTGCATTTACATTAACTCAGTGGAAACACACAGGGACATATACGTCTCTGTTACCTGTATTACTTCTTCATGTATGGATTGATTGCCTCAAGGGGTTATTGCCACAGCTGAGTGCCTACGCCAGGAATAATCCACAGCTCCTGCACTCCATTTGTTCCCCTTTCGCTGCCCTTGTTGCTTGGTCACTGTGGTGGTTATTGTTTTTGTTGTTGTTGTTGTTACTGACCTTGCATCTGACAGACATAAAAGGAGAGAGCAGAGGAAATACAGTGTGGGAGAGAAAGATAGAGCTCCTAAAGACCTGCTTCACCCCCTGTAAAGTGAGTCCCCTGCAGGTGGCGGTCTGGGGGCCAGACCCCAAATCCCTCCACCTGTCCCCTCTATTCGTGAGCGCCACAAGCCCTTAACCCTCTGACATACCGCCAAACCTCCCTGGATTTGCTTTTGAAGGCAGTATCACCTGCCTCGTTTTGAATCCTCATTATCCTGAGGGTCAGTCCTGATGACAGTGTCATGACAGGACACACGGAGATCTCTGTTATCAGAGAGCACCTGGAACAGCAGCTGGGGCTCTAGTGCCAGGGCAGGAGCAACTCCCCATGCACCCTCCACGGAGTCCACCTGCCTGCATTTTGGTCCTTTTCCCTCCAAAAAAGATTTTTCCCTTTTTTCACTTTGAAACAGGCAGCAGACAGGTTACCCAGGCAGGGGAAAAAAAAATAAAAAGCCTTTTTTTTTTTTTTTTTTTTTTTTACCGAAGTGAATGACCATATTCTGGCAAGTATAGGTTTTGAACCTGAAAACTCTGTCTGTCTGTCTCTTAGTCCACAGAAAGAGCCACTAGCCCAGCCAGATCTCACGCTCACATGGGGTGTTTTTCCAGTCAAAGGTCTGCACAGCGCACTAGGGATTGGGCGGCCTGAGACCCAAATGTTACATTGTAGATGGACTGTTTGCAGGTCTTGCTCCCCAGGACATTGGACTGTCTCAACTCCCTCCCCTACAGCATGAAAAAAAGACTCTTGACAACCTTGGAGCAACTGGAGTGGGGGCGAGGGGAGCTGTTTGCATGTCTGCACTGCTCATGCCCAGGTGTCTGTGGGGGTCCGTGGCAGAGGCTGTAAGGGGGCAGAAGGAGACTGTTTGAGAGGCAGGCTGCAGGCAGGGGAGCCCAGGAGTGTGTGCAGGGCTGTGTGTGTGTGGGTGTGGTGCAGGGGGTTAGGGCAGGTCCCCCTGCTGGATGGTGAGATGGCAGCTGGGCTGTCCCTGGGCCCTCATGGCTGAAGGGCAGAAGCAGGGTGGCAGTAAAGTAGCGCAGGGAGGAACAGAGTAGATGTTAGTTGGGAGCTGGGGGACAGAGGGTAAGGGGAAAGGGGGCATCCTTGAGGAGGGGTCAGGACTAGAGAGTGGGGGCAGCTGGAGGCATGGAAGGTCCCAGGAATCAGGGACTGACAGGAACCGATTCCTACACCCCCCCCGAACTACTGGATAGAAGCTGCAGAAGCCAGAGCAGCAGCCCTGGCTTGCCTAGGCCAAGGGCCCTGAGTGAGTCCCTCTGAGGATGAGGAAGAGGAGGAGGGGGTGGAGGAGGAGGAGGAGGAAGAGCAGGAGGAAGAGGAGGAAGAGAAGGAGGAAGAAGAGGAGGAGGAGGAGGCGGAGGAGGAGGAGGAGGAGGGGCAGGAGGGCAGCTGTCAATAGGCAACGGGATTAATGGAGGCCTCCATTACGGAGGCATGTGTCCAGGCAGGCACCCACCAACCCTCAGGGGCAGCTCAGGGCACCCAGGGACTTGGTGTGGGTATCTCTGGGGCGGGGACTGTCAGTCAGTCAGCAAGACTGTGTGTCAGTGCACATGGTGGGACAGGGGCCTGGCGGACCTTGGTCCCCCGCCCTGGACTGTCAGATGCCAGCCCCATGCCCAGACACACACCAATCTGCCCATAGCCCCTTGGCCCGGCCGACCAGCACCTGCTTTGGCCTGGGGCTCTGGCTCTGGTGGCTGGCCACCACCCCTCAGGTCAAGTTCAGCTTGGGGGTCATGGCTGCTGGTCAACTGGATGGGCGGGGTCCCCGTGGCCTAGCAACCACAGGAGCCCTCTGTGATGTCCTAGCCCCTGGCAATCTGTGCTGGCCACACTGGCACTGGGCAGCCCAACTGCTCTGCCACTAGGTCAGGCAACAGCGCCCAGATGCCTGGGCCCTGGCACAGAGGGACGGAAGGATGGGAAGACAGTGCTGACCGACGAGGGACCTCAGGGCTGGCAGCCAAGAGAAGACAGGTGGAGGTGCTCCCGGGATCCAGGGAGCCCAGGCCAGAGCTGCCTGCATGCCTGCCTGCCTGCCTTCCTGGATGTCTGTATGCTGCCTTTGTCCAGGTAGGTTTCTCAGGTCCCCTCCAATCCTGTCCTCTCCTGTCCTCTCCTGCCCTCACCATCCTCTCCCCTCTCCTCTCCTCCGCACTTTGCTTCTCTCCTTTGTCTGTCCTCTCTTCCAGGTGCCCTGCTCACCAGCTCCAGCACTTGTGATGGTTCTCCAGTGACAGCTGTTCGCAACCCCTTCCACCCCCTGCCTGCCCCTAATGTGACCCAGCTCACAGGGTCTCCGGCTCACCCCACCCAAACCCACACGCCCCAACACATTCCCTGGTTCAGCCCCTCTGCCCTATTCAGCCAAACTGGGCCTTTGCAACCTAACTATGCATCGTTGTTTCTCCTCACCATTAAGGAGAGATCTCCTTTTGTACTTAGCTTGGTTGACTGGTGGATGGATTAATGGATGGATGGATGGATGAATGGATGGATGAATGGATGGATAGATGTATGGGTGGATGGATGGATGGATGGATGGACAGGTCAATGGATCGGTTTTGTAGAGGCAGAGTACCATATAGGGGTACTGGAGACCGCTGGTGTCAGATCCTTAGTCAATGTCAAATGTAAAACATTAATTCATCAATAACAAAAATGAATAAGCACCTAAATAAATAGATAAATATAAAAACTGGGTTAAAAAATACATGGCGTCTTTGCCTTTCTGCATATGGAATGCTGTGCGGATCTTAACAAGGATAGCATTGTCCTGAGTAGCCCATTTGAAGTCGTGGAATATTTCCTTTTCCTTTTCCTTTTTTTACTTTCTATTTTCTTGATTATTCACTGGAATAAATAGACAGGAATTGAGAGGGAAGGGAGGTAGAGAGAGTTTGAGACAGAGAGAGAGACAACTGCAGCACTTCCGCACCACTTGTAAAGATTTCCCCTGGCAGGTGGGAACCAGGGTGTTGAAGCCCAGTCCTCCTGCATTGTAACATGAGTGCTTAACTGGGTGTGGCACCACCTGGTACCCTTGATGGGACCCTTTTTTTAGCAATGAAAAGAAATTCTCTTGGCAATGTAATAAATAAATGAAGAAGTAAATAAAAGTGCATTTACATTAACTCAGTGGAAACACACAGGGACATATACGTCTCTGTTACCTGTATTACTTCTTCATGTATGGATTGATTGCCTCAAGGGGTTATTGCCACAGCTGAGTGCCTACGCCAGGAATAATCCACAGCTCCTGCACTCCATTTGTTCCCCTTTCGCTGCCCTTGTTGCTTGGTCACTGTGGTGGTTATTGTTTTTGTTGTTGTTGTTGTTACTGACCTTGCATCTGACAGACATAAAAGGAGAGAGCAGAGGAAATACAGGGTGGGAGAGAAAGATAGAGCTCCTAAAGACCTGCTTCACCCCCTGTAAACCGAGTCCCCTGCAGGTGGCGGTCTGGGGGCCAGACCCCAAATCCCTCCACCTGTCCCCTCTATTCGTGAGCGCCACAAGCCCTTAACCCTCTGACATACCGCCAAACCTCCCTGGATTTGCTTTTGAAGGCAGTATCACCTGCCTCGTTTTGAATCCTCATTATCCTGAGGGTCAGTCCTGATGACAGTGTCATGACAGGACACACGGAGATCTCTGTTATCAGAGAGCACCTGGAACAGCAGCTGGGGCTCTAGTGGCAGGGCAGGAGCAACTCCCCATGCACCCTCCACGGAGTCCACCTGCCTGCATTTTGGTCCTTTTCCCTCCAAAAAAGATTTTTCCCTTTTTTCACTTTGAAACAGGCAGCAGACAGGTTACCCAGGCAGGGGAAAAAAAAATAAAAAGCCTTTTTTTTTTTTTTTTTTTTTTTTACCGAAGTGAATGACCATCTTCTGGCAAGTATAGGTTTTGAACCTGAAAACTCTGTCTGTCTGTCTCTTAGTCCACAGAAAGAGCCACTAGCCCAGCCAGATCTCACGCTCAGATGGGGTGTTTTTCCAGTCAAAGGTCTGCACAGCGCACTAGGGATTGGGCGGCCTGAGACCCAAATGTTACATTGTAGATGGACTGTTTGCAGGTCTTGCTCCCCAGGACATTGGACTGTCTCAACTCCCTCCCCTACAGCATGAAAAAAAGACTCTTGACAACCTTGGAGCATCTGGAGTGGGGGCGAGGGGAGCTGTTTGCATGTCTGCACTGATCATGCCCAGGTGTCTGTGGGGGTCCGTGGCAGAGGCTGTAAGGGGGCTAGGGGGCAGAAGGAGACTGTTTGAGAGGCAGGCTGCAGGCAGGGGAGCCCAGGAGTGTGTGCAGGGCTGTGTGTGTGTGGGTGTGGTGCAGGGGGTTAGGGCAGGTCCCCCTGCTGGATGGTGAGATGGCAGCTGGGCTGTCCCTGGGCCCTCATGGCTGAAGGGCAGAAGCAGGGTGGCAGTAAAGTAGCGCAGGGAGGAACAGAGTAGATGTTAGTTGGGAGCTGGGGGACAGAGGGTAAGGGGAAAGGGGGCATCCTTGAGGAGGGGTCAGGACTAGAGAGTGGGGGCAGCTGGAGGCATGGAAGGTCCCAGGAATCAGGGACTGACAGGAACCGATTCCTACATCCCCCCCCAAACTACTGGATAGAAGCTGCAGAAGCCAGAGCAGCAGCCCTGGCTTGCCTAGGCCAAGGGCCCTGAGTGAGTCCCTCTGAGGATGAGGAAGAGGAGGAGGGGGTGGAGGAGGAGGAGGAGGAAGAGCAGGAGGAAGAGGAGGAAGAGAAGGAGGAAGAAGAGGAGGAGGAGGAGGAGGCGGAGGAGGAGGAGGAGGGGCAGGAGGGCAGCTGTCAATAGGCAACGGGATTAATGGAGGCCTCCATTACGGAGGCATGTGTCCAGGCAGGCACCCACCAACCCTCAGGGGCAGCTCCGGGCACCAGGGACTTGGTGTGGGTATCTCTGGGCCGGGGACTGTCAGTCAGTCAGCAAGACTGTGTGTCAGTGCACATGGTGGGACAGGGGCCTGGCGGAGCTTGGTCCCCCGCCCTGGACTGTCAGATGCCAGCCCCATGCCCAGACACACACCAATCTGCCCATAGCCCCTTGGCCCGGCCGACCAGCACCTGCTTTGACCTGGGGCTCTGGCTCTGGTGGCTGGCCACCACCCCTCAGGTCAAGTTCAGCGTGGGGGTCATGGCTGCTGGTCAACTGGATGGGCGGGGTCCCCGTGGCCTAGCAACCACAGGAGCCCTCTGTGATGTCCTAGCCCCTGGCAATCTGTGCTGGCCACACTGGCACTGGGCAGCCCAACTGCCCTGCCACTAGGTCAGGCAACAGCGCACAGACGCCTGGGCCCTGGCACAGAGGGACGGAAGGATGGAAGACAGTGCTGACCGACAAGGGACCTCAGGGCTGGCAGCCAAGAGAAGACAGGTGGAGGTGCTCCCGGGATCCAGGGAGCCCAGGCCAGAGCTGCCTGCATGCCTGCCTGCCTGCCTTCCTGGATGTCTGTATGCTGCCTTTGTCCAGGTAGGTTTCTCAGGTCCCCTCCAATCCTGTCCTCTCCTGTCCTCTCCTGTCCTCACCATCCTCTCCCCTCTCCTCTCCTCCGCACTTTGCTTCTCTCCTTTGTCTGTCCTCTCTTCCAGGTGCCCTGCTCACCAGCTCCAGCACTTGTGATGGTTCTCCAGTGACAGCTGTTCGCAACCCCTTCCACCCCCTGCCTGCCCCTAATGTGACCCAGCTCACAGGGTCTCCGGCTCACCCCACCCAAACCCACACGCCCCAACACATTCCCTGGTTCAGCCCCTCTGCCCTATTCAGCCAAACTGGGCCTTTGCAACCTAACTATGCATCGTTGTTTCTCCTCACCATTAAGGAGAGATCTCCTTTTGTACTTAGCTTGGTTGACTGGTGGATGGATGGATGGATGGATGGATGGATGAATGGATGGATGAATGGATGGATAGATGTATGGGTGGATGGATGGATGGATGGATGGACAGGTCAATGGATCGGTTTTGTAGAGGCAGAGTACCATATAGGGGTACTGGAGACCGCTGGTGTCAGATCCTTAGTCAATGTCAAATGTAAAACATTAATTCATCAATAACAAAAATGAATAAGCACCTAAATAAATAGATAAATATAAAAACTGGGTTAAAAAATACATGGCGTCTTTGCCTTTCTGCATATGGAATGCTGTGCGGATCTTAACAAGGATAGCATTGTCCTGAGTAGCCCATTTGAAGTCGTGGAATATTTCCTTTTCCTTTTTCTTTTTTTACTTTCTATTTTCTTGATTATTCACTGGAATAAATAGACAGGAATTGAGAGGGAAGGGAGGTAGAGAGAGTTTGAGACAGAGAGAGAGACAACTGCAGCACTTCCGCACCACTTGTAAAGATTTCCCCTGGCAGGTGGGAACCAGGGTGTTGAAGCCCAGTCCTCCTGCATTGTAACATGAGTGCTTAACTGGGTGTGGCACCACCTGGTACCCTTGATGGGACCCTTTTTTTAGCAATGAAAAGAAATTCTCTTGGCAATGTAATAAATAAATGAAGAAGTAAATAAAAGTGCATTTACATTAACTCAGTGGAAACACACAGGGACATATACGTCTCTGTTACCTGTATTACTTCTTCATGTATGGATTGATTGCCTCAAGGGGTTATTGCCACAGCTGAGTGCCTACGCCAGGAATAATCCACAGCTCCTGCACTCCATTTGTTCCCCTTTCGCTGCCCTTGTTGCTTGGTCACTGTGGTGGTTATTGTTTTTGTTGTTGTTGTTGTTACTGACCTTGCATCTGACAGACATAAAAGGAGAGAGCAGAGGAAATACAGGGTGGGAGAGAAAGATAGAGCTCCTAAAGACCTGCTTCACCCCCTGTAAACCGAGTCCCCTGCAGGTGGCGGTCTGGGGGCCAGACCCCAAATCCCTCCACCTGTCCCCTCTATTCGTGAGCGCCACAAGCCCTTAACCCTCTGACATACCGCCAAACCTCCCTGGATTTGCTTTTGAAGGCAGTATCACCTGCCTCGTTTTGAATCCTCATTATCCTGAGGGTCAGTCCTGATGACAGTGTCATGACAGGACACACGGAGATCTCTGTTATCAGAGAGCACCTGGAACAGCAGCTGGGGCTCTAGTGGCAGGGCAGGAGCAACTCCCCATGCACCCTCCACGGAGTCCACCTGCCTGCATTTTGGTCCTTTTCCCTCCAAAAAAGATTTTTCCCTTTTTTCACTTTGAAACAGGCAGCAGACAGGTTACCCAGGCAGGGGAAAAAAAAATAAAAAGCCTTTTTTTTTTTTTTTTTTTTTTTTACCGAAGTGAATGACCATCTTCTGGCAAGTATAGGTTTTGAACCTGAAAACTCTGTCTGTCTGTCTCTTAGTCCACAGAAAGAGCCACTAGCCCAGCCAGATCTCACGCTCAGATGGGGTGTTTTTCCAGTCAAAGGTCTGCACAGCGCACTAGGGATTGGGCGGCCTGAGACCCAAATGTTACATTGTAGATGGACTGTTTGCAGGTCTTGCTCCCCAGGACATTGGACTGTCTCAACTCCCTCCCCTACAGCATGAAAAAAAGACTCTTGACAACCTTGGAGCATCTGGAGTGGGGGCGAGGGGAGCTGTTTGCATGTCTGCACTGATCATGCCCAGGTGTCTGTGGGGGTCCGTGGCAGAGGCTGTAAGGGGGCTAGGGGGCAGAAGGAGACTGTTTGAGAGGCAGGCTGCAGGCAGGGGAGCCCAGGAGTGTGTGCAGGGCTGTGTGTGTGTGGGTGTGGTGCAGGGGGTTAGGGCAGGTCCCCCTGCTGGATGGTGAGATGGCAGCTGGGCTGTCCCTGGGCCCTCATGGCTGAAGGGCAGAAGCAGGGTGGCAGTAAAGTAGCGCAGGGAGGAACAGAGTAGATGTTAGTTGGGAGCTGGGGGACAGAGGGTAAGGGGAAAGGGGGCATCCTTGAGGAGGGGTCAGGACTAGAGAGTGGGGGCAGCTGGAGGCATGGAAGGTCCCAGGAATCAGGGACTGACAGGAACCGATTCCTACATCCCCCCCCAAACTACTGGATAGAAGCTGCAGAAGCCAGAGCAGCAGCCCTGGCTTGCCTAGGCCAAGGGCCCTGAGTGAGTCCCTCTGAGGATGAGGAAGAGGAGGAGGGGGTGGAGGAGGAGGAGGAGGAAGAGCAGGAGGAAGAGGAGGAAGAGAAGGAGGAAGAAGAGGAGGAGGAGGAGGAGGCGGAGGAGGAGGAGGAGGGGCAGGAGGGCAGCTGTCAATAGGCAACGGGATTAATGGAGGCCTCCATTACGGAGGCATGTGTCCAGGCAGGCACCCACCAACCCTCAGGGGCAGCTCCGGGCACCAGGGACTTGGTGTGGGTATCTCTGGGCCGGGGACTGTCAGTCAGTCAGCAAGACTGTGTGTCAGTGCACATGGTGGGACAGGGGCCTGGCGGAGCTTGGTCCCCCGCCCTGGACTGTCAGATGCCAGCCCCATGCCCAGACACACACCAATCTGCCCATAGCCCCTTGGCCCGGCCGACCAGCACCTGCTTTGACCTGGGGCTCTGGCTCTGGTGGCTGGCCACCACCCCTCAGGTCAAGTTCAGCGTGGGGGTCATGGCTGCTGGTCAACTGGATGGGCGGGGTCCCCGTGGCCTAGCAACCACAGGAGCCCTCTGTGATGTCCTAGCCCCTGGCAATCTGTGCTGGCCACACTGGCACTGGGCAGCCCAACTGCCCTGCCACTAGGTCAGGCAACAGCGCACAGACGCCTGGGCCCTGGCACAGAGGGACGGAAGGATGGAAGACAGTGCTGACCGACAAGGGACCTCAGGGCTGGCAGCCAAGAGAAGACAGGTGGAGGTGCTCCCGGGATCCAGGGAGCCCAGGCCAGAGCTGCCTGCATGCCTGCCTGCCTGCCTTCCTGGATGTCTGTATGCTGCCTTTGTCCAGGTAGGTTTCTCAGGTCCCCTCCAATCCTGTCCTCTCCTGTCCTCTCCTGTCCTCACCATCCTCTCCCCTCTCCTCTCCTCCGCACTTTGCTTCTCTCCTTTGTCTGTCCTCTCTTCCAGGTGCCCTGCTCACCAGCTCCAGCACTTGTGATGGTTCTCCAGTGACAGCTGTTCGCAACCCCTTCCACCCCCTGCCTGCCCCTAATGTGACCCAGCTCACAGGGTCTCCGGCTCACCCCACCCAAACCCACACGCCCCAACACATTCCCTGGTTCAGCCCCTCTGCCCTATTCAGCCAAACTGGGCCTTTGCAACCTAACTATGCATCGTTGTTTCTCCTCACCATTAAGGAGAGATCTCCTTTTGTACTTAGCTTGGTTGACTGGTGGATGGATGGATGGATGGATGGATGGATGAATGGATGGATGAATGGATGGATAGATGTATGGGTGGATGGATGGATGGATGGATGGACAGGTCAATGGATCGGTTTTGTAGAGGCAGAGTACCATCTAGGGGTACTGGAGACCGCTGGTGTCAGATCCTTAGTCAACGTCAAATGTAAAACATTAATTCATCAATAACAAAAATGAATAAGCACCTAAATAAATAGATAAATATAAAAACTGGGTTAAAAAATACATGGCGTCTTTGCCTTTCTGCATATGGAATGCTGTGCGGATCTTAACAAGGATAGCATTGTCCTGAGTAGCCCATTTGAAGTCGTGGAATATTTCCTTTTCCTTTTTCTTTTTTTACTTTCTATTTTCTTGATTATTCACTGGAATAAATAGACAGGAATTGAGAGGGAAGGGAGGTAGAGAGAGTTTGAGACAGAGAGAGAGACAACTGCAGCACTTCCGCACCACTTGTAAAGATTTCCCCTGGCAGGTGGGAACCAGGGTGTTGAAGCCCAGTCCTCCTGCATTGTAACATGAGTGCTTAACTGGGTGTGGCACCACCTGGTACCCTTGATGGGACCCTTTTTTTAGCAATGAAAAGAAATTCTCTTGGCAAGGTAATAAATAAATGAAGAAGTAAATAAAAGTGCATTTACATTAACTCAGTGGAAACACACAGGGACATATACGTCTCTGTTACCTGTATTACTTCTTCATGTATGGATTGATTGCCTCAAGGGGTTATTGCCACAGCTGAGTGCCTATGCCAGGAATAATCCACAGCTCCTGCACTCCATTTGTTCCCCTTTCGCTGCCCTTGTTGCTTGGTCACTGTGGTGGTTATTGTTTTTGTTGTTGTTGTTGTTACTGACCTTGCATCTGACAGACATAAAAGGAGAGAGCAGAGGAAATACAGGGTGGGAGAGAAAGATAGAGCTCCTAAAGACCTGCTTCACCCCCTGTAAAGCGAGTCCCCTGCAGGTGGCGGTCTGGGGGCCAGACCCCAAATCCCTCCACCTGTCCCCTCTATTCGTGAGCGCCACAAGCCCTTAACCCTCTGACATACCGCCAAACCTCCCTGGATTTGCTTTTGAAGGCAGTATCACCTGCCTCGTTTTGAATCCTCATTATCCTGAGGGTCAGTCCTGATGACAGTGTCATGACAGGACACACGGAGATCTCTGTTATCAGAGAGCAACCTGGAACAGCAGCTGGGGCTCTAGTGCCAGGGCAGGAGCAACTCCCCATGCACCCTCCACGGAGTCCACCTGCCTGCATTTTGGTCCTTTTCCCTCCAAAAAAGATTTTTCCCTTTTTTCACTTTGAAACAGGCAGCAGACAGGTTACCCAGGCAGGGGAAAAAAAAATTAAAAGCCTTTTTTTTTTTTTTTTTTTTTTTTACCGAAGTGAATGACCATCTTCTGGCAAGTATAGGTTTTGAACCTGAAAACTCTGTCTGTCTGTCTCTTAGTCCACAGAAAGAGCCACTAGCCCAGCCAGATCTCACGCTCAGATGGGGTGTTTTTCCAGTCAAAGGTCTGCACAGCGCACTAGGGATTGGGCGGCCTGAGACCCAAATGTTACATTGTAGATGGACTGTTTGCAGGTCTTGCTCCCCAGGACATTGGACTGTCTCAACTCCCTCCCCTACAGCATGAAAAAAAGACTCTTGACAACCTTGGAGCAACTGGAGTGGGGGCGAGGGGAGCTGTTTGCATGTCTGCACTGCTCATGCCCAGGTGTCTGTGGGGGTCCGTGGCAGAGGCTGTAAGGGGGCTAGGGGGCAGAAGGAGACTGTTTGAGAGGCAGGCTGCAGGCAGGGGAGCCCAGGAGTGTGTGCAGGGCTGTGTGTGTGTGGGTGTGGTGCAGGGGGTTAGGGCAGGTCCCCCTGCTGGATGGTGAGATGGCAGCTGGGCTGTCCCTGGGCCCTCATGGCTGAAGGGCAGAAGCAGGGTGGCAGTAAAGTAGCGCAGGGAGGAACAGAGTAGATGTTAGTTGGGAGCTGGGGGACAGAGGGTAAGGGGAAAGGGGGCATCCTTGAGGAGGGGTCAGGACTAGAGAGTGGGGGCAGCTGGAGGCATGGAAGGTCCCAGGAATCAGGGACTGACAGGAACCGATTCCTACACCCCCCCCCGAACTACTGGATAGAAGCTGCAGAAGCCAGAGCAGCAGCCCTGGCTTGCCTAGGCCAAGGGCCCTGAGTGAGTCCCTCTGAGGATGAGGAAGAGGAGGAGGGGGTGGAGGAGGAGGAGGAGGAAGAGCAGGAGGAAGAGGAGGAAGAGAAGGAGGAAGAAGAGGAGGAGGAGGAGGAGGCGGAGTAGGAGGAGGAGGGGCAGGAGGGCAGCTGTCAATAGGCAACGGGATTAATGGAGGCCTCCATTACGGAGGCATGTGTCCAGGCAGGCACCCACCAACCCTCAGGGGCAGCTCCGGGCACCAGGGACTTGGTGTGGGTATCTCTGGGCCGGGGACTGTCAGTCAGTCAGCAAGACTGTGTGTCAGTGCACATGGTGGGACAGGGGCCTGGCGGAGCTTGGTCCCCCGCCCTGGACTGTCAGATGCCAGCCCCATGCCCAGACACACACCAATCTGCCCATAGCCCCTTGGCCCGGCCGACCAGCACCTGCTTTGACCTGGGGCTCTGGCTCTGGTGGCTGGCCACCACCCCTCAGGTCAAGTTCAGCGTGGGGGTCATGGCTGCTGGTCAACTGGATGGGCGGGGTCCCCGTGGCCTAGCAACCACAGGAGCCCTCTGTGATGTCCTAGCCCCTGGCAATCTGTGCTGGCCACACTGGCACTGGGCAGCCCAACTGCCCTGCCACTAGGTCAGGCAACAGCGCACAGACGCCTGGGCCCTGGCACAGAGGGACGGAAGGATGGAAGACAGTGCTGACCGACAAGGGACCTCAGGGCTGGCAGCCAAGAGAAGACAGGTGGAGGTGCTCCCGGGATCCAGGGAGCCCAGGCCAGAGCTGCCTGCATGCCTGCCTGCCTGCCTTCCTGGATGTCTGTATGCTGCCTTTGTCCAGGTAGGTTTCTCAGGTCCCCTCCAATCCTGTCCTCTCCTGTCCTCTCCTGTCCTCACCATCCTCTCCCCTCTCCTCTCCTCCGCACTTTGCTTCTCTCCTTTGTCTGTCCTCTCTTCCAGGTGCCCTGCTCACCAGCTCCAGCACTTGTGATGGTTCTCCAGTGACAGCTGTTCGCAACCCCTTCCACCCCCTGCCTGCCCCTAATGTGACCCAGCTCACAGGGTCTCCGGCTCACCCCACCCAAACCCACACGCCCCAACACATTCCCTGGTTCAGCCCCTCTGCCCTATTCAGCCAAACTGGGCCTTTGCAACCTAACTATGCATCGTTGTTTCTCCTCACCATTAAGGAGAGATCTCCTTTTGTACTTAGCTTGGTTGACTGGTGGATGGATGGATGGATGGATGGATGGATGAATGGATGGATGAATGGATGGATAGATGTATGGGTGGATGGATGGATGGATGGATGGACAGGTCAATGGATCGGTTTTGTAGAGGCAGAGTACCATCTAGGGGTACTGGAGACCGCTGGTGTCAGATCCTTAGTCAACGTCAAATGTAAAACATTAATTCATCAATAACAAAAATGAATAAGCACCTAAATAAATAGATAAATATAAAAACTGGGTTAAAAAATACATGGCGTCTTTGCCTTTCTGCATATGGAATGCTGTGCGGATCTTAACAAGGATAGCATTGTCCTGAGTAGCCCATTTGAAGTCGTGGAATATTTCCTTTTCCTTTTTCTTTTTTTACTTTCTATTTTCTTGATTATTCACTGGAATAAATAGACAGGAATTGAGAGGGAAGGGAGGTAGAGAGAGTTGGAGACAGAGAGAGAGACAACTGCAGCACTTCCGCACCACTTGTAAAGATTTCCCCTGGCAGGTGGGAACCAGGGTGTTGAAGCCCAGTCCTCCTGCATTGTAACATGAGTGCTTAACTGGGTGTGGCACCACCTGGTACCCTTGATGGGACCCTTTTTTTAGCAATGAAAAGAAATTCTCTTGGCAAGGTAATAAATAAATGAAGAAGTAAATAAAAGTGCATTTACATTAACTCAGTGGAAACACACAGGGACATATACGTCTCTGTTACCTGTATTACTTCTTCATGTATGGATTGATTGCCTCAAGGGGTTATTGCCACAGCTGAGTGCCTATGCCAGGAATAATCCACAGCTCCTGCACTCCATTTGTTCCCCTTTCGCTGCCCTTGTTGCTTGGTCACTGTGGTGGTTATTGTTTTTGTTGTTGTTGTTGTTACTGACCTTGCATCTGACAGACATAAAAGGAGAGAGCAGAGGAAATACAGGGTGGGAGAGAAAGATAGAGCTCCTAAAGACCTGCTTCACCCCCTGTAAAGCGAGTCCCCTGCAGGTGGCGGTCTGGGGGCCAGACCCCAAATCCCTCCACCTGTCCCCTCTATTCGTGAGCGCCACAAGCCCTTAACCCTCTGACATACCGCCAAACCTCCCTGGATTTGCTTTTGAAGGCAGTATCACCTGCCTCGTTTTGAATCCTCATTATCCTGAGGGTCAGTCCTGATGACAGTGTCATGACAGGACACACGGAGATCTCTGTTATCAGAGAGCAACCTGGAACAGCAGCTGGGGCTCTAGTGCCAGGGCAGGAGCAACTCCCCATGCACCCTCCACGGAGTCCACCTGCCTGCATTTTGGTCCTTTTCCCTCCAAAAAAGATTTTTCCCTTTTTTCACTTTGAAACAGGCAGCAGACAGGTTACCCAGGCAGGGGAAAAAAAAATTAAAAGCCTTTTTTTTTTTTTTTTTTTTTTTTTACCGAAGTGAATGACCATCTTCTGGCAAGTATAGGTTTTGAACCTGAAAACTCTGTCTGTCTGTCTCTTAGTCCACAGAAAGAGCCACTAGCCCAGCCAGATCTCACGCTCAGATGGGGTGTTTTTCCAGTCAAAGGTCTGCACAGCGCACTAGGGATTGGGCGGCCTGAGACCCAAATGTTACATTGTAGATGGACTGTTTGCAGGTCTTGCTCCCCAGGACATTGGACTGTCTCAACTCCCTCCCCTACAGCATGAAAAAAAGACTCTTGACAACCTTGGAGCAACTGGAGTGGGGGCGAGGGGAGCTGTTTGCATGTCTGCACTGCTCATGCCCAGGTGTCTGTGGGGGTCCGTGGCAGAGGCTGTAAGGGGGCTAGGGGGCAGAAGGAGACTGTTTGAGAGGCAGGCTGCAGGCAGGGGAGCCCAGGAGTGTGTGCAGGGCTGTGTGTGTGTGGGTGTGGTGCAGGGGTTTAGGGCAGGTCCCCCTGCTGGATGGTGAGATGGCAGCTGGGCTGTCCCTGGGCCCTCATGGCTGAAGGGCAGAAGCAGGGTGGCAGTAAAGTAGCGCAGGGAGGAACAGAGTAGATGTTAGTTGGGAGCTGGGGGACAGAGGGTAAGGGGAAAGGGGGCATCCTTGAGGAGGGGTCAGGACTAGAGAGTGGGGGCAGCTGGAGGCATGGAAGGTCCCAGGAATCAGGGACTGACAGGAACCGATTCCTACACCCCCCCCCGAACTACTGGATAGAAGCTGCAGAAGCCAGAGCAGCAGCCCTGGCTTGCCTAGGCCAAGGGCCCTGAGTGAGTCCCTCTGAGGATGAGGAAGAGGAGGAGGGGGTGGAGGAGGAGGAGGAGGAAGAGCAGGAGGAAGAGGAGGAAGAGAAGGAGGAAGAAGAGGAGGAGGAGGAGGAGGCGGAGGAGGAGGAGGAGGGGCAGGAGGGCAGCTGTCAATAGGCAACGGGATTAATGGAGGCCTCCATTACGGAGGCATGTGTCCAGGCAGGCACCCACCAACCCTCAGGGGCAGCTCCGGGCACCAGGGACTTGGTGTGGGTATCTCTGGGCCGGGGACTGTCAGTCAGTCAGCAAGACTGTGTGTCAGTGCACATGGTGGGACAGGGGCCTGGCGGAGCTTGGTCCCCCGCCCTGGACTGTCAGATGCCAGCCCCATGCCCAGACACACACCAATCTGCCCATAGCCCCTTGGCCCGGCCGACCAGCACCTGCTTTGACCTGGGGCTCTGGCTCTGGTGGCTGGCCACCACCCCTCAGGTCAAGTTCAGCGTGGGGGTCATGGCTGCTGGTCAACTGGATGGGCGGGGTCCCCGTGGCCTAGCAACCACAGGAGCCCTCTGTGATGTCCTAGCCCCTGGCAATCTGTGCTGGCCACACTGGCACTGGGCAGCCCAACTGCCCTGCCACTAGGTCAGGCAACAGCGCACAGACGCCTGGGCCCTGGCACAGAGGGACGGAAGGATGGAAGACAGTGCTGACCGACAAGGGACCTCAGGGCTGGCAGCCAAGAGAAGACAGGTGGAGGTGCTCCCGGGATCCAGGGAGCCCAGGCCAGAGCTGCCTGCATGCCTGCCTGCCTGCCTTCCTGGATGTCTGTATGCTGCCTTTGTCCAGGTAGGTTTCTCAGGTCCCCTCCAATCCTGTCCTCTCCTGTCCTCTCCTGTCCTCACCATCCTCTCCCCTCTCCTCTCCTCCGCACTTTGCTTCTCTCCTTTGTCTGTCCTCTCTTCCAGGTGCCCTGCTCACCAGCTCCAGCACTTGTGATGGTTCTCCAGTGACAGCTGTTCGCAACCCCTTCCACCCCCTGCCTGCCCCTAATGTGACCCAGCTCACAGGGTCTCCGGCTCACCCCACCCAAACCCACACGCCCCAACACATTCCCTGGTTCAGCCCCTCTGCCCTATTCAGCCAAACTGGGCCTTTGCAACCTAACTATGCATCGTTGTTTCTCCTCACCATTAAGGAGAGATCTCCTTTTGTACTTAGCTTGGTTGACTGGTGGATGGATGGATGGATGGATGGATGGATGAATGGATGGATGAATGGATGGATAGATGTATGGGTGGATGGATGGATGGATGGATGGACAGGTCAATGGATCGGTTTTGTAGAGGCAGAGTACCATCTAGGGGTACTGGAGACCGCTGGTGTCAGATCCTTAGTCAACGTCAAATGTAAAACATTAATTCATCAATAACAAAAATGAATAAGCACCTAAATAAATAGATAAATATAAAAACTGGGTTAAAAAATACATGGCGTCTTTGCCTTTCTGCATATGGAATGCTGTGCGGATCTTAACAAGGATAGCATTGTCCTGAGTAGCCCATTTGAAGTCGTGGAATATTTCCTTTTCCTTTTTCTTTTTTTACTTTCTATTTTCTTGATTATTCACTGGAATAAATAGACAGGAATTGAGAGGGAAGGGAGGTAGAGAGAGTTGGAGACAGAGAGAGAGACAACTGCAGCACTTCCGCACCACTTGTAAAGATTTCCCCTGGCAGGTGGGAACCAGGGTGTTGAAGCCCAGTCCTCCTGCATTGTAACATGAGTGCTTAACTGGGTGTGGCACCACCTGGTACCCTTGATGGGACCCTTTTTTTAGCAATGAAAAGAAATTCTCTTGGCAAGGTAATAAATAAATGAAGAAGTAAATAAAAGTGCATTTACATTAACTCAGTGGAAACACACAGGGACATATACGTCTCTGTTACCTGTATTACTTCTTCATGTATGGATTGATTGCCTCAAGGGGTTATTGCCACAGCTGAGTGCCTATGCCAGGAATAATCCACAGCTCCTGCACTCCATTTGTTCCCCTTTCGCTGCCCTTGTTGCTTGGTCACTGTGGTGGTTATTGTTTTTGTTGTTGTTGTTGTTACTGACCTTGCATCTGACAGACATAAAAGGAGAGAGCAGAGGAAATACAGGGTGGGAGAGAAAGATAGAGCTCCTAAAGACCTGCTTCACCCCCTGTAAAGCGAGTCCCCTGCAGGTGGCGGTCTGGGGGCCAGACCCCAAATCCCTCCACCTGTCCCCTCTATTCGTGAGCGCCACAAGCCCTTAACCCTCTGACATACCGCCAAACCTCCCTGGATTTGCTTTTGAAGGCAGTATCACCTGCCTCGTTTTGAATCCTCATTATCCTGAGGGTCAGTCCTGATGACAGTGTCATGACAGGACACACGGAGATCTCTGTTATCAGAGAGCAACCTGGAACAGCAGCTGGGGCTCTAGTGCCAGGGCAGGAGCAACTCCCCATGCACCCTCCACGGAGTCCACCTGCCTGCATTTTGGTCCTTTTCCCTCCAAAAAAGATTTTTCCCTTTTTTCACTTTGAAACAGGCAGCAGACAGGTTACCCAGGCAGGGGAAAAAAAAATTAAAAGCCTTTTTTTTTTTTTTTTTTTTTTTTTACCGAAGTGAATGACCATCTTCTGGCAAGTATAGGTTTTGAACCTGAAAACTCTGTCTGTCTGTCTCTTAGTCCACAGAAAGAGCCACTAGCCCAGCCAGATCTCACGCTCAGATGGGGTGTTTTTCCAGTCAAAGGTCTGCACAGCGCACTAGGGATTGGGCGGCCTGAGACCCAAATGTTACATTGTAGATGGACTGTTTGCAGGTCTTGCTCCCCAGGACATTGGACTGTCTCAACTCCCTCCCCTACAGCATGAAAAAAAGACTCTTGACAACCTTGGAGCAACTGGAGTGGGGGCGAGGGGAGCTGTTTGCATGTCTGCACTGCTCATGCCCAGGTGTCTGTGGGGGTCCGTGGCAGAGGCTGTAAGGGGGCTAGGGGGCAGAAGGAGACTGTTTGAGAGGCAGGCTGCAGGCAGGGGAGCCCAGGAGTGTGTGCAGGGCTGTGTGTGTGTGGGTGTGGTGCAGGGGGTTAGGGCAGGTCCCCCTGCTGGATGGTGAGATGGCAGCTGGGCTGTCCCTGGGCCCTCATGGCTGAAGGGCAGAAGCAGGGTGGCAGTAAAGTAGCGCAGGGAGGAACAGAGTAGATGTTAGTTGGGAGCTGGGGGACAGAGGGTAAGGGGAAAGGGGGCATCCTTGAGGAGGGGTCAGGACTAGAGAGTGGGGGCAGCTGGAGGCATGGAAGGTCCCAGGAATCAGGGACTGACAGGAACCGATTCCTACACCCCCCCCCGAACTACTGGATAGAAGCTGCAGAAGCCAGAGCAGCAGCCCTGGCTTGCCTAGGCCAAGGGCCCTGAGTGAGTCCCTCTGAGGATGAGGAAGAGGAGGAGGGGGTGGAGGAGGAGGAGGAGGAAGAGCAGGAGGAAGAGGAGGAAGAGAAGGAGGAAGAAGAGGAGGAGGAGGAGGAGGCGGAGGAGGAGGAGGAGGGGCAGGAGGGCAGCTGTCAATAGGCAACGGGATTAATGGAGGCCTCCATTACGGAGGCATGTGTCCAGGCAGGCACCCACCAACCCTCAGGGGCAGCTCCGGGCACCAGGGACTTGGTGTGGGTATCTCTGGGCCGGGGACTGTCAGTCAGTCAGCAAGACTGTGTGTCAGTGCACATGGTGGGACAGGGGCCTGGCGGAGCTTGGTCCCCCGCCCTGGACTGTCAGATGCCAGCCCCATGCCCAGACACACACCAATCTGCCCATAGCCCCTTGGCCCGGCCGACCAGCACCTGCTTTGACCTGGGGCTCTGGCTCTGGTGGCTGGCCACCACCCCTCAGGTCAAGTTCAGCGTGGGGGTCATGGCTGCTGGTCAACTGGATGGGCGGGGTCCCCGTGGCCTAGCAACCACAGGAGCCCTCTGTGATGTCCTAGCCCCTGGCAATCTGTGCTGGCCACACTGGCACTGGGCAGCCCAACTGCCCTGCCACTAGGTCAGGCAACAGCGCACAGACGCCTGGGCCCTGGCACAGAGGGACGGAAGGATGGAAGACAGTGCTGACCGACAAGGGACCTCAGGGCTGGCAGCCAAGAGAAGACAGGTGGAGGTGCTCCCGGGATCCAGGGAGCCCAGGCCAGAGCTGCCTGCATGCCTGCCTGCCTGCCTTCCTGGATGTCTGTATGCTGCCTTTGTCCAGGTAGGTTTCTCAGGTCCCCTCCAATCCTGTCCTCTCCTGTCCTCTCCTGTCCTCACCATCCTCTCCCCTCTCCTCTCCTCCGCACTTTGCTTCTCTCCTTTGTCTGTCCTCTCTTCCAGGTGCCCTGCTCACCAGCTCCAGCACTTGTGATGGTTCTCCAGTGACAGCTGTTCGCAACCCCTTCCACCCCCTGCCTGCCCCTAATGTGACCCAGCTCACAGGGTCTCCGGCTCACCCCACCCAAACCCACACGCCCCAACACATTCCCTGGTTCAGCCCCTCTGCCCTATTCAGCCAAACTGGGCCTTTGCAACCTAACTATGCATCGTTGTTTCTCCTCACCATTAAGGAGAGATCTCCTTTTGTACTTAGCTTGGTTGACTGGTGGATGGATGGATGGATGGATGGATGGATGAATGGATGGATGAATGGATGGATAGATGTATGGGTGGATGGATGGATGGATGGATGGACAGGTCAATGGATCGGTTTTGTAGAGGCAGAGTACCATCTAGGGGTACTGGAGACCGCTGGTGTCAGATCCTTAGTCAATGTCAAATGTAAAACATTAATTCATCAATAACAAAAATGAATAAGCACCTAAATAAATAGATAAATATAAAAACTGGGTTAAAAAATACATGGCGTCTTTGCCTTTCTGCATATGGAATGCTGTGCGGATCTTAACAAGGATAGCATTGTCCTGAGTAGCCCATTTGAAGTCGTGGAATATTTCCTTTTCCTTTTTCTTTTTTTACTTTCTATTTTCTTGATTATTCACTGGAATAAATAGACAGGAATTGAGAGGGAAGGGAGGTAGAGAGAGTTTGAGACAGAGAGAGAGACAACTGCAGCACTTCCGCACCACTTGTAAAGATTTCCCCTGGCAGGTGGGAACCAGGGTGTTGAAGCCCAGTCCTCCTGCATTGTAACATGAGTGCTTAACTGGGTGTGGCACCACCTGGTACCCTTGATGGGACCCTTTTTTTAGCAATGAAAAGAAATTCTCTTGGCAAGGTAATAAATAAATGAAGAAGTAAATAAAAGTGCATTTACATTAACTCAGTGGAAACACACAGGGACATATACGTCTCTGTTACCTGTATTACTTCTTCATGTATGGATTGATTGCCTCAAGGGGTTATTGCCACAGCTGAGTGCCTACGCCAGGAATAATCCACAGCTCCTGCACTCCATTTGTTCCCCTTTCGCTGCCCTTGTTGCTTGGTCACTGTGGTGGTTATTGTTTTTGTTGTTGTTGTTGTTACTGACCTTGCATCTGACAGACATAAAAGGAGAGAGCAGAGGAAATACAGGGTGGGAGAGAAAGATAGAGCTCCTAAAGACCTGCTTCACCCCCTGTAAAGCGAGTCCCCTGCAGGTGGCGGTCTGGGGGCCAGACCCCAAATCCCTCCACCTGTCCCCTCTATTCGTGAGCGCCACAAGCCCTTAACCCTCTGACATACCGCCAAACCTCCCTGGATTTGCTTTTGAAGGCAGTATCACCTGCCTCGTTTTGAATCCTCATTATCCTGAGGGTCAGTCCTGATGACAGTGTCATGACAGGACACACGGAGATCTCTGTTATCAGAGAGCACCTGGAACAGCAGCTGGGGCTCTAGTGCCAGGGCAGGAGCAACTCCCCATGCACCCTCCACGGAGTCCACCTGCCTGCATTTTGGTCCTTTTCCCTCCAAAAAAGATTTTTCCCTTTTTTCACTTTGAAACAGGCAGCAGACAGGTTACCCAGGCAGGGGAAAAAAAAATAAAAAGCCTTTTTTTTTTTTTTTTTTTTTACCGAAGTGAATGACCATCTTCTGGCAAGTATAGGTTTTGAACCTGAAAACTCTGTCTGTCTGTCTCTTAGTCCACAGAAAGAGCCACTAGCCCAGCCAGATCTCACGCTCAGATGGGGTGTTTTTCCAGTCAAAGGTCTGCACAGCGCACTAGGGATTGGGCGGCCTGAGACCCAAATGTTACATTGTAGATGGACTGTTTGCAGGTCTTGCTCCCCAGGACATTGGACTGTCTCAACTCCCTCCCCTACAGCATGAAAAAAAGACTCTTGACAACCTTGGAGCAACTGGAGTGGGGGCGAGGGGAGCTGTTTGCATGTCTGCACTGCTCATGCCCAGGTGTCTGTGGGGGTCCGTGGCAGAGGCTGTAAGGGGGCTAGGGGGCAGAAGGAGACTGTTTGAGAGGCAGGCTGCAGGCAGGGGAGCCCAGGAGTGTGTGCAGGGCTGTGTGTGTGTGGGTGTGGTGCAGGGGGTTAGGGCAGGTCCCCCTGCTGGATGGTGAGATGGCAGCTGGGCTGTCCCTGGTCCCTCATGGCTGAAGGGCAGAAGCAGGGTGGCAGTAAAGTAGCGCAGGGAGGAACAGAGTAGATGTTAGTTGGGAGCTGGGGGACAGAGGGTAAGGGGAAAGGGGGCATCCTTGAGGAGGGGTCAGGACTAGAGAGTGGGGGCAGCTGGAGGCATGGAAGGTCCCAGGAATCAGGGACTGACCGGAACCGATTCCTACACCCCCCCCAAACTACTGGATAGAAGCTGCAGAAGCCTGAGCAGCAGCCCTGGCTTGCCTAGGCCAAGGGCCCTGAGTGAGTCCTTCTGAGGATGAGGAAGAGGAGGAGGGGGTGGAGGAGGAGGAGGAGGAAGAGCAGGAGGAAGAGGAGGAAGAGAAGGAGGAAGAAGAGGAGGAGGAGGAGGAGGCGGAGGAGGAGGAGGAGGGGCAGGAGGGCAGCTGTCAATAGGCAACGGGATTAATGGAGGCCTCCATTACGGAGGCATGTGTCCAGGCAGGCACCCACCAACCCTCAGGGGCAGCTCCGGGCACCAGGGACTTGGTGTGGGTTTCTCTGGGCCGGGGACTGTCAGTCAGTCAGCAAGACTGTGTGTCAGTGCACATGGTGGGACAGGGGCCTGGAGGACCTTGGTCCCCCGCCCTGGACTGTCAGATGCCAGCCCCATGCCCAGACACACACCAATCTGCCCATAGCCCCTTGGCCCGGCCGACCAGCACCTGCTTTGACCTGGGGCTCTGGCTCTGGTGGCTGGCCACCACCCCTCAGGTCAAGTTCAGCGTGGGGGTCATGGCTGCTGGTCAACTGGATGGGCGGGGTCCCCGTGGCCTAGCAACCACAGGAGCCCTCTGTGATGTCCTAGCCCCTGGCAATCTGTGCTGGCCACACTGGCACTGGGCAGCCCAACTGCCCTGCCACTAGGTCAGGCAACAGCGTACAGACGCCTGGGCCCTGGCACAGAGGGACGGAAGGATGGAAGACAGTGCTGACCGACAAGGGACCTCAGGGCTGGCAGCCAAGAGAAGACAGGTGGAGGTGTGCCCGGGATCCAGGGAGCCCAGGCCAGAGCTACCTGCATGCCTGCCTGCCTTCCTGGATGTCTGTATGCTGCCTTTGTCCAGGTAGGTTTCTCAGGTCCCCTCCAATCCTGTCCTCTCCTGTCCTCTCCTGTCCTCACCATCCTCTCCCCTCTCCTCTCCTCCGCACTTTGCTTCTCTCTTTGTCTGTCCTCTCTTCCAGGTGCCCTGCTCACCAGCTCCAGCACTTGTGATGGTTCTCCAGTGACAGCTGTTCGCAACCCCTTCCACCCCCTGCCTGCCCCTAATGTGATCCAGCTCACAGGGTCTCCGGCTCACCCCACCCAAACCCACACGCCCCAACACATTCCCTGTTTCAGCCCCTCTGCCCTATTCAGCCAAACTGGGCCTTTGCAACCTACCTATGCATCATTGTTTCTCCTCACCATTAAGGAGAAATCTCCTTTTGTACTTAGCTTGGTTGACTGGTGGATGGATGGATGGATGGATGGATGAATGGATGGATGAATGGATGGATAGATGTATGGGTGGATGGATGGATGGATGGACAGGTCAATGGATCGGTTTTGTAGAGGCAGAGTACCATCTAGGGGTACTGGAGACCGCTGGTGTCAGATCCTTAGTCAATGTCAAATGTAAAACATTAATTCATTAATAACAAAAATGAATAAGCACCTAAATAAATAGATAAATATAAAAACTGGGTTAAAAAATACATGGCGTCTTTGCCTTTCTGCATATGGAATGCTGTGCGGATCTTAACAAGGATAGCATTGTCCTGAGTAGCCCATTTGAAGTCGTGGAATATTTCCTTTTCCTTTTTCTTTTTTTACTTTCTATTTTCTTGATTATTCACTGGAATAAATAGACAGGAATTGAGAGGGAAGGGAGGTAGAGAGAGTTTGAGACAGAGAGAGAGACAACTGCAGCACTTCCGCACCACTTGTAAAGATTTCCCCTGGCAGGTGGGAACCAGGGTGTTGAAGCCCAGTCCTCCTGCATTGTAACATGAGTGCTTAACTGGGTGTGGCACCACCTGGTACCCTTGATGGGACCCTTTTTTTAGCAATGAAAAGAAATTCTCTTGGCAAGGTAATAAATAAATGAAGAAGTAAATAAAAGTGCATTTACATTAACTCAGTGGAAACACACAGGGACATATACGTCTCTGTTACCTGTATTACTTCTTCATGTATGGATTGATTGCCTCAAGGGGTTATTGCCACAGCTGAGTGCCTACGCCAGGAATAATCCACAGCTCCTGCACTCCATTTGTTCCCCTTTCGCTGCCCTTGTTGCTTGGTCACTGTGGTGGTTATTGTTTTTGTTGTTGTTGTTGTTACTGACCTTGCATCTGACAGACATAAAAGGAGAGAGCAGAGGAAATACAGGGTGGGAGAGAAAGATAGAGCTCCTAAAGACCTGCTTCACCCCCTGTAAAGCGAGTCCCCTGCAGGTGGCGGTCTGGGGGCCAGACCCCAAATCCCTCCACCTGTCCCCTCTATTCGTGAGCGCCACAAGCCCTTAACCCTCTGACATACCGCCAAACCTCCCTGGATTTGCTTTTGAAGGCAGTATCACCTGCCTCGTTTTGAATCCTCATTATCCTGAGGGTCAGTCCTGATGACAGTGTCATGACAGGACACACGGAGATCTCTGTTATCAGAGAGCACCTGGAACAGCAGCTGGGGCTCTAGTGCCAGGGCAGGAGCAACTCCCCATGCACCCTCCACGGAGTCCACCTGCCTGCATTTTGGTCCTTTTCCCTCCAAAAAAGATTTTTCCCTTTTTTCACTTTGAAACAGGCAGCAGACAGGTTACCCAGGCAGGGGAAAAAAAAATAAAAAGCCTTTTTTTTTTTTTTTTTTTTTACCGAAGTGAATGACCATCTTCTGGCAAGTATAGGTTTTGAACCTGAAAACTCTGTCTGTCTGTCTCTTAGTCCACAGAAAGAGCCACTAGCCCAGCCAGATCTCACGCTCAGATGGGGTGTTTTTCCAGTCAAAGGTCTGCACAGCGCACTAGGGATTGGGCGGCCTGAGACCCAAATGTTACATTGTAGATGGACTGTTTGCAGGTCTTGCTCCCCAGGACATTGGACTGTCTCAACTCCCTCCCCTACAGCATGAAAAAAAGACTCTTGACAACCTTGGAGCAACTGGAGTGGGGGCGAGGGGAGCTGTTTGCATGTCTGCACTGCTCATGCCCAGGTGTCTGTGGGGGTCCGTGGCAGAGGCTGTAAGGGGGCTAGGGGGCAGAAGGAGACTGTTTGAGAGGCAGGCTGCAGGCAGGGGAGCCCAGGAGTGTGTGCAGGGCTGTGTGTGTGTGGGTGTGGTGCAGGGGGTTAGGGCAGGTCCCCCTGCTGGATGGTGAGATGGCAGCTGGGCTGTCCCTGGGCCCTCATGGCTGAAGGGCAGAAGCAGGGTGGCAGTAAAGTAGCGCAGGGAGGAACAGAGTAGATGTTAGTTGGGAGCTGGGGGACAGAGGGTAAGGGGAAAGGGGGCATCCTTGAGGAGGGGTCAGGACTAGAGAGTGGGGGCAGCTGGAGGCATGGAAGGTCCCAGGAATCAGGGACTGACAGGAACCGATTCCTACACCCCCCCCCCGAACTACTGGATAGAAGCTGCAGAAGCCAGAGCAGCAGCCCTGGCTTGCCTAGGCCAAGGGCCCTGAGTGAGTCCCTCTGAGGATGAGGAAGAGGAGGAGGGGGTGGAGGAGGAGGAGGAGGAAGAGCAGGAGGAAGAGGAGGAAGAGAAGGAGGAAGAAGAGGAGGAGGAGGAGGAGGCGGAGGAGGAGGAGGAGGGGCAGGAGGGCAGCTGTCAATAGGCAACGGGATTAATGGAGGCCTCCATTACGGAGGCATGTGTCCAGGCAGGCACCCACCAACCCTCAGGGGCAGCTCCGGGCACCAGGGACTTGGTGTGGGTATCTCTGGGCCGGGGACTGTCAGTCAGTCAGCAAGACTGTGTGTCAGTGCACATGGTGGGACAGGGGCCTGGCGGAGCTTGGTCCCCCGCCCTGGACTGTCAGATGCCAGCCCCATGCCCAGACACACACCAATCTGCCCATAGCCCCTTGGCCCGGCCGACCAGCACCTGCTTTGACCTGGGGCTCTGGCTCTGGTGGCTGGCCACCACCCCTCAGGTCAAGTTCAGCGTGGGGGTCATGGCTGCTGGTCAACTGGATGGGCGGGGTCCCCGTGGCCTAGCAACCACAGGAGCCCTCTGTGATGTCCTAGCCCCTGGCAATCTGTGCTGGCCACACTGGCACTGGGCAGCCCAACTGCCCTGCCACTAGGTCAGGCAACAGCGCACAGACGCCTGGGCCCTGGCACAGAGGGACGGAAGGATGGAAGACAGTGCTGACCGACAAGGGACCTCAGGGCTGGCAGCCAAGAGAAGACAGGTGGAGGTGCTCCCGGGATCCAGGGAGCCCAGGCCAGAGCTGCCTGCATGCCTGCCTGCCTGCCTTCCTGGATGTCTGTATGCTGCCTTTGTCCAGGTAGGTTTCTCAGGTCCCCTCCAATCCTTTCCTCTCCTGTCCTCACCATCCTCTCCCCTCTCCTCTCCTCCGCACTTTGCTTCTCTCCTTTGTCTGTCCTCTCTTCCAGGTGCCCTGCTCACCAGCTCCAGCACTTGTGATGGTTCTCCAGTGACAGCTGTTCGCAACCCCTTCCACCCCCTGCCTGCCCCTAATGTGATCCAGCTCACAGGGTCTCCGGCTCACCCCACCCAAACCCACACGCCCCAACACATTCCCTGGTTCAGCCCCTCTGCCCTATTCAGCCAAACTGGGCCTTTGCAACCTAACTATGCATCGTTGTTTCTCCTCACCATTAAGGAGAGATCTCCTTTTGTACTTAGCTTGGTTGACTGGTGGATGGATGGATGGATGGATGGATGGATGAATGGATGGATGAATGGATGGATAGATGTATGGGTGGATGGATGGATGGATGGATGGACAGGTCAATGGATCGGTTTTGTAGAGGCAGAGTACCATCTAGGGGTACTGGAGACCGCTGGTGTCAGATCCTTAGTCAATGTCAAATGTAAAACATTAATTCATCAATAACAAAAATGAATAAGCACCTAAATAAATAGATAAATATAAAAACTGGGTTAAAAAATACATGGCGTCTTTGCCTTTCTGCATATGGAATGCTGTGCGGATCTTAACAAGGATAGCATTGTCCTGAGTAGCCCATTTGAAGTCGTGGAATATTTCCTTTTCCTTTTTCTTTTTTTACTTTCTATTTTCTTGATTATTCACTGGAATAAATAGACAGGAATTGAGAGGGAAGGGAGGTAGAGAGAGTTTGAGACAGAGAGAGAGACAACTGCAGCACTTCCGCACCACTTGTAAAGATTTCCCCTGGCAGGTGGGAACCAGGGTGTTGAAGCCCAGTCCTCCTGCATTGTAACATGAGTGCTTAACTGGGTGTGGCACCACCTGGTACCCTTGATGGGACCCTTTTTTTAGCAATGAAAAGAAATTCTCTTGGCAAGGTAATAAATAAATGAAGAAGTAAATAAAAGTGCATTTACATTAACTCAGTGGAAACACACAGGGACATATACGTCTCTGTTACCTGTATTACTTCTTCATGTATGGATTGATTGCCTCAAGGGGTTATTGCCACAGCTGAGTGCCTACGCCAGGAATAATCCACAGCTCCTGCACTCCATTTGTTCCCCTTTCGCTGCCCTTGTTGCTTGGTCACTGTGGTGGTTATTGTTTTTGTTGTTGTTGTTGTTACTGACCTTGCATCTGACAGACATAAAAGGAGAGAGCAGAGGAAATACAGGGTGGGAGAGAAAGATAGAGCTCCTAAAGACCTGCTTCACCCCCTGTAAAGCGAGTCCCCTGCAGGTGGCGGTCTGGGGGCCAGACCCCAAATCCCTCCACCTGTCCCCTCTATTCGTGAGCGCCACAAGCCCTTAACCCTCTGACATACCGCCAAACCTCCCTGGATTTGCTTTTGAAGGCAGTATCACCTGCCTCGTTTTGAATCCTCATTATCCTGAGGGTCAGTCCTGATGACAGTGTCATGACAGGACACACGGAGATCTCTGTTATCAGAGAGCACCTGGAACAGCAGCTGGGGCTCTAGTGCCAGGGCAGGAGCAACTCCCCATGCACCCTCCACGGAGTCCACCTGCCTGCATTTTGGTCCTTTTCCCTCCAAAAAAGATTTTTCCCTTTTTTCACTTTGAAACAGGCAGCAGACAGGTTACCCAGGCAGGGGAAAAAAAAATAAAAAGCCTTTTTTTTTTTTTTTTTTTTTTTACCGAAGTGAATGACCATCTTCTGGCAAGTATAGGTTTTGAACCTGAAAACTCTGTCTGTCTGTCTCTTAGTCCACAGAAAGAGCCACTAGCCCAGCCAGATCTCACGCTCAGATGGGGTGTTTTTCCAGTCAAAGGTCTGCACAGCGCACTAGGGATTGGGCGGCCTGAGACCCAAATGTTACATTGTAGATGGACTGTTTGCAGGTCTTGCTCCCCAGGACATTGGACTGTCTCAACTCCCTCCCCTACAGCATGAAAAAAAGACTCTTGACAACCTTGGAGCAACTGGAGTGGGGGCGAGGGGAGCTGTTTGCATGTCTGCACTGCTCATGCCCAGGTGTCTGTGGGGGTCCGTGGCAGAGGCTGTAAGGGGGCTAGGGGGCAGAAGGAGACTGTTTGAGAGGCAGGCTGCAGGCAGGGGAGCCCAGGAGTGTGTGCAGGGCTGTGTGTGTGTGGGTGTGGTGCAGGGGGTTAGGGCAGGTCCCCCTGCTGGATGGTGAGATGGCAGCTGGGCTGTCCCTGGGCCCTCATGGCTGAAGGGCAGAAGCAGGGTGGCAGTAAAGTAGCGCAGGGAGGAACAGAGTAGATGTTAGTTGGGAGCTGGGGGACAGAGGGTAAGGGGAAAGGGGGCATCCTTGAGGAGGGGTCAGGACTAGAGAGTGGGGGCAGCTGGAGGCATGGAAGGTCCCAGGAATCAGGGACTGACCGGAACCGATTCCTACACCCCCCCCAAACTACTGGATAGAAGCTGCAGAAGCCTGAGCAGCAGCCCTGGCTTGCCTAGGCCAAGGGCCCTGAGTGAGTCCTTCTGAGGATGAGGAAGAGGAGGAGGGGGTGGAGGAGGAGGAGGAGGAAGAGCAGGAGGAAGAGGAGGAAGAGAAGGAGGAAGAAGAGGAGGAGGAGGAGGAGGCGGAGGAGGAGGAGGAGGGGCAGGAGGGCAGCTGTCAATAGGCAACGGGATTAATGGAGGCCTCCATTACGGAGGCATGTGTCCAGGCAGGCACCCACCAACCCTCAGGGGCAGCTCCGGGCACCAGGGACTTGGTGTGGGTTTCTCTGGGCCGGGGACTGTCAGTCAGTCAGCAAGACTGTGTGTCAGTGCACATGGTGGGACAGGGGCCTGGAGGACCTTGGTCCCCCGCCCTGGACTGTCAGATGCCAGCCCCATGCCCAGACACACACCAATCTGCCCATAGCCCCTTGGCCCGGCCGACCAGCACCTGCTTTGACCTGGGGCTCTGGCTCTGGTGGCTGGCCACCACCCCTCAGGTCAAGTTCAGCGTGGGGGTCATGGCTGCTGGTCAACTGGATGGGCGGGGTCCCCGTGGCCTAGCAACCACAGGAGCCCTCTGTGATGTCCTAGCCCCTGGCAATCTGTGCTGGCCACACTGGCACTGGGCAGCCCAACTGCCCTGCCACTAGGTCAGGCAACAGCGCACAGACGCCTGGGCCCTGGCACAGAGGGACGGAAGGATGGAAGACAGTGCTGACCGACAAGGGACCTCAGGGCTGGCAGCCAAGAGAAGACAGGTGGAGGTGTGCCCGGGATCCAGGGAGCCCAGGCCAGAGCTACCTGCATGCCTGCCTGCCTTCCTGGATGTCTGTATGCTGCCTTTGTCCAGGTAGGTTTCTCAGGTCCCCTCCAATCCTGTCCTCTCCTGTCCTCTCCTGTCCTCACCATCCTCTCCCCTCTCCTCTCCTCCGCACTTTGCTTCTCTCTTTGTCTGTCCTCTCTTCCAGGTGCCCTGCTCACCAGCTCCAGCACTTGTGATGGTTCTCCAGTGACAGCTGTTCGCAACCCCTTCCACCCCCTGCCTGCCCCTAATGTGATCCAGCTCACAGGGTCTCCGGCTCACCCCACCCAAACCCACACGCCCCAACACATTCCCTGGTTCAGCCCCTCTGCCCTATTCAGCCAAACTGGGCCTTTGCAACCTACCTATGCATCATTGTTTCTCCTCACCATTAAGGAGAAATCTCCTTTTGTACTTAGCTTGGTTGACTGGTGGATGGATGGATGGATGGATGGATGGATGAATGGATGGATGAATGGATGGATAGATGTATGGGTGGATGGATGGATGGATGGACAGGTCAATGGATCGGTTTTGTAGAGGCAGAGTACCATCTAGGGGTACTGGAGACCGCTGGTGTCAGATCCTTAGTCAATGTCAAATGTAAAACATTAATTCATCAATAACAAAAATGAATAAGCACCTAAATAAATAGATAAATATAAAAACTGGGTTAAAAAATACATGGCGTCTTTGCCTTTCTGCATATGGAATGCTGTGCGGATCTTAACAAGGATAGCATTGTCCTGAGTAGCCCATTTGAAGTCGTGGAATATTTCCTTTTCCTTTTTCTTTTTTTACTTTCTATTTTCTTGATTATTCACTGGAATAAATAGACAGGAATTGAGAGGGAAGGGAGGTAGAGAGAGTTTGAGACAGAGAGAGAGACAACTGCAGCACTTCCGCACCACTTGTAAAGATTTCCCCTGGCAGGTGGGAACCAGGGTGTTGAAGCCCAGTCCTCCTGCATTGTAACATGAGTGCTTAACTGGGTGTGGCACCACCTGGTACCCTTGATGGGACCCTTTTTTTAGCAATGAAAAGAAATTCTCTTGGCAAGGTAATAAATAAATGAAGAAGTAAATAAAAGTGCATTTACATTAACTCAGTGGAAACACACAGGGACATATACGTCTCTGTTACCTGTATTACTTCTTCATGTATGGATTGATTGCCTCAAGGGGTTATTGCCACAGCTGAGTGCCTACGCCAGGAATAATCCACAGCTCCTGCACTCCATTTGTTCCCCTTTCGCTGCCCTTGTTGCTTGGTCACTGTGGTGGTTATTGTTTTTGTTGTTGTTGTTGTTACTGACCTTGCATCTGACAGACATAAAAGGAGAGAGCAGAGGAAATACAGGGTGGGAGAGAAAGATAGAGCTCCTAAAGACCTGCTTCACCCCCTGTAAAGCGAGTCCCCTGCAGGTGGCGGTCTGGGGGCCAGACCCCAAATCCCTCCACCTGTCCCCTCTATTCGTGAGCGCCACAAGCCCTTAACCCTCTGACATACCGCCAAACCTCCCTGGATTTGCTTTTGAAGGCAGTATCACCTGCCTCGTTTTGAATCCTCATTATCCTGAGGGTCAGTCCTGATGACAGTGTCATGACAGGACACACGGAGATCTCTGTTATCAGAGAGCACCTGGAACAGCAGCTGGGGCTCTAGTGCCAGGGCAGGAGCAACTCCCCATGCACCCTCCACGGAGTCCACCTGCCTGCATTTTGGTCCTTTTCCCTCCAAAAAAGATTTTTCCCTTTTTTCACTTTGAAACAGGCAGCAGACAGGTTACCCAGGCAGGGGAAAAAAAAAATAAAAAGCCTTTTTTTTTTTTTTTTTTTTTACCGAAGTGAATGACCATCTTCTGGCAAGTATAGGTTTTGAACCTGAAAACTCTGTCTGTCTGTCTCTTAGTCCACAGAAAGAGCCACTAGCCCAGCCAGATCTCACGCTCAGATGGGGTGTTTTTCCAGTCAAAGGTCTGCACAGCGCACTAGGGATTGGGCGGCCTGAGACCCAAATGTTACATTGTAGATGGACTGTTTGCAGGTCTTGCTCCCCAGGACATTGGACTGTCTCAACTCCCTCCCCTACAGCATGAAAAAAAGACTCTTGACAACCTTGGAGCAACTGGAGTGGGGGCGAGGGGAGCTGTTTGCATGTCTGCACTGCTCATGCCCAGGTGTCTGTGGGGGTCCGTGGCAGAGGCTGTAAGGGGGCTAGGGGGCAGAAGGAGACTGTTTGAGAGGCAGGCTGCAGGCAGGGGAGCCCAGGAGTGTGTGCAGGGCTGTGTGTGTGTGGGTGTGGTGCAGGGGGTTAGGGCAGGTCCCACTGCTGGATGGTGAGATGGCAGCTGGGCTGTCCCTGGGCCCTCATGGCTGAAGGGCAGAAGCAGGGTGGCAGTAAAGTAGCGCAGGGAGGAACAGAGTAGATGTTAGTTGGGAGCTGGGGGACAGAGGGTAAGGGGAAAGGGGGCATCCTTGAGGAGGGGTCAGGACTAGAGAGTGGGGGCAGCTGGAGGCATGGAAGGTCCCAGGAATCAGGGACTGACAGGAACCGATTCCTACACCCCCCCCGAACTACTGGATAGAAGCTGCAGAAGCCAGAGCAGCAGCCCTGGCTTGCCTAGGCCAAGGGCCCTGAGTGAGTCCCTCTGAGGATGAGGAAGAGGAGGAGGGGGTGGAGGAGGAGGAGGAGGAAGAGCAGGAGGAAGAGGAGGAAGAGAAGGAGGAAGAAGAGGAGGAGGAGGAGGAGGCGGAGGAGGAGGAGGAGGGGCAGGAGGGCAGCTGTCAATAGGCAACGGGATTAATGGAGGCCTCCATTACGGAGGCATGTGTCCAGGCAGGCACCCACCAACCCTCAGGGGCAGCTCCGGGCACCAGGGACTTGGTGTGGGTATCTCTGGGCCGGGGACTGTCAGTCAGTCAGCAAGACTGTGTGTCAGTGCACATGGTGGGACAGGGGCCTGGCGGAGCTTGGTCCCCCGCCCTGGACTGTCAGATGCCAGCCCCATGCCCAGACACACACCAATCTGCCCATAGCCCCTTGGCCCGGCCGACCAGCACCTGCTTTGACCTGGGGCTCTGGCTCTGGTGGCTGGCCACCACCCCTCAGGTCAAGTTCAGCGTGGGGGTCATGGCTGCTGGTCAACTGGATGGGCGGGGTCCCCGTGGCCTAGCAACCACAGGAGCCCTCTGTGATGTCCTAGCCCCTGGCAATCTGTGCTGGCCACACTGGCACTGGGCAGCCCAACTGCCCTGCCACTAGGTCAGGCAACAGCGCACAGACGCCTGGGCCCTGGCACAGAGGGACGGAAGGATGGAAGACAGTGCTGACCGACAAGGGACCTCAGGGCTGGCAGCCAAGAGAAGACAGGTGGAGGTGCTCCCGGGATCCAGGGAGCCCAGGCCAGAGCTGCCTGCATGCCTGCCTGCCTGCCTTCCTGGATGTCTGTATGCTGCCTTTGTCCAGGTAGGTTTCTCAGGTCCCCTCCAATCCTGTCCTCTCCTGTCCTCTCCTGTCCTCACCATCCTCTCCCCTCTCCTCTCCTCCGCACTTTGCTTCTCTCCTTTGTCTGTCCTCTCTTCCAGGTGCCCTGCTCACCAGCTCCAGCACTTGTGATGGTTCTCCAGTGACAGCTGTTCGCAACCCCTTCCACCCCCTGCCTGCCCCTAATGTGATCCAGCTCACAGGGTCTCCGGCTCACCCCACCCAAACCCACACGCCCCAACACATTCCCTGGTTCAGCCCCTCTGCCCTATTCAGCCAAACTGGGCCTTTGCAACCTAACTATGCATCGTTGTTTCTCCTCACCATTAAGGAGAGATCTCCTTTTGTACTTAGCTTGGTTGACTGGTGGATGGATGGATGGATGGATGGATGGATGGATGGATGAATGGATGGATGAATGGATGGATAGATGTATGGGTGGATGGATGGATGGATGGATGGACAGGTCAATGGATCGGTTTTGTAGAGGCAGAGTACCATCTAGGGGTACTGGAGACCGCTGGTGTCAGATCCTTAGTCAATGTCAAATGTAAAACATTAATTCATCAATAACAAAAATGAATAAGCACCTAAATAAATAGATAAATATAAAAACTGGGTTAAAAAATACATGGCGTCTTTGCCTTTCTGCATATGGAATGCTGTGCGGATCTTAACAAGGATAGCATTGTCCTGAGTAGCCCATTTGAAGTCGTGGAATATTTCCTTTTCCTTTTTCTTTTTTTACTTTCTATTTTCTTGATTATTCACTGGAATAAATAGACAGGAATTGAGAGGGAAGGGAGGTAGAGAGAGTTTGAGACAGAGAGAGAGACAACTGCAGCACTTCCGCACCACTTGTAAAGATTTCCCCTGGCAGGTGGGAACCAGGGTGTTGAAGCCCAGTCCTCCTGCATTGTAACATGAGTGCTTAACTGGGTGTGGCACCACCTGGTACCCTTGATGGGACCCTTTTTTTAGCAATGAAAAGAAATTCTCTTGGCAAGGTAATAAATAAATGAAGAAGTAAATAAAAGTGCATTTACATTAACTCAGTGGAAACACACAGGGACATATACGTCTCTGTTACCTGTATTACTTCTTCATGTATGGATTGATTGCCTCAAGGGGTTATTGCCACAGCTGAGTGCCTACGCCAGGAATAATCCACAGCTCCTGCACTCCATTTGTTCCCCTTTCGCTGCCCTTGTTGCTTGGTCACTGTGGTGGTTATTGTTTTTGTTGTTGTTGTTGTTACTGACCTTGCATCTGACAGACATAAAAGGAGAGAGCAGAGGAAATACAGGGTGGGAGAGAAAGATAGAGCTCCTAAAGACCTGCTTCACCCCCTGTAAAGCGAGTCCCCTGCAGGTGGCGGTCTGGGGGCCAGACCCCAAATCCCTCCACCTGTCCCCTCTATTCGTGAGCGCCACAAGCCCTTAACCCTCTGACATACCGCCAAACCTCCCTGGATTTGCTTTTGAAGGCAGTATCACCTGCCTCGTTTTGAATCCTCATTATCCTGAGGGTCAGTCCTGATGACAGTGTCATGACAGGACACACGGAGATCTCTGTTATCAGAGAGCACCTGGAACAGCAGCTGGGGCTCTAGTGCCAGGGCAGGAGCAACTCCCCATGCACCCTCCACGGAGTCCACCTGCCTGCATTTTGGTCCTTTTCCCTCCAAAAAAGATTTTTCCCTTTTTTCACTTTGAAACAGGCAGCAGACAGGTTACCCAGGCAGGGGAAAAAAAAATAAAAAGCCTTTTTTTTTTTTTTTTTTTTTTTTTACCGAAGTGAATGACCATCTTCTGGCAAGTATAGGTTTTGAACCTGAAAACTCTGTCTGTCTGTCTCTTAGTCCACAGAAAGAGCCACTAGCCCAGCCAGATCTCACGCTCAGATGGGGTGTTTTTCCAGTCAAAGGTCTGCACAGCGCACTAGGGATTGGGCGGCCTGAGACCCAAATGTTACATTGTAGATGGACTGTTTGCAGGTCTTGCTCCCCAGGACATTGGACTGTCTCAACTCCCTCCCCTACAGCATGAAAAAAAGACTCTTGACAACCTTGGAGCAACTGGAGTGGGGGCGAGGGGAGCTGTTTGCATGTCTGCACTGCTCATGCCCAGGTGTCTGTGGGGGTCCGTGGCAGAGGCTGTAAGGGGGCTAGGGGGCAGAAGGAGACTGTTTGAGAGGCAGGCTGCAGGCAGGGGAGCCCAGGAGTGTGTGCAGGGCTGTGTGTGTGTGGGTGTGGTGCAGGGGGTTAGGGCAGGTCCCCCTGCTGGATGGTGAGATGGCAGCTGGGCTGTCCCTGGGCCCTCATGGCTGAAGGGCAGAAGCAGGGTGGCAGTAAAGTAGCGCAGGGAGGAACAGAGTAGATGTTAGTTGGGAGCTGGGGGACAGAGGGTAAGGGGAAAGGGGGCATCCTTGAGGAGGGGTCAGGACTAGAGAGTGGGGGCAGCTGGAGGCATGGAAGGTCCCAGGAATCAGGGACTGACCGGAACCGATTCCTACACCCCCCCCCAAACTACTGGATAGAAGCTGCAGAAGCCTGAGCAGCAGCCCTGGCTTGCCTAGGCCAAGGGCCCTGAGTGAGTCCTTCTGAGGATGAGGAAGAGGAGGAGGGGGTGGAGGAGGAGGAGGAGGAAGAGCAGGAGGAAGAGGAGGAAGAGAAGGAGGAAGAAGAGGAGGAGGAGGAGGAGGCGGAGGAGGAGGAGGAGGGGCAGGAGGGCAGCTTTCAATAGGCAACGGGATTAATGGAGGCCTCCATTACGGAGGCATGTGTCCAGGCAGGCACCCACCAACCCTCAGGGGCAGCTCCGGGCACCAGGGACTTGGTGTGGGTTTCTCTGGGCCGGGGACTGTCAGTCAGTCAGCAAGACTGTGTGTCAGTGCACATGGTGGGACAGGGGCCTGGAGGACCTTGGTCCCCCGCCCTGGACTGTCAGATGCCAGCCCCATGCCCAGACACACACCAATCTGCCCATAGCCCCTTGGCCCGGCCGACCAGCACCTGCTTTGACCTGGGGCTCTGGCTCTGGTGGCTGGCCACCACCCCTCAGGTCAAGTTCAGCGTGGGGGTCATGGCTGCTGGTCAACTGGATGGGCGGGGTCCCCGTGGCCTAGCAACCACAGGAGCCCTCTGTGATGTCCTAGCCCCTGGCAATCTGTGCTGGCCACACTGGCACTGGGCAGCCCAACTGCCCTGCCACTAGGTCAGGCAACAGCGTACAGACGCCTGGGCCCTGGCACAGAGGGACGGAAGGATGGAAGACAGTGCTGACCGACAAGGGACCTCAGGGCTGGCAGCCAAGAGAAGACAGGTGGAGGTGTGCCCGGGATCCAGGGAGCCCAGGCCAGAGCTACCTGCATGCCTGCCTGCCTTCCTGGATGTCTGTATGCTGCCTTTGTCCAGGTAGGTTTCTCAGGTCCCCTCCAATCCTGTCCTCTCCTGTCCTCTCCTGTCCTCACCATCCTCTCCCCTCTCCTCTCCTCCGCACTTTGCTTCTCTCTTTGTCTGTCCTCTCTTCCAGGTGCCCTGCTCACCAGCTCCAGCACTTGTGATGGTTCTCCAGTGACAGCTGTTCGCAACCCCTTCCACCCCCTGCCTGCCCCTAATGTGATCCAGCTCACAGGGTCTCCGGCTCACCCCACCCAAACCCACACGCCCCAACACATTCCCTGGTTCAGCCCCTCTGCCCTATTCAGCCAAACTGGGCCTTTGCAACCTACCTATGCATCATTGTTTCTCCTCACCATTAAGGAGAAATCTCCTTTTGTACTTAGCTTGGTTGACTGGTGGATGGATGGATGGATGGATGGATGGATGAATGGATGGATGAATGGATGGATAGATGTATGGGTGGATGGATGGATGGATGGATGGACAGGTCAATGGATCGGTTTTGTAGAGGCAGAGTACCATCTAGGGGTACTGGAGACCGCTGGTGTCAGATCCTTAGTCAATGTCAAATGTAAAACATTAATTCATCAATAACAAAAATGAATAAGCACCTAAATAAATAGATAAATATAAAAACTGGGTTAAAAAATACATGGCGTCTTTGCCTTTCTGCATATGGAATGCTGTGCGGATCTTAACAAGGATAGCATTGTCCTGAGTAGCCCATTTGAAGTCGTGGAATATTTCCTTTTCCTTTTTCTTTTTTTACTTTCTATTTTCTTGATTATTCACTGGAATAAATAGACAGGAATTGAGAGGGAAGGGAGGTAGAGAGAGTTTGAGACAGAGAGAGAGACAACTGCAGCACTTCCGCACCACTTGTAAAGATTTCCCCTGGCAGGTGGGAACCAGGGTGTTGAAGCCCAGTCCTCCTGCATTGTAACATGAGTGCTTAACTGGGTGTGGCACCACCTGGTACCCTTGATGGGACCCTTTTTTTAGCAATGAAAAGAAATTCTCTTGGCAAGGTAATAAATAAATGAAGAAGTAAATAAAAGTGCATTTACATTAACTCAGTGGAAACACACAGGGACATATACGTCTCTGTTACCTGTATTACTTCTTCATGTATGGATTGATTGCCTCAAGGGGTTATTGCCACAGCTGAGTGCCTACGCCAGGAATAATCCACAGCTCCTGCACTCCATTTGTTCCCCTTTCGCTGCCCTTGTTGCTTGGTCACTGTGGTGGTTATTGTTTTTGTTGTTGTTGTTGTTACTGACCTTGCATCTGACAGACATAAAAGGAGAGAGCAGAGGAAATACAGGGTGGGAGAGAAAGATAGAGCTCCTAAAGACCTGCTTCACCCCCTGTAAAGCGAGTCCCCTGCAGGTGGCGGTCTGGGGGCCAGACCCCAAATCCCTCCACCTGTCCCCTCTATTCGTGAGCGCCACAAGCCCTTAACCCTCTGACATACCGCCAAACCTCCCTGGATTTGCTTTTGAAGGCAGTATCACCTGCCTCGTTTTGAATCCTCATTATCCTGAGGGTCAGTCCTGATGACAGTGTCATGACAGGACACACGGAGATCTCTGTTATCAGAGAGCACCTGGAACAGCAGCTGGGGCTCTAGTGCCAGGGCAGGAGCAACTCCCCATGCACCCTCCACGGAGTCCACCTGCCTGCATTTTGGTCCTTTTCCCTCCAAAAAAGATTTTTCCCTTTTTTCACTTTGAAACAGGCAGCAGACAGGTTACCCAGGCAGGGGAAAAAAAAAATAAAAAGCCTTTTTTTTTTTTTTTTTTTTTTACCGAAGTGAATGACCATCTTCTGGCAAGTATAGGTTTTGAACCTGAAAACTCTGTCTGTCTGTCTCTTAGTCCACAGAAAGAGCCACTAGCCCAGCCAGATCTCACGCTCAGATGGGGTGTTTTTCCAGTCAAAGGTCTGCACAGCGCACTAGGGATTGGGCGGCCTGAGACCCAAATGTTACATTGTAGATGGACTGTTTGCAGGTCTTGCTCCCCAGGACATTGGACTGTCTCAACTCCCTCCCCTACAGCATGAAAAAAAGACTCTTGACAACCTTGGAGCAACTGGAGTGGGGGCGAGGGGAGCTGTTTGCATGTCTGCACTGCTCATGCCCAGGTGTCTGTGGGGGTCCGTGGCAGAGGCTGTAAGGGGGCTAGGGGGCAGAAGGAGACTGTTTGAGAGGCAGGCTGCAGGCAGGGGAGCCCAGGAGTGTGTGCAGGGCTGTGTGTGTGTGGGTGTGGTGCAGGGGGTTAGGGCAGGTCCCCCTGCTGGATGGTGAGATGGCAGCTGGGCTGTCCCTGGGCCCTCATGGCTGAAGGGCAGAAGCAGGGTGGCAGTAAAGTAGCGCAGGGAGGAACAGAGTAGATGTTAGTTGGGAGCTGGGGGACAGAGGGTAAGGGGAAAGGGGGCATCCTTGAGGAGGGGTCAGGACTAGAGAGTGGGGGCAGCTGGAGGCATGGAAGGTCCCAGGAATCAGGGACTGACAGGAACCGATTCCTACACCCCCCCCCGAACTACTGGATAGAAGCTGCAGAAGCCAGAGCAGCAGCCCTGGCTTGCCTAGGCCAAGGGCCCTGAGTGAGTCCCTCTGAGGATGAGGAAGAGGAGGAGGGGGTGGAGGAGGAGGAGGAGGAAGAGCAGGAGGAAGAGGAGGAAGAGAAGGAGGAAGAAGAGGAGGAGGAGGAGGAGGCGGAGGAGGAGGAGGAGGGGCAGGAGGGCAGCTGTCAATAGGCAACGGGATTAATGGAGGCCTCCATTACGGAGGCATGTGTCCAGGCAGGCACCCACCAACCCTCAGGGGCAGCTCCGGGCACCAGGGACTTGGTGTGGGTATCTCTGGGCCGGGGACTGTCAGTCAGTCAGCAAGACTGTGTGTCAGTGCACATGGTGGGACAGGGGCCTGGCGGAGCTTGGTCCCCCGCCCTGGACTGTCAGATGCCAGCCCCATGCCCAGACACACACCAATCTGCCCATAGCCCCTTGGCCCGGCCGACCAGCACCTGCTTTGACCTGGGGCTCTGGCTCTGGTGGCTGGCCACCACCCCTCAGGTCAAGTTCAGCGTGGGGGTCATGGCTGCTGGTCAACTGGATGGGCGGGGTCCCCGTGGCCTAGCAACCACAGGAGCCCTCTGTGATGTCCTAGCCCCTGGCAATCTGTGCTGGCCACACTGGCACTGGGCAGCCCAACTGCCCTGCCACTAGGTCAGGCAACAGCGCACAGACGCCTGGGCCCTGGCACAGAGGGACGGAAGGATGGAAGACAGTGCTGACCGACAAGGGACCTCAGGGCTGGCAGCCAAGAGAAGACAGGTGGAGGTGCTCCCGGGATCCAGGGAGCCCAGGCCAGAGCTGCCTGCATGCCTGCCTGCCTGCCTTCCTGGATGTCTGTATGCTGCCTTTGTCCAGGTAGGTTTCTCAGGTCCCCTCCAATCCTGTCCTCTCCTGTCCTCTCCTGTCCTCACCATCCTCTCCCCTCTCCTCTCCTCCGCACTTTGCTTCTCTCCTTTGTCTGTCCTCTCTTCCAGGTGCCCTGCTCACCAGCTCCAGCACTTGTGATGGTTCTCCAGTGACAGCTGTTCGCAACCCCTTCCACCCCCTGCCTGCCCCTAATGTGATCCAGCTCACAGGGTCTCCGGCTCACCCCACCCAAACCCACACGCCCCAACACATTCCCTGGTTCAGCCCCTCTGCCCTATTCAGCCAAACTGGGCCTTTGCAACCTAACTATGCATCGTTGTTTCTCCTCACCATTAAGGAGAGATCTCCTTTTGTACTTAGCTTGGTTGACTGGTGGATGGATGGATGGATGGATGGATGGATGGATGAATGGATGGATGAATGGATGGATAGATGTATGGGTGGATGGATGGATGGATGGATGGACAGGTCAATGGATCGGTTTTGTAGAGGCAGAGTACCATCTAGGGGTACTGGAGACCGCTGGTGTCAGATCCTTAGTCAATGTCAAATGTAAAACATTAATTCATCAATAACAAAAATGAATAAGCACCTAAATAAATAGATAAATATAAAAACTGGGTTAAAAAATACATGGCGTCTTTGCCTTTCTGCATATGGAATGCTGTGCGGATCTTAACAAGGATAGCATTGTCCTGAGTAGCCCATTTGAAGTCGTGGAATATTTCCTTTTCCTTTTTCTTTTTTTACTTTCTATTTTCTTGATTATTCACTGGAATAAATAGACAGGAATTGAGAGGGAAGGGAGGTAGAGAGAGTTTGAGACAGAGAGAGAGACAACTGCAGCACTTCCGCACCACTTGTAAAGATTTCCCCTGGCAGGTGGGAACCAGGGTGTTGAAGCCCAGTCCTCCTGCATTGTAACATGAGTGCTTAACTGGGTGTGGCACCACCTGGTACCCTTGATGGGACCCTTTTTTTAGCAATGAAAAGAAATTCTCTTGGCAAGGTAATAAATAAATGAAGAAGTAAATAAAAGTGCATTTACATTAACTCAGTGGAAACACACAGGGACATATACGTCTCTGTTACCTGTATTACTTCTTCATGTATGGATTGATTGCCTCAAGGGGTTATTGCCACAGCTGAGTGCCTACGCCAGGAATAATCCACAGCTCCTGCACTCCATTTGTTCCCCTTTCGCTGCCCTTGTTGCTTGGTCACTGTGGTGGTTATTGTTTTTGTTGTTGTTGTTGTTACTGACCTTGCATCTGACAGACATAAAAGGAGAGAGCAGAGGAAATACAGGGTGGGAGAGAAAGATAGAGCTCCTAAAGACCTGCTTCACCCCCTGTAAAGCGAGTCCCCTGCAGGTGGCGGTCTGGGGGCCAGACCCCAAATCCCTCCACCTGTCCCCTCTATTCGTGAGCGCCACAAGCCCTTAACCCTCTGACATACCGCCAAACCTCCCTGGATTTGCTTTTGAAGGCAGTATCACCTGCCTCGTTTTGAATCCTCATTATCCTGAGGGTCAGTCCTGATGACAGTGTCATGACAGGACACACGGAGATCTCTGTTATCAGAGAGCACCTGGAACAGCAGCTGGGGCTCTAGTGCCAGGGCAGGAGCAACTCCCCATGCACCCTCCACGGAGTCCACCTGCCTGCATTTTGGTCCTTTTCCCTCCAAAAAAGATTTTTCCCTTTTTTCACTTTGAAACAGGCAGCAGACAGGTTACCCAGGCAGGGGAAAAAAAAATAAAAAGCCTTTTTTTTTTTTTTTTTTTTTTTTTACCGAAGTGAATGACCCTCTTCTGGCAAGTATAGGTTTTGAACCTGAAAACTCTGTCTGTCTGTCTCTTAGTCCACAGAAAGAGCCACTAGCCCAGCCAGATCTCACGCTCAGATGGGGTGTTTTTCCAGTCAAAGGTCTGCACAGCGCACTAGGGATTGGGCGGCCTGAGACCCAAATGTTACATTGTAGATGGACTGTTTGCAGGTCTTGCTCCCCAGGACATTGGACTGTCTCAACTCCCTCCCCTACAGCATGAAAAAAAGACTCTTGACAACCTTGGAGCAACTGGAGTGGGGGCGAGGGGAGCTGTTTGCATGTCTGCACTGCTCATGCCCAGTTGTCTGTGGGGGTCCGTGGCAGAGGCTGTAAGGGGGCTAGGGGGCAGAAGGAGACTGTTTGAGAGGCAGGCTGCAGGCAGGGGAGCCCAGGAGTGTGTGCAGGGCTGTGTGTGTGTGGGTGTGGTGCAGGGGGTTAGGGCAGGTCCCCCTGCTGGATGGTGAGATGGCAGCTGGGCTGTCCCTGGGCCCTCATGGCTGAAGGGCAGAAGCAGGGTGGCAGTAAAGTAGCGCAGGGAGGAACAGAGTAGATGTTAGTTGGGAGCTGGGGGACAGAGGGTAAGGGGAAAGGGGGCATCCTTGAGGAGGGGTCAGGACTAGAGAGTGGGGGCAGCTGGAGGCATGGAAGGTCCCAGGAATCAGGGACTGACCGGAACCGATTCCTACACCCCCCCCCAAACTACTGGATAGAAGCTGCAGAAGCCTGAGCAGCAGCCCTGGCTTGCCTAGGCCAAGGGCCCTGAGTGAGTCCTTCTGAGGATGAGGAAGAGGAGGAGGGGGTGGAGGAGGAGGAGGAGGAAGAGCAGGAGGAAGAGGAGGAAGAGAAGGAGGAAGAAGAGGAGGAGGAGGAGGAGGCGGAGGAGGAGGAGGAGGGGCAGGAGGGCAGCTTTCAATAGGCAACGGGATTAATGGAGGCCTCCATTACGGAGGCATGTGTCCAGGCAGGCACCCACCAACCCTCAGGGGCAGCTCCGGGCACCAGGGACTTGGTGTGGGTTTCTCTGGGCCGGGGACTGTCAGTCAGTCAGCAAGACTGTGTGTCAGTGCACATGGTGGGACAGGGGCCTGGAGGACCTTGGTCCCCCGCCCTGGACTGTCAGATGCCAGCCCCATGCCCAGACACACACCAATCTGCCCATAGCCCCTTGGCCCGGCCGACCAGCACCTGCTTTGACCTGGGGCTCTGGCTCTGGTGGCTGGCCACCACCCCTCAGGTCAAGTTCAGCGTGGGGGTCATGGCTGCTGGTCAACTGGATGGGCGGGGTCCCCGTGGCCTAGCAACCACAGGAGCCCTCTGTGATGTCCTAGCCCCTGGCAATCTGTGCTGGCCACACTGGCACTGGGCAGCCCAACTGCCCTGCCACTAGGTCAGGCAACAGCGTACAGACGCCTGGGCCCTGGCACAGAGGGACGGAAGGATGGAAGACAGTGCTGACCGACAAGGGACCTCAGGGCTGGCAGCCAAGAGAAGACAGGTGGAGGTGTGCCCGGGATCCAGGGAGCCCAGGCCAGAGCTACCTGCATGCCTGCCTGCCTTCCTGGATGTCTGTATGCTGCCTTTGTCCAGGTAGGTTTCTCAGGTCCCCTCCAATCCTGTCCTCTCCTGTCCTCTCCTGTCCTCACCATCCTCTCCCCTCTCCTCTCCTCCGCACTTTGCTTCTCTCTTTGTCTGTCCTCTCTTCCAGGTGCCCTGCTCACCAGCTCCAGCACTTGTGATGGTTCTCCAGTGACAGCTGTTCGCAACCCCTTCCACCCCCTGCCTGCCCCTAATGTGATCCAGCTCACAGGGTCTCCGGCTCACCCCACCCAAACCCACACGCCCCAACACATTCCCTGGTTCAGCCCCTCTGCCCTATTCAGCCAAACTGGGCCTTTGCAACCTACCTATGCATCATTGTTTCTCCTCACCATTAAGGAGAAATCTCCTTTTGTACTTAGCTTGGTTGACTGGTGGATGGATGGATGGATGGATGGATGGATGAATGGATGGATGAATGGATGGATAGATGTATGGGTGGATGGATGGATGGATGGATGGACAGGTCAATGGATCGGTTTTGTAGAGGCAGAGTACCATCTAGGGGTACTGGAGACCGCTGGTGTCAGATCCTTAGTCAATGTCAAATGTAAAACATTAATTCATCAATAACAAAAATGAATAAGCACCTAAATAAATAGATAAATATAAAAACTGGGTTAAAAAATACATGGCGTCTTTGCCTTTCTGCATATGGAATGCTGTGCGGATCTTAACAAGGATAGCATTGTCCTGAGTAGCCCATTTGAAGTCGTGGAATATTTCCTTTTCCTTTTTCTTTTTTTACTTTCTATTTTCTTGATTATTCACTGGAATAAATAGACAGGAATTGAGAGGGAAGGGAGGTAGAGAGAGTTTGAGACAGAGAGAGAGACAACTGCAGCACTTCCGCACCACTTGTAAAGATTTCCCCTGGCAGGTGGGAACCAGGGTGTTGAAGCCCAGTCCTCCTGCATTGTAACATGAGTGCTTAACTGGGTGTGGCACCACCTGGTACCCTTGATGGGACCCTTTTTTTAGCAATGAAAAGAAATTCTCTTGGCAAGGTAATAAATAAATGAAGAAGTAAATAAAAGTGCATTTACATTAACTCAGTGGAAACACACAGGGACATATACGTCTCTGTTACCTGTATTACTTCTTCATGTATGGATTGATTGCCTCAAGGGGTTATTGCCACAGCTGAGTGCCTACGCCAGGAATAATCCACAGCTCCTGCACTCCATTTGTTCCCCTTTCGCTGCCCTTGTTGCTTGGTCACTGTGGTGGTTATTGTTTTTGTTGTTGTTGTTGTTACTGACCTTGCATCTGACAGACATAAAAGGAGAGAGCAGAGGAAATACAGGGTGGGAGAGAAAGATAGAGCTCCTAAAGACCTGCTTCACCCCCTGTAAAGCGAGTCCCCTGCAGGTGGCGGTCTGGGGGCCAGACCCCAAATCCCTCCACCTGTCCCCTCTATTCGTGAGCGCCACAAGCCCTTAACCCTCTGACATACCGCCAAACCTCCCTGGATTTGCTTTTGAAGGCAGTATCACCTGCCTCGTTTTGAATCCTCATTATCCTGAGGGTCAGTCCTGATGACAGTGTCATGACAGGACACACGGAGATCTCTGTTATCAGAGAGCACCTGGAACAGCAGCTGGGGCTCTAGTGCCAGGGCAGGAGCAACTCCCCATGCACCCTCCACGGAGTCCACCTGCCTGCATTTTGGTCCTTTTCCCTCCAAAAAAGATTTTTCCCTTTTTTCACTTTGAAACAGGCAGCAGACAGGTTAAGCAGGCAGGGGAAAAAAAAATAAAAAGCCTTTTTTTTTTTTTTTTTTTTTTTTACCGAAGTGAATGACCATCTTCTGGCAAGTATAGGTTTTGAACCTGAAAACTCTGTCTGTCTGTCTCTTAGTCCACAGAAAGAGCCACTAGCCCAGCCAGATCTCACGCTCAGATGGGGTGTTTTTCCAGTCAAAGGTCTGCACAGCGCACTAGGGATTGGGCGGCCTGAGACCCAAATGTTACATTGTAGATGGACTGTTTGCAGGTCTTGCTCCCCAGGACATTGGACTGTCTCAACTCCCTCCCCTACAGCATGAAAAAAAGACTCTTGACAACCTTGGAGCAACTGGAGTGGGGGCGAGGGGAGCTGTTTGCATGTCTGCACTGCTCATGCCCAGGTGTCTGTGGGGGTCCGTGGCAGAGGCTGTAAGGGGGCTAGGGGGCAGAAGGAGACTGTTTGAGAGGCAGGCTGCAGGCAGGGGAGCCCAGGAGTGTGTGCAGGGCTGTGTGTGTGTGGGTGTGGTGCAGGGGGTTAGGGCAGGTCCCCCTGCTGGATGGTGAGATGGCAGCTGGGCTGTCCCTGGGCCCTCATGGCTGAAGGGCAGAAGCAGGGTGGCAGTAAAGTAGCGCAGGGAGGAACAGAGTAGATGTTAGTTGGGAGCTGGGGGACAGAGGGTAAGGGGAAAGGGGGCATCCTTGAGGAGGGGTCAGGACTAGAGAGTGGGGGCAGCTGGAGGCATGGAAGGTCCCAGGAATCAGGGACTGACAGGAACCAATTCCTACACCCCCCCCCGAACTACTGGATAGAAGCTGCAGAAGCCAGAGCAGCAGCCCTGGCTTGCCTAGGCCAAGGGCCCTGAGTGAGTCCCTCTGAGGATGAGGAAGAGGAGGAGGGGGTGGAGGAGGAGGAGGAGGAAGAGCAGGAGGAAGAGGAGGAAGAGAAGGAGGAAGAAGAGGAGGAGGAGGAGGAGGCGGAGGAGGAGGAGGAGGGGCAGGAGGGCAGCTTTCAATAGGCAACGGGATTAATGGAGGCCTCCATTACGGAGGCATGTGTCCAGGCAGGCACCCACCAACCCTCAGGGGCAGCTCCGGGCACCAGGGACTTGGTGTGGGTATCTCTGGGCCGGGGACTGTCAGTCAGTCAGCAAGACTGTGTGTCAGTGCACATGGTGGGACAGGGGCCTGGCGGAGCTTGGTCCCCCGCCCTGGACTGTCAGATGCCAGCCCCATGCCCAGACACACACCAATCTGCCCATAGCCCCTTGGCCCGGCCGACCAGCACCTGCTTTGACCTGGGGCTCTGGCTCTGGTGGCTGGCCACCACCCCTCAGGTCAAGTTCAGCGTGGGGGTCATGGCTGCTGGTCAACTGGATGGGCGGGGTCCCCGTGGCCTAGCAACCACAGGAGCCCTCTGTGATGTCCTAGCCCCTGGCAATCTGTGCTGGCCACACTGGCACTGGGCAGCCCAACTGCCCTGCCACTAGGTCAGGCAACAGCGCACAGACGCCTGGGCCCTGGCACAGAGGGACGGAAGGATGGAAGACAGTGCTGACCGACAAGGGACCTCAGGGCTGGCAGCCAAGAGAAGACAGGTGGAGGTGCTCCCGGGATCCAGGGAGCCCAGGCCAGAGCTGCCTGCATGCCTGCCTGCCTGCCTTCCTGGATGTCTGTATGCTGCCTTTGTCCAGGTAGGTTTCTCAGGTCCCCTCCAATCCTGTCCTCTCCTGTCCTCACCATCCTCTCCCCTCTCCTCTCCTCCGCACTTTGCTTCTCTCCTTTGTCTGTCCTCTCTTCCAGGTGCCCTGCTCACCAGCTCCAGCACTTGTGATGGTTCTCCAGTGACAGCTGTTCGCAACCCCTTCCACCCCCTGCCTGCCCCTAATGTGACCCAGCTCACAGGGTCTCCGGCTCACCCCACCCAAACCCACACGCCCCAACACATTCCCTGGTTCAGCCCCTCTGCCCTATTCAGCCAAACTGGGCCTTTGCAACCTAACTATGCATCGTTGTTTCTCCTCACCATTAAGGAGAGATCTCCTTTTGTACTTAGCTTGGTTGACTGGTGGATGGATGGATGGATGGATGGATGGATGAATGGATGGATGAATGGATGGATAGATGTATGGGTGGATGGATGGATGGATGGATGGACAGGTCAATGGATCGGTTTTGTAGAGGCAGAGTACCATCTAGGGGTACTGGAGACCGCTGGTGTCAGATCCTTAGTCAATGTCAAATGTAAAACATTAATTCATCAATAACAAAAATGAATAAGCACCTAAATAAATAGATAAATATAAAAACTGGGTTAAAAAATACATGGCGTCTTTGCCTTTCTGCATATGGAATGCTGTGCGGATCTTAACAAGGATAGCATTGTCCTGAGTAGCCCATTTGAAGTCGTGGAATATTTCCTTTTCCTTTTTCTTTTTTTACTTTCTATTTTCTTGATTATTCACTGGAATAAATAGACAGGAATTGAGAGGGAAGGGAGGTAGAGAGAGTTTGAGACAGAGAGAGAGACAACTGCAGCACTTCCGCACCACTTGTAAAGATTTCCCCTGGCAGGTGGGAACCAGGGTGTTGAAGCCCAGTCCTCCTGCATTGTAACATGAGTGCTTAACTGGGTGTGGCACCACCTGGTACCCTTGATGGGACCCTTTTTTTAGCAATGAAAAGAAATTCTCTTGGCAAGGTAATAAATAAATGAAGAAGTAAATAAAAGTGCATTTACATTAACTCAGTGGAAACACACAGGGACATATACGTCTCTGTTACCTGTATTACTTCTTCATGTATGGATTGATTGCCTCAAGGGGTTATTGCCACAGCTGAGTGCCTACGCCAGGAATAATCCACAGCTCCTGCACTCCATTTGTTCCCCTTTCGCTGCCCTTGTTGCTTGGTCACTGTGGTGGTTATTGTTTTTGTTGTTGTTGTTGTTACTGACCTTGCATCTGACAGACATAAAAGGAGAGAGCAGAGGAAATACAGGGTGGGAGAGAAAGATAGAGCTCCTAAAGACCTGCTTCACCCCCTGTAAAGCGAGTCCCCTGCAGGTGGCGGTCTGGGGGCCAGACCCCAAATCCCTCCACCTGTCCCCTCTATTCGTGAGCGCCACAAGCCCTTAACCCTCTGACATACCGCCAAACCTCCCTGGATTTGCTTTTGAAGGCAGTATCACCTGCCTCGTTTTGAATCCTCATTATCCTGAGGGTCAGTCCTGATGACAGTGTCATGACAGGACACACGGAGATCTCTGTTATCAGAGAGCACCTGGAACAGCAGCTGGGGCTCTAGTGCCAGGGCAGGAGCAACTCCCCATGCACCCTCCACGGAGTCCACCTGCCTGCATTTTGGTCCTTTTCCCTCCAAAAAAGATTTTTCCCTTTTTTCACTTTGAAACAGGCAGCAGACAGGTTACGCAGGCAGGGGAAAAAAAAATAAAAAGCCTTTTTTTTTTTTTTTTTTTTTTTTACCGAAGTGAATGACCATCTTCTGGCAAGTATAGGTTTTGAACCTGAAAACTCTGTCTGTCTGTCTCTTAGTCCACAGAAAGAGCCACTAGCCCAGCCAGATCTCACGCTCAGATGGGGTGTTTTTCCAGTCAAAGGTCTGCACAGCGCACTAGGGATTGGGCGGCCTGAGACCCAAATGTTACATTGTAGATGGACTGTTTGCAGGTCTTGCTCCCCAGGACATTGGACTGTCTCAACTCCCTCCCCTACAGCATGAAAAAAAGACTCTTGACAACCTTGGAGCAACTGGAGTGGGGGCGAGGGGAGCTGTTTGCATGTCTGCACTGCTCATGCCCAGGTGTCTGTGGGGGTCCGTGGCAGAGGCTGTAAGGGGGCTAGGGGGCAGAAGGAGACTGTTTGAGAGGCAGGCTGCAGGCAGGGGAGCCCAGGAGTGTGTGCAGGGCTGTGTGTGTGTGGGTGTGGTGCAGGGGGTTAGGGCAGGTCCCCCTGCTGGATGGTGAGATGGCAGCTGGGCTGTCCCTGGGCCCTCATGGCTGAAGGGCAGAAGCAGGGTGGCAGTAAAGTAGCGCAGGGAGGAACAGAGTAGATGTTAGTTGGGAGCTGGGGGACAGAGGGTAAGGGGAAAGGGGGCATCCTTGAGGAGGGGTCAGGACTAGAGAGTGGGGGCAGCTGGAGGCATGGAAGGTCCCAGGAATCAGGGACTGACAGGAACCAATTCCTACACCCCCCCCCGAACTACTGGATAGAAGCTGCAGAAGCCAGAGCAGCAGCCCTGGCTTGCCTAGGCCAAGGGCCCTGAGTGAGTCCCTCTGAGGATGAGGAAGAGGAGGAGGGGGTGGAGGAGGAGGAGGAGGAAGAGCAGGAGGAAGAGGAGGAAGAGAAGGAGGAAGAAGAGGAGGAGGAGGAGGAGGCGGAGGAGGAGGAGGAGGGGCAGGAGGGCAGCTGTCAATAGGCAACGGGATTAATGGAGGCCTCCATTACGGAGGCATGTGTCCAGGCAGGCACCCACCAACCCTCAGGGGCAGCTCCGGGCACCAGGGACTTGGTGTGGGTATCTCTGGGCCGGGGACTGTCAGTCAGTCAGCAAGACTGTGTGTCAGTGCACATGGTGGGACAGGGGCCTGGCGGAGCTTGGTCCCCCGCCCTGGACTGTCAGATGCCAGCCCCATGCCCAGACACACACCAATCTGCCCATAGCCCCTTGGCCCGGCCGACCAGCACCTGCTTTGACCTGGGGCTCTGGCTCTGGTGGCTGGCCACCACCCCTCAGGTCAAGTTCAGCGTGGGGGTCATGGCTGCTGGTCAACTGGATGGGCGGGGTCCCCGTGGCCTAGCAACCACAGGAGCCCTCTGTGATGTCCTAGCCCCTGGCAATCTGTGCTGGCCACACTGGCACTGGGCAGCCCAACTGCCCTGCCACTAGGTCAGGCAACAGCGCACAGACGCCTGGGCCCTGGCACAGAGGGACGGAAGGATGGAAGACAGTGCTGACCGACAAGGGACCTCAGGGCTGGCAGCCAAGAGAAGACAGGTGGAGGTGCTCCCGGGATCCAGGGAGCCCAGGCCAGAGCTGCCTGCATGCCTGCCTGCCTGCCTTCCTGGATGTCTGTATGCTGCCTTTGTCCAGGTAGGTTTCTCAGGTCCCCTCCAATCCTGTCCTCTCCTGTCCTCACCATCCTCTCCCCTCTCCTCTCCTCCGCACTTTGCTTCTCTCCTTTGTCTGTCCTCTCTTCCAGGTGCCCTGCTCACCAGCTCCAGCACTTGTGATGGTTCTCCAGTGACAGCTGTTCGCAACCCCTTCCACCCCCTGCCTGCCCCTAATGTGACCCAGCTCACAGGGTCTCCGGCTCACCCCACCCAAACCCACACGCCCCAACACATTCCCTGGTTCAGCCCCTCTGCCCTATTCAGCCAAACTGGGCCTTTGCAACCTAACTATGCATCGTTGTTTCTCCTCACCATTAAGGAGAGATCTCCTTTTGTACTTAGCTTGGTTGACTGGTGGATGGATGGATGGATGGATGGATGAATGGATGGATGAATGGATGGATAGATGTATGGGTGGATGGATGGATGGATGGATGGATGGACAGGTCAATGGATCGGTTTTGTAGAGGCAGAGTACCATCTAGGGGTACTGGAGACCGCTGGTGTCAGATCCTTAGTCAATGTCAAATGTAAAACATTAATTCATCAATAACAAAAATGAATAAGCACCTAAATAAATAGATAAATATAAAAACTGGGTTAAAAAATACATGGCGTCTTTGCCTTTCTGCATATGGAATGCTGTGCGGATCTTAACAAGGATAGCATTGTCCTGAGTAGCCCATTTGAAGTCGTGGAATATTTCCTTTTCCTTTTTCTTTTTTTACTTTCTATTTTCTTGATTATTCACTGGAATAAATAGACAGGAATTGAGAGGGAAGGGAGGTAGAGAGAGTTTGAGACAGAGAGAGAGACAACTGCAGCACTTCCGCACCACTTGTAAAGATTTCCCCTGGCAGGTGGGAACCAGGGTGTTGAAGCCCAGTCCTCCTGCATTGTAACATGAGTGCTTAACTGGGTGTGGCACCACCTGGTACCCTTGATGGGACCCTTTTTTTAGCAATGAAAAGAAATTCTCTTGGCAAGGTAATAAATAAATGAAGAAGTAAATAAAAGTGCATTTACATTAACTCAGTGGAAACACACAGGGACATATACGTCTCTGTTACCTGTATTACTTCTTCATGTATGGATTGATTGCCTCAAGGGGTTATTGCCACAGCTGAGTGCCTACGCCAGGAATAATCCACAGCTCCTGCACTCCATTTGTTCCCCTTTCGCTGCCCTTGTTGCTTGGTCACTGTGGTGGTTATTGTTTTTGTTGTTGTTGTTGTTACTGACCTTGCATCTGACAGACATAAAAGGAGAGAGCAGAGGAAATACAGGGTGGGAGAGAAAGATAGAGCTCCTAAAGACCTGCTTCACCCCCTGTAAAGCGACTCCTCTGCAGGTGGCGGTCTGGGGGCCAGACCCCAAATCCCTCCACCTGTCCCCTCTATTCGTGAGCGCCACAAGCCCTTAACCCTCTGACATACCGCCAAACCTCCCTGGATTTGCTTTTGAAGGCAGTATCACCTGCCTCGTTTTGAATCCTCATTATCCTGAGGGTCAGTCCTGATGACAGTGTCATGACAGGACACACGGAGATCTCTGTTATCAGAGAGCACCTGGAACAGCAGCTGGGGCTCTAGTGCCAGGGCAGGAGCAACTCCCCATGCACCCTCCACGGAGTCCACCTGCCTGCATTTTGGTCCTTTTCCCTCCAAAAAAGATTTTTCCCTTTTTTCACTTTGAAACAGGCAGCAGACAGGTTACCCAGGCAGGGGAAAAAAAAATAAAAAGCCTTTTTTTTTTTTTTTTTTTTTTTTTTTTTTTTTACCGAAGTGAATGGCCATCTTCTGGCAAGTATAGGTTTTGAACCTGAAAACTCTGTCTGTCTGTCTCTTAGTCCACAGAAAGAGCCACTAGCCCAGCCAGATCTCACGCTCAGATGGGGTGTTTTTCCAGTCAAAGGTCTGCACAGCGCACTAGGGATTGGGCGGCCTGAGACCCAAATGTTACATTGTAGATGGACTGTTTGCAGGTCTTGCTCCCCAGGACATTGGACTGTCTCAACTCCCTCCCCTACAGCATGAAAAAAAGACTCTTGACAACCTTGGAGCAACTGGAGTGGGGGCGAGGGGAGCTGTTTGCATGTCTGCACTGCTCATGCCCAGGTGTCTGTGGGGGTCCGTGGCAGAGGCTGTAAGGGGGCTAGGGGGCAGAAGGAGACTGTTTGAGAGGCAGGCTGCAGGCAGGGGAGCCCAGGAGTGTGTGCAGGGCTGTGTGTGTGTGGGTGTGGTGCAGGGGGTTAGGGCAGGTCCCCCTGCTGGATGGTGAGATGGCAGCTGGGCTGTCCCTGGGCCCTCATGGCTGAAGGGCAGAAGCAGGGTGGCAGTAAAGTAGCGCAGGGAGGAACAGAGTAGATGTTAGTTGGGAGCTGGGGGACAGAGGGTAAGGGGAAAGGGGGCATCCTTGAGGAGGGTTCAGGACTAGAGAGTGGGGGCAGCTGGAGGCATGGAAGGTCCCAGGAATCAGGGACTGACCGGAACCGATTCCTACACCCCCCCCCCAAACTACTGGATAGAAGCTGCAGAAGCCTGAGCAGCAGCCCTGGCTTGCCTAGGCCAAGGGCCCTGAGTGAGTCCTTCTGAGGATGAGGAAGAGGAGGAGGGGGTGGAGGAGGAGGAGGAGGAAGAGCAGGAGGAAGAGGAGGAAGAGAAGGAGGAAGAAGAGGAGGAGGAGGAGGAGGCGGAGGAGGAGGAGGAGGGGCAGGAGGGCAGCTGTCAATAGGCAACGGGATTAATGGAGGCCTCCATTACGGAGGCATGTGTCCAGGCAGGCACCCACCAACCCTCAGGGGCAGCTCCGGGCACCAGGGACTTGGTGTGGGTATCTCTGGGCCGGGGACTGTCAGTCAGTCAGCAAGACTGTGTGTCAGTGCACATGGTGGGACAGGGGCCTGGAGGACCTTGGTCCCCCGCCCTGGACTGTCAGATGCCAGCCCCATGCCCAGACACACACCAATCTGCCCATAGCCCCTTGGCCCGGCCGACCAGCACCTGCTTTGACCTGGGGCTCTGGCTCTGGTGGCTGGCCACCACCCCTCAGGTCAAGTTCAGCGTGGGGGTCATGACTGCTGGTCAACTGGATGGGCGGGGTCCCCGTGGCCTAGCAACCACAGGAGCCCTCTGTGATGTCCTAGCCCCTGGCAATCTGTGCTGGCCACACTGGCACTGGGCAGCCCAACTGCCCTGCCACTAGGTCAGGCAACAGCGCACAGACGCCTGGGCCCTGGCACAGAGGGACGGAAGGATGGAAGACAGTGCTGATCGACAAGGGACCTCAGGGCTGGCAGCCAAGAGAAGACAGGTGGAGGTGTGCCCGGGATCCAGGGAGCCCAGGCCAGAGCTACCTGCATGCCTGCCTGCCTTCCTGGATGTCTGTATGCTGCCTTTGTCCAGGTAGGTTTCTCAGGTCCCCTCCAATCCTGTCCTCTCCTGTCCTCTCCTGTCCTCACCATCCTCTCCCCTCTCCTCTCCTCCGCACTTTGCTTCTCTCTTTGTCTGTCCTCTCTTCCAGGTGCCCTGCTCACCAGCTCCAGCACTTGTGATGGTTCTCCAGTGACAGCTGTTCGCAACCCCTTCCACCCCCTGCCTGCCCCTAATGTGATCCAGCTCACAGGGTCTCCGGCTCACCCCACCCAAACCCACACGCCCCAACACATTCCCTGGTTCAGCCCGTCTGCCCTATTCAGCCAAACTGGGCCTTTGCAACCTACCTATGCATCATTGTTTCTCCTCACCATTAAGGAGAAATCTCCTTTTGTACTTAGCTTGGTTGACTGGTGGATGGATGGATGGATGGATGGATGAATGGATGGATGAATGGATGGATAGATGTATGGGTGGATGGATGGATGGATGGATGGACAGGTCAATGGATCGGTTTTGTAGAGGCAGAGTACCATCTAGGGGTACTGGAGACCGCTGGTGTCAGATCCTTAGTCAATGTCAAATGTAAAACATTAATTCATCAATAACAAAAATGAATAAGCACCTAAATAAATAGATAAATATAAAAACTGGGTTAAAAAATACATGGCGTCTTTGCCTTTCTGCATATGGAATGCTGTGCGGATCTTAACAAGGATAGCATTGTCCTGAGTAGCCCATTTGAAGTCGTGGAATATTTCCTTTTCCTTTTTCTTTTTTTACTTTCTATTTTCTTGATTATTCACTGGAATAAATAGACAGGAATTGAGAGGGAAGGGAGGTAGAGAGAGTTTGAGACAGAGAGAGAGACAACTGCAGCACTTCCGCACCACTTGTAAAGATTTCCCCTGGCAGGTGGGAACCAGGGTGTTGAAGCCCAGTCCTCCTGCATTGTAACATGAGTGCTTAACTGGGTGTGGCACCACCTGGTACCCTTGATGGGACCCTTTTTTTAGCAATGAAAAGAAATTCTCTTGGCAAGGTAATAAATAAATGAAGAAGTAAATAAAAGTGCATTTACATTAACTCAGTGGAAACACACAGGGACATATACGTCTCTGTTACCTGTATTACTTCTTCATGTATGGATTGATTGCCTCAAGGGGTTGTTGCCACAGCTGAGTGCCTACGCCAGGAATAATCCACAGCTCCTGCACTCCATTTGTTCCCCTTTCGCTGCCCTTGTTGCTTGGTCACTGTGGTGGTTATTGTTTTTGTTGTTGTTGTTGTTACTGACCTTGCATCTGACAGACATAAAAGGAGAGAGCAGAGGAAATACAGGGTGGGAGAGAAAGATAGAGCTCCTAAAGACCTGCTTCACCCCCTGTAAAGCGACTCCCCTGCAGGTGGCGGTCTGGGGGCCAGACCCCAAATCCCTCCACCTGTCCCCTCTATTCGTGAGCGCCACAAGCCCTTAACCCTCTGACATACCGCCAAACCTCCCTGGATTTGCTTTTGAAGGCAGTATCACCTGCCTCGTTTTGAATCCTCATTATCCTGAGGGTCAGTCCTGATGACAGTGTCATGACAGGACACACGGAGATCTCTGTTATCAGAGAGCACCTGGAACAGCAGCTGGGGCTCTAGTGCCAGGGCAGGAGCAACTCCCCATGCACCCTCCACGGAGTCCACCTGCCTGCATTTTGGCCCTTTTCCCTCCAAAAAAGATTTTTCCCTTTTTTCACTTTGAAACAGGCAGCAGACAGGTTACCCAGGCAGGGGAAAAAAAAATAAAAAGCCTTTTTTTTTTTTTTTTTTTTTTTTTTTTTACCGAAGTGAATGACCATCTTCTGGCAAGTATAGGTTTTGAACCTGAAAACTCTGTCTGTCTGTCTCTTAGTCCACAGAAAGAGCCACTAGCCCAGCCAGATCTCACGCTCAGATGGGGTGTTTTTCCAGTCAAAGGTCTGCACAGCGCACTAGGGATTGGGCGGCCTGAGACCCAAATGTTACATTGTAGATGGACTGTTTGCAGGTCTTGCTCCCCAGGACATTGGACTGTCTCAACTCCCTCCCCTACAGCATGAAAAAAAGACTCTTGACAACCTTGGAGCAACTGGAGTGGGGCCGAGGGGAGCTGTTTGCATGTCTGCACTGCTCATGCCCAGGTGTCTGTGGGGGTCCGTGGCAGAGGCTGTAAGGGGGCTAGGGGGCAGAAGGAGACTGTTTGAGAGGCAGGCTGCAGGCAGGGGAGCCCAGGAGTGTGTGCAGGGCTGTGTGTGTGTGGGTGTGGTGCAGGGGGTTAGGGCAGGTCCCCCTGCTGGATGGTGAGATGGCAGCTGGGCTGTCCCTGGGCCCTCATGGCTGAAGGGCAGAAGCAGGGTGGCAGTAAAGTAGCGCAGGGAGGAACAGAGTAGATGTTAGTTGGGAGCTGGGGGACAGAGGGTAAGGGGAAAGGGGGCATCCTTGAGGAGGGGTCAGGACTAGAGAGTGGGGGCAGCTGGAGGCATGGAAGGTCCCAGGAATCAGGGACTGACAGGAACCGATTCCTACACCCCCCCCCGAACTACTGGATAGAAGCTGCAGAAGCCAGAGCAGCAGCCCTGGCTTGCCTAGGCCAAGGGCCCTGAGTGAGTCCCTCTGAGGATGAGGAAGAGGAGGAGGGGGTGGAGGAGGAGGAGGAGGAAGAGCAGGAGGAAGAGGAGGAAGAGAAGGAGGAAGAAGAGGAGGAGGAGGAGGAGGCAGAGGAGGAGGAGGAGGGGCAGGAGGGCAGCTGTCAATAGGCAACGGGATTAATGGAGGCCTCCATTACGGAGGCATGTGTCCAGGCAGGCACCCACCAACCCTCAGGGGCAGCTCCGGGCACCAGGGACTTGGTGTGGGTATCTCTGGGCCGGGGACTGTCAGTCAGTCAGCAAGACTGTGTGTCAGTGCACATGGTGGGACAGGGGCCTGGCGGAGCTTGGTCCCCCGCCCTGGACTGTCAGATGCCAGCCCCATGCCCAGACACACACCAATCTGCCCATAGCCCCTTGGCCCGGCCGACCAGCACCTGCTTTGACCTGGGGCTCTGGCTCTGGTGGCTGGCCACCACCCCTCAGGTCAAGTTCAGCGTGGGGGTCATGGCTGCTGGTCAACTGGATGGGCGGGGTCCCCGTGGCCTAGCAACCACAGGAGCCCTCTGTGATGTCCTAGCCCCTGGCAATCTGTGCTGGCCACACTGGCACTGGGCAGCCCAACTGCCCTGCCACTAGGTCAGGCAACAGCGCACAGACGCCTGGGCCCTGGCACAGAGGGACGGAAGGATGGAAGACAGTGCTGACCGACAAGGGACCTCAGGGCTGGCAGCCAAGAGAAGACAGGTGGAGGTGCTCCCGGGATCCAGGGAGCCCAGGCCAGAGCTGCCTGCATGCCTGCCTGCCTGCCTTCCTGGATGTCTGTATGCTGCCTTTGTCCAGGTAGGTTTCTCAGGTCCCCTCCAATCCTGTCCTCTCCTGTCCTCTCCTGTCCTCACCATCCTCTCCCCTCTCCTCTCCTCCGCATTTTGCTTCTCTCCTTTGTCTGTCCTCTCTTCCAGGTGCCCTGCTCACCAGCTCCAGCACTTGTGATGGTTCTCCAGTGACAGCTGTTCGCAACCCCTTCCACCCCCTGCCTGCCCCTAATGTGACCCAGCTCACAGGGTCTCCGGCTCACCCCACCCAAACCCACACGCCCCAACACATTCCCTGGTTCAGCCCCTCTGCCCTATTCAGCCAAACTGGGCCTTTGCAACCTAACTATGCATCGTTGTTTCTCCTCACCATTAAGGAGAGATCTCCTTTTGTACTTAGCTTGGTTGACTGGTGGATGGATGGATGGATGGATGGATGAATGGATGGATGAATGGATGGATAGATGTATGGGTGGATGGATGGATGGATGGATGGATGGACAGGTCAATGGATCGGTTTTGTAGAGGCAGAGTACCATCTAGGGGTACTGGAGACCGCTGGTGTCAGATCCTTAGTCAATGTCAAATGTAAAACATTAATTCATCAATAACAAAAATGAATAAGCACCTAAATAAATAGATAAATATAAAAACTGGGTTAAAAAATACATGGCGTCTTTGCCTTTCTGCATATGGAATGCTGTGCGGATCTTAACAAGGATAGCATTGTCCTGAGTAGCCCATTTGAAGTCGTGGAATATTTCCTTTTCCTTTTTCTTTTTTTACTTTCTATTTTCTTGATTATTCACTGGAATAAATAGACAGGAATTGAGAGGGAAGGGAGGTAGAGAGAGTTTGAGACAGAGAGAGAGACAACTGCAGCACTTCCGCACCACTTGTAAAGATTTCCCCTGGCAGGTGGGAACCAGGGTGTTGAAGCCCAGTCCTCCTGCATTGTAACATGAGTGCTTAACTGGGTGTGGCACCACCTGGTACCCTTGATGGGACCCTTTTTTTAGCAATGAAAAGAAATTCTCTTGGCAAGGTAATAAATAAATGAAGAAGTAAATAAAAGTGCATTTACATTAACTCAGTGGAAACACACAGGGACATATACGTCTCTGTTACCTGTATTACTTCTTCATGTATGGATTGATTGCCTCAAGGGGTTATTGCCACAGCTGAGTGCCTACGCCAGGAATAATCCACAGCTCCTGCACTCCATTTGTTCCCCTTTCGCTGCCCTTGTTGCTTGGTCACTGTGGTGGTTATTGTTTTTGTTGTTGTTGTTGTTACTGACCTTGCATCTGACAGACATAAAAGGAGAGAGCAGAGGAAATACAGGGTGGGAGAGAAAGATAGAGCTCCTAAAGACCTGCTTCACCCCCTGTAAAGCGACTCCTCTGCAGGTGGCGGTCTGGGGGCCAGACCCCAAATCCCTCCACCTGTCCCCTCTATTCGTGAGCGCCACAAGCCCTTAACCCTCTGACATACCGCCAAACCTCCCTGGATTTGCTTTTGAAGGCAGTATCACCTGCCTCGTTTTGAATCCTCATTATCCTGAGGGTCAGTCCTGATGGCAGTGTCATGACAGGACACACGGAGATCTCTGTTATCAGAGAGCACCTGGAACAGCAGCTGGGGCTCTAGTGCCAGGGCAGGAGCAACTCCCCATGCACCCTCCACGGAGTCCACCTGCCTGCATTTTTGTCCTTTTCCCTCCAAAAAAGATTTTTCCCTTTTTTCACTTTGAAACAGGCAGCAGACAGGTTACCCAGGCAGGGGAAAAAAAAATAAAAAGCCTTTTTTTTTTTTTTTTTTTTTTTTTTACCGAAGTGAATGGCCATCTTCTGGCAAGTATAGGTTTTGAACCTGAAAACTCTGTCTGTCTGTCTATTAGTCCACAGAAAGAGCCACTAGCCCAGCCAGATCTCACGCTCAGATGGGGTGTTTTTCCAGTCAAAGGTCTGCACAGCGCACTAGGGATTGGGCGGCCTGAGACCCAAATGTTACATTGTAGATGGACTGTTTGCAGGTCTTGCTCCCCAGGACATTGGACTGTCTCAACTCCCTCCCCTACAGCATGAAAAAAAGACTCTTGACAACCTTGGAGCAACTGGAGTGGGGGCGAGGGGAGCTGTTTGCATGTCTGCACTGCTCATGCCCAGGTGTCTGTGGGGGTCCGTGGCAGAGGCTGTAAGGGGGCTAGGGGGCAGAAGGAGACTGTTTGAGAGGCAGGCTGCAGGCAGGGGAGCCCAGGAGTGTGTGCAGGGCTGTGTGTGTGTGGGTGTGGTGCAGGGGGTTAGGGCAGGTCCCCCTGCTGGATGGTGAGATGGCAGCTGGGCTGTCCCTGGGCCCTCATGGCTGAAGGGCAGAAGCAGGGTGGCAGTAAAGTAGCGCAGGGAGGAACAGAGTAGATGTTAGTTGGGAGCTGGGGGACAGAGGGTAAGGGGAAAGGGGGCATCCTTGAGGAGGGGTCAGGACTAGAGAGTGGGGGCAGCTGGAGGCATGGAAGGTCCCAGGAATCAGGGACTGACCGGAACCGATTCCTACACCCCCCCCCAAACTACTGGATAGAAGCTGCAGAAGCCTGAGCAGCAGCCCTGGCTTGCCTAGGCCAAGGGCCCTGAGTGAGTCCTTCTGAGGATGAGGAAGAGGAGGAGGGGGTGGAGGAGGAGGAGGAGGAAGAGCAGGAGGAAGAGGAGGAAGAGAAGGAGGAAGAAGAGGAGGAGGAGGAGGAGGCGGAGGAGGAGGAGGAGGGGCAGGAGGGCAGCTGTCAATAGGCAACGGGATTAATGGAGGCCTCCATTACGGAGGCATGTGTCCAGGCAGGCACCCACCAACCCTCAGGGGCAGCTCCGGGCACCAGGGACTTGGTGTGGGTATCTCTGGGCCGGGGACTGTCAGTCAGTCAGCAAGACTGTGTGTCAGTGCTCATGGTGGGACAGGGGCCTGGAGGACCTTGGTCCCCCGCCCTGGACTGTCAGATGCCAGCCCCATGCCCAGACACACACCAATCTGCCCATAGCCCCTTGGCCCGGCCGACCAGCACCTGCTTTGACCTGGGGCTCTGGCTCTGGTGGCTGGCCACCACCCCTCAGGTCAAGTTCAGCGTGGGGGTCATGGCTGCTGGTCAACTGGATGGGCGGGGTCCCCGTGGCCTAGCAACCACAGGAGCCCTCTGTGATGTCCTAGCCCCTGGCAATCTGTGCTGGCCACACTGGCACTGGGCAGCCCAACTGCCCTGCCACTAGGTCAGGCAACAGCGCACAGACGCCTGGGCCCTGGCACAGAGGGACGGAAGGATGGAAGACAGTGCTGATCGACAAGGGACCTCAGGGCTGGCAGCCAAGAGAAGACAGGTGGAGGTGTGCCCGGGATCCAGGGAGCCCAGGCCAGAGCTACCTGCATGCCTGCCTGCCTTCCTGGATGTCTGTATGCTGCCTTTGTCCAGGTAGGTTTCTCAGGTCCCCTCCAATCCTGTCCTCTCCTGTCCTCTCCTGTCCTCACCATCCTCTCCCCTCTCCTCTCCTCCGCACTTTGCTTCTCTCTTTGTCTGTCCTCTCTTCCAGGTGCCCTGCTCACCAGCTCCAGCACTTGTGATGGTTCTCCAGTGACAGCTGTTCGCAACCCCTTCCACCCCCTGCCTGCCCCTAATGTGATCCAGCTCACAGGGTCTCCGGCTCACCCCACCCAAACCCACACGCCCCAACACATTCCCTGGTTCAGCCCGTCTGCCCTATTCAGCCAAACTGGGCCTTTGCAACCTACCTATGCATCATTGTTTCTCCTCACCATTAAGGAGAAATCTCCTTTTGTACTTAGCTTGGTTGACTGGTGGATGGATGGATGGATGGATGGATGAATGGATGGATGAATGGATGGATAGATGTATGGGTGGATGGATGGATGGATGGATGGACAGGTCAATGGATCGGTTTTGTAGAGGCAGAGTACCATCTAGGGGTACTGGAGACCGCTGGTGTCAGATCCTTAGTCAATGTCAAATGTAAAACATTAATTCATCAATAACAAAAATGAATAAGCACCTAAATAAATAAATAAATAAATAAATATAAAAACTGGGTTTAAAAATACATGGCGTCTTTGCCTTTCTGCATATGGAATGCTGTGCGGATCTTAACAAGGATAGCATTGTCCTGAGTAGCCCATTTGAAGTCGTGGAATATTTCCTTTTCCTTTTTCTTTTTTTACTTTCTATTTTCTTGATTATTCACTGGAATAAATAGACAGGAATTGAGAGGGAAGGGAGGTAGAGAGAGTTTGAGACAGAGAGAGAGACAACTGCAGCACTTCCGCACCACTTGTAAAGATTTCCCCTGGCAGGTGGGAACCAGGGTGTTGAAGCCCAGTCCTCCTGCATTGTAACATGAGTGCTTAACTGGGTGTGGCACCACCTGGTACCCTTGATGGGACCCTTTTTTTAGCAATGAAAAGAAATTCTCTTGGCAAGGTAATAAATAAATGAAGAAGTAAATAAAAGTGCATTTACATTAACTCAGTGGAAACACACAGGGACATATACGTCTCTGTTACCTGTATTACTTCTTCATGTATGGATTGATTGCCTCAAGGGGTTGTTGCCACAGCTGAGTGCCTACGCCAGGAATAATCCACAGCTCCTGCACTCCATTTGTTCCCCTTTCGCTGCCCTTGTTGCTTGGTCACTGTGGTGGTTATTGTTTTTGTTGTTGTTGTTGTTACTGACCTTGCATCTGACAGACATAAAAGGAGAGAGCAGAGGAAATACAGGGTGGGAGAGAAAGATAGAGCTCCTAAAGACCTGCTTCACCCCCTGTAAAGCGACTCCCCTGCAGGTGGCGGTCTGGGGGCCAGACCCCAAATCCCTCCACCTGTCCCCTCTATTCGTGAGCGCCACAAGCCCTTAACCCTCTGACATACCGCCAAACCTCCCTGGATTTGCTTTTGAAGGCAGTATCACCTGCCTCGTTTTGAATCCTCATTATCCTGAGGGTCAGTCCTGATGACAGTGTCATGACAGGACACACGGAGATCTCTGTTATCAGAGAGCACCTGGAACAGCAGCTGGGGCTCTAGTGCCAGGGCAGGAGCAACTCCCCATGCACCCTCCACGGAGTCCACCTGCCTGCATTTTGGTCCTTTTCCCTCCAAAAAAGATTTTTCCCTTTTTTCACTTTGAAACAGGCAGCAGACAGGTTACCCAGGCAGGGGAAAAAAAAATAAAAAGCCTTTTTTTTTTTTTTTTTTTTTTTTTTACCGAAGTGAATGACCATCTTCTGGCAAGTATAGGTTTTGAACCTGAAAACTCTGTCTGTCTGTCTCTTAGTCCACAGAAAGAGCCACTAGCCCAGCCAGATCTCACGCTCAGATGGGGTGTTTTTCCAGTCAAAGGTCTGCACAGCGCACTAGGGATTGGGCGGCCTGAGACCCAAATGTTACATTGTAGATGGACTGTTTGCAGGTCTTGCTCCCCAGGACATTGGACTGTCTCAACTCCCTCCCCTACAGCATGAAAAAAAGACTCTTGACAACCTTGGAGCAACTGGAGTGGGGGCGAGGGGAGCTGTTTGCATGTCTGCACTGCTCATGCCCAGGTGTCTGTGGGGGTCCGTGGCAGAGGCTGTAAGGGGGCTAGGGGGCAGAAGGAGACTGTTTGAGAGGCAGGCTGCAGGCAGGGGAGCCCAGGAGTGTGTGCAGGGCTGTGTGTGTGTGGGTGTGGTGCAGGGGGTTAGGGCAGGTCCCCCTGCTGGATGGTGAGATGGCAGCTGGGCTGTCCCTGGGCCCTCATGGCTGAAGGGCAGAAGCAGGGTGGCAGTAAAGTAGCGCAGGGAGGAACAGAGTAGATGTTAGTTGGGAGCTGGGGGACAGAGGGTAAGGGGAAAGGGGGCATCCTTGAGGAGGGGTCAGGACTAGAGAGTGGGGGCAGCTGGAGGCATGGAAGGTCCCAGGAATCAGGGACTGACAGGAACCGATTCCTACACCCCCCCCCCCGAACTACTGGATAGAAGCTGCAGAAGCCAGAGCAGCAGCCCTGGCTTGCCTAGGCCAAGGGCCCTGAGTGAGTCCCTCTGAGGATGAGGAAGAGGAGGAGGGGGTGGAGGAGGAGGAGGAGGAAGAGCAGGAGGAAGAGGAGGAAGAGAAGGAGGAAGAAGAGGAGGAGGAGGAGGAGGCGGAGGAGGAGGAGGAGGGGCAGGAGGGCAGCTGTCAATAGGCAACGGGATTAATGGAGGCCTCCATTACGGAGGCATGTGTCCAGGCAGGCACCCACCAACCCTCAGGGGCAGCTCCGGGCACCAGGGACTTGGTGTGGGTATCTCTGGGCCGGGGACTGTCAGTCAGTCAGCAAGACTGTGTGTCAGTGCACATGGTGGGACAGGGGCCTGGCGGAGCTTGGTCCCCCGCCGTGGAATGTCAGATGCCAGCCCCATGCCCAGACACACACCAATCTGCCCATAGCCCCTTGGCCCGGCCGACCAGCACCTGCTTTGAACTGGGGCTCTGGCTCTGGTGGCTGGCCACCACCGCTCAGGTCAAGTTCAGCGTGGGGGTCATGGCTGCTGGTCAACTGGATGGGCGGGGTCCCCGTGGCCTAGCAACCACAGGAGCCCTCTGTGATGTCCTAGCCCCTGGCAATCTGTGCTGGCCACACTGGCACTGGGCAGCCCAACTGCCCTGCCACTAGGTCAGGCAACAGCGCACAGACGCCTGGGCCCTGGCACAGAGGGACGGAAGGATGGAAGACAGTGCTGACCGATGAGGGACCTCAGGGCTGGCAGCCAAGAGAAGACAGGTGGAGGTGCTCCCGGGATCCAGGGAGCCCAGGCCAGAGCTGCCTGCATGCCTGCCTGCCTTCCTGGATGTCTGTATGCTGCCTTTGTCCAGGTAGGTTTCTCAGGTCCCCTCCAATCCTGTCCTCTCCTGTCCTCTCCTGTCCTCACCATCCTCTCCCCTCTCCTCTCCTCCGCACTTTGCTTCTCTCCTTTGTCTGTCCTCTCTTCCAGGTGCCCTGCTCACCAGCTCCAGCACTTGTGATGGTTCTCCAGTGACAGCTGTTCGCAACCCCTTCCACCCCCTGCCTGCCCCTAATGCGACCCAGCTCACAGGGTCTCCGGCTCACCCCACCCAAACCCACACGCCCCAACACATTCCCTGGTTCAGCCCCTCTGCCCTATTCAGCCAAACTGGGCCTTTGCAACCTAACTATGCATCGTTGTTTCTACTCACCATTAAGGAGAGATCTCCTTTTGTACTTAGCTTGGTTGACTGGTGGATGGATGGATGGATGGATGGATGGATGAATGGATGGATGAATGGATGGATAGATGTATGGGTGGATGGATGGATGGATGGACAGGTCAATGGATCGGTTTTGTAGAGGCAGAGTACCATCTAGGGGTACTGGAGACCGCTGGTGTCAGATCCTTAGTCAATGTCAAATGTAAAACATTAATTCATCAATAACAAAAATGAATAAGCACCTAAATAAATAGATAAATATAAAAACTGGGTTAAAAAATACATGGCGTCTTTGCCTTTCTGCATATGGAATGCTGTGCGGATCTTAACAAGGATAGCATTGTCCTGAGTAGCCCATTTGAAGTCGTGGAATATTTCCTTTTCCTTTTTCTTTTTTTACTTTCTATTTTCTTGATTATTCACTGGAATAAATAGACAGGAATTGAGAGGGAAGGGAGGTAGAGAGAGTTTGAGACAGAGAGAGAGACAACTGCAGCACTTCCGCACCACTTGTAAAGATTTCCCCTGGCAGGTGGGAACCAGGGTGTTGAAGCCCAGTCCTCCTGCATTGTAACATGAGTGCTTAACTGGGTGTGGCACCACCTGGTACCCTTGATGGGACCCTTTTTTTAGCAATGAAAAGAAATTCTCTTGGCAAGGTAATAAATAAATGAAGAAGTAAATAAAAGTGCATTTACATTAACTCAGTGGAAACACACAGGGACATATACGTCTCTGTTACCTGTATTACTTCTTCATGTATGGATTGATTGCCTCAAGGGGTTATTGCCACAGCTGAGTGCCTACGCCAGGAATAATCCACAGCTCCTGCACTCCATTTGTTCCCCTTTCGCTGCCCTTGTTGCTTGGTCACTGTGGTGGTTATTGTTTTTGTTGTTGTTGTTGTTACTGACCTTGCATCTGACAGACATAAAAGGAGAGAGCAGAGGAAATACAGGGTGGGAGAGAAAGATAGAGCTCCTAAAGACCTGCTTCACCCCCTGTAAAGCGACTCCCCTGCAGGTGGCGGTCTGGGGGCCAGACCCCAAATCCCTCCACCTGTCCCCTCTATTCGTGAGCGCCACAAGCCCTTAACCCTCTGACATACCGCCAAACCTCCCTGGATTTGCTTTTGAAGGCAGTATCACCTGCCTCGTTTTGAATCCTCATTATCCTGAGGGTCAGTCCTGATGACAGTGTCATGACAGGACACACGGAGATCTCTGTTATCAGAGAGCACCTGGAACAGCAGCTGGGGCTCTAGTGCCAGGGCAGGAGCAACTCCCCATGCACCCTCCACGGAGTCCACCTGCCTGCATTTTGGTCCTTTTCCCTCCAAAAAAGATTTTTCCCTTTTTTCACTTTGAAACAGGCAGCAGACAGGTTACCCAGGCAGGGGAAAAAAAAATAAAAAGCCTTTTTTTTTTTTTTTTTTTTTTACCGAAGTGAATGACCATCTTCTGGCAAGTATAGGTTTTGAACCTGAAAACTCTGTCTGTCTGTCTCTTAGTCCACAGAAAGAGCCACTAGCCCAGCCAGATCTCACGCTCAGATGGGGTGTTTTTCCAGTCAAAGGTCTGCACAGCGCACTAGGGATTGGGCGGCCTGAGACCCAAATGTTACATTGTAGATGGACTGTTTGCAGGTCTTGCTCCCCAGGACATTGGACTGTCTCAACTCCCTCCCCTACAGCATGAAAAAAAGACTCTTGACAACCTTGGAGCAACTGGAGTGGGGGCGAGGGGAGCTGTTTGCATGTCTGCACTGCTCATGCCCAGGTGTCTGTGGGGGTCCGTGGCAGAGGCTGTAAGGGGGCTAGGGGGCAGAAGGAGACTGTTTGAGAGGCAGGCTGCAGGCAGGGGAGCCCAGGAGTGTGTGCAGGGCTGTGTGTGTGTGGGTGTGGTGCAGGGGGTTAGGGCAGGTCCCCCTGCTGGATGGTGAGATGGCAGCTGGGCTGTCCCTGGGCCCTCATGGCTGAAGGGCAGAAGCAGGGTGGCAGTAAAGTAGCGCAGGGAGGAACAGAGTAGATGTTAGTTGGGAGCTGGGGGACAGAGGGTAAGGGGAAAGGGGGCATCCTTGAGGAGGGGTCAGGACTAGAGAGTGGGGGCAGCTGGAGGCATGGAAGGTCCCAGGAATCAGGGACTGACAGGAACAGATTCCTACACCCCCCCCCACTGGATAGAAGCTGCAGAAGCCAAAGCAGCAGCCCTGGCTTGCCTAGGCCAAGGGCCCTGAGTGAGTCCCTCTGAGGATGAGGAAGAGGAGGAGGGGGTGGAGGAGGAGGAGGAGGAAGAGCAGGAGGAAGAGGAGGAAGAGAAGGAGGAAGAAGAGGAGGAGGAGGAGGAGGCGGAGGAGGAGGAGGAGGGGCAGGAGGGCAGCTGTCAATAGGCAACGGGATTAATGGAGGCCTCCATTACGGAGGCATGTGTCCAGGCAGGCACCCACCAACCCTCAGGGGCAGCTCCGGGCACCAGGGACTTGGTGTGGGTATCTCTGGGGCGGGGACTGTCAGTCAGTCAGCAAGACTGTGTGTCAGTGCACATGGTGGGACAGGGGCCTGGCGGAGCTTGGTCCCCCGCCCTGGACTGTCAGATGCCAGCCCCATGCCCAGACACACACCAATCTGCCCATAGCCCCTTGGCCCGGCCGACCAGCACCTGCTTTGACCTGGGGCTCTGGCTCTGGTGGCTGGCCACCACCCCTCAGGTCAAGTTCAGCGTGGGGGTCATGGCTGCTGGTCAACTGGATGGGCGGGGTCCCCGTGGCCTAGCAACCACAGGAGCCCTCTGTGATGTCCTAGCCCCTGGAAATCTGTGCTGGCCACACTGGCACTGGGCAGCCCAACTGCCCTGCCACTAGGTCAGGCAACAGCGCACAGACGCCTGGGCCCTGGCACAGAGGGACGGAAGGATGGAAGACAGTGCTGACCGACAAGGGACCTCAGGGCTGGCAGCCAAGAGAAGACAGGTGGAGGTGCTCCCGGGATCCAGGGAGCCCAGGCCAGAGCTGCCTGCATGCCTGCCTGCCTGCCTTCCTGGATGTCTGTATGCTGCCTTTGTCCAGGTAGGTTTCTCAGGTCCCCTCCAATCCTGTCCTCTCCTGTCCTCTCCTGTCCTCACCATCCTCTCCCCTCTCCTCTCCTCCGCATTTTGCTTCTCTCCTTTGTCTGTCCTCTCTTCTAGGTGCCCTGCTCACCAGCTCCAGCACTTGTGATGGTTCTCCAGTGACAGCTGTTCGCAACCCCTTCCACCCCCTGCCTGCCCCTAATGTGACCCAGCTCACAGGGTCTCCGGCTCACCCCACCCAAACCCACACGCCCCAACACATTCCCTGGTTCAGCCCCTCTGCCCTATTCAGCCAAACTGGGCCTTTGCAACCTAACTATGCATCGTTGTTTCTCCTCACCATTAAGGAGAGATCTCCTTTTGTACTTAGCTTGGTTGACTGGTGGATGGATGGATGGATGGATGGATGAATGGATGGATGAATGGATGGATAGATGTATGGGTGGATGGATGGATGGATGGATGGATGGACAGGTCAATGGATCGGTTTTGTAGAGGCAGAGTACCATCTAGGGGTACTGGAGACCGCTGGTGTCAGATCCTTAGTCAATGTCAAATGTAAAACATTAATTCATCAATAACAAAAATGAATAAGCACCTAAATAAATAGATAAATATAAAAACTGGGTTAAAAAATACATGGCGTCTTTGCCTTTCTGCATATGGAATGCTGTGCGGATCTTAACAAGGATAGCATTGTCCTGAGTAGCCCATTTGAAGTCGTGGAATATTTCCTTTTCCTTTTTCTTTTTTTACTTTCTATTTTCTTGATTATTCACTGGAATAAATAGACAGGAATTGAGAGGGAAGGGAGGTAGAGAGAGTTTGAGACAGAGAGAGAGACAACTGCAGCACTTCCGCACCACTTGTAAAGATTTCCCCTGGCAGGTGGGAACCAGGGTGTTGAAGCCCAGTCCTCCTGCATTGTAACATGAGTGCTTAACTGGGTGTGGCACCACCTGGTACCCTTGATGGGACCCTTTTTTTAGCAATGAAAAGAAATTCTCTTGGCAAGGTAATAAATAAATGAAGAAGTAAATAAAAGTGCATTTACATTAACTCAGTGGAAACACACAGGGACATATACGTCTCTGTTACCTGTATTACTTCTTCATGTATGGATTGATTGCCTCAAGGGGTTATTGCCACAGCTGAGTGCCTACGCCAGGAATAATCCACAGCTCCTGCACTCCATTTGTTCCCCTTTCGCTGCCCTTGTTGCTTGGTCACTGTGGTGGTTATTGTTTTTGTTGTTGTTGTTGTTACTGACCTTGCATCTGACAGACATAAAAGGAGAGAGCAGAGGAAATACAGGGTGGGAGAGAAAGATAGAGCTCCTAAAGACCTGCTTCACCCCCTGTAAAGCGACTCCTCTGCAGGTGGCGGTCTGGGGGCCAGACCCCAAATCCCTCCACCTGTCCCCTCTATTCGTGAGCGCCACAAGCCCTTAACCCTCTGACATACCGCCAAACCTCCCTGGATTTGCTTTTGAAGGCAGTATCACCTGCCTCGTTTTGAATCCTCATTATCCTGAGGGTCAGTCCTGATGACAGTGTCATGACAGGACACACGGAGATCTCTGTTATCAGAGAGCACCTGGAACAGCAGCTGGGGCTCTAGTGCCAGGGCAGGAGCAACTCCCCATGCACCCTCCACGGAGTCCACCTGCCTGTATTTTTGTCCTTTTCCCTCCAAAAAAGATTTTTCCCTTTTTTCACTTTGAAACAGGCAGCAGACAGGTTACCCAGGCAGGGGAAAAAAAAATAAAAAGCCTTTTTTTTTTTTTTTTTTTTTTTTTTTACCGAAGTGAATGGCCATCTTCTGGCAAGTATAGGTTTTGAACCTGAAAACTCTGTCTGTCTGTCTCTTAGTCCACAGAAAGAGCCACTAGCCCAGCCAGATCTCACGCTCAGATGGGGTGTTTTTCCAGTCAAAGGTCTGCACAGCGCACTAGGGATTGGGCGGCCTGAGACCCAAATGTTACATTGTAGATGGACTGTTTGCAGGTCTTGCTCCCCAGGACATTGGACTGTCTCAACTCCCTCCCCTACAGCATGAAAAAAAGACTCTTGACAACCTTGGAGCAACTGGAGTGGGGGCGAGGGGAGCTGTTTGCATGTCTGCACTGCTCATGCCCAGGTGTCTGTGGGGGTCCGTGGCAGAGGCTGTAAGGGGGCTAGGGGGCAGAAGGAGACTGTTTGAGAGGCAGGCTGCAGGCAGGGGAGCCCAGGAGTGTGTGCAGGGCTGTGTGTGTGTGGGTGTGGTGCAGGGGGTTAGGGCAGGTCCCCCTGCTGGATGGTGAGATGGCAGCTGGGCTGTCCCTGGGCCCTCATGGCTGAAGGGCAGAAGCAGGGTGGCAGTAAAGTAGCGCAGGGAGGAACAGAGTAGATGTTAGTTGGGAGCTGGGGGACAGAGGGTAAGGGGAAAGGGGGCATCCTTGAGGAGGGGTCAGGACTAGAGAGTGGGGGCAGCTGGAGGCATGGAAGGTCCCAGGAATCAGGGACTGACCGGAACCGATTCCTACACCCCCCCCCAAACTACTGGATAGAAGCTGCAGAAGCCTGAGCAGCAGCCCTGGCTTGCCTAGGCCAAGGGCCCTGAGTGAGTCCTTCTGAGGATGAGGAAGAGGAGGAGGGGGTGGAGGAGGAGGAGGAGGAAGAGCAGGAGGAAGAGGAGGAAGAGAAGGAGGAAGAAGAGGAGGAGGAGGAGGAGGCGGAGGAGGAGGAGGAGGGGCAGGAGGGCAGCTGTCAATAGGCAACGGGATTAATGGAGGCCTCCATTACGGAGGCATGTGTCCAGGCAGGCACCCACCAACCCTCAGGGGCAGCTCCGGGCACCAGGGACTTGGTGTGGGTATCTCTGGGCCGGGGACTGTCAGTCAGTCAGCAAGACTGTGTGTCAGTGCACATGGTGGGACAGGGGCCTGGAGGACCTTGGTCCCCCGCCCTGGACTGTCAGATGCCAGCCCCATGCCCAGACACACACCAATCTGCCCATAGCCCCTTGGCCCGGCCGACCAGCACCTGCTTTGACCTGGGGCTCTGGCTCTGGTGGCTGGCCACCACCCCTCAGGTCAAGTTCAGCGTGGGGGTCATGGCTGCTGGTCAACTGGATGGGCGGGGTCCCCGTGGCCTAGCAACCACAGGAGCCCTCTGTGATGTCCTAGCCCCTGGCAATCTGTGCTGGCCACACTGGCACTGGGCAGCCCAACTGCCCTGCCACTAGGTCAGGCAACAGCGCACAGACGCCTGGGCCCTGGCACAGAGGGACGGAAGGATGGAAGACAGTGCTGATCGACAAGGGACCTCAGGGCTGGCAGCCAAGAGAAGACAGGTGGAGGTGTGCCCGGGATCCAGGGAGCCCAGGCCAGAGCTACCTGCATGCCTGCCTGCCTTCCTGGATGTCTGTATGCTGCCTTTGTCCAGGTAGGTTTCTCAGGTCCCCTCCAATCCTGTCCTCTCCTGTCCTCTCCTGTCCTCACCATCCTCTCCCCTCTCCTCTCCTCCGCACTTTGCTTCTCTCTTTGTCTGTCCTCTCTTCCAGGTGCCCTGCTCACCAGCTCCAGCACTTGTGATGGTTCTCCAGTGACAGCTGTTCGCAACCCCTTCCACCCCCTGCCTGCCCCTAATGTGATCCAGCTCACAGGGTCTCCGGCTCACCCCACCCAAACCCACACGCCCCAACACATTCCCTGGTTCAGCCCGTCTGCCCTATTCAGCCAAACTGGGCCTTTGCAACCTACCTATGCATCATTGTTTCTCCTCACCATTAAGGAGAAATCTCCTTTTGTACTTAGCTTGGTTGACTGGTGGATGGATGGATGGATGGATGGATGAATGGATGGATGAATGGATGGATAGATGTATGGGTGGATGGATGGATGGATGGATGGACAGGTCAATGGATCGGTTTTGTAGAGGCAGAGTACCATCTAGGGGTACTGGAGACCGCTGGTGTCAGATCCTTAGTCAATGTCAAATGTAAAACATTAATTCATCAATAACAAAAATGAATAAGCACCTAAATAAATAGATAAATATAAAAACTGGGTTAAAAAATACATGGCGTCTTTGCCTTTCTGCATATGGAATGCTGTGCGGATCTTAACAAGGATAGCATTGTCCTGAGTAGCCCATTTGAAGTCGTGGAATATTTCCTTTTCCTTTTTCTTTTTTTACTTTCTATTTTCTTGATTATTCACTGGAATAAATAGACAGGAATTGAGAGGGAAGGGAGGTAGAGAGAGTTTGAGACAGAGAGAGAGACAACTGCAGCACTTCCGCACCACTTGTAAAGATTTCCCCTGGCAGGTGGGAACCAGGGTGTTGAAGCCCAGTCCTCCTGCATTGTAACATGAGTGCTTAACTGGGTGTGGCACCACCTGGTACCCTTGATGGGACCCTTTTTTTAGCAATGAAAAGAAATTCTCTTGGCAAGGTAATAAATAAATGAAGAAGTAAATAAAAGTGCATTTACATTAACTCAGTGGAAACACACAGGGACATATACGTCTCTGTTACCTGTATTACTTCTTCATGTATGGATTGATTGCCTCAAGGGGTTGTTGCCACAGCTGAGTGCCTACACCAGGAATAATCCACAGCTCCTGCACTCCATTTGTTCCCCTTTCGCTGCCCTTGTTGCTTGGTCACTGTGGTGGTTATTGTTTTTGTTGTTGTTGTTGTTACTGACCTTGCATCTGACAGACATAAAAGGAGAGAGCAGAGGAAATACAGGGTGGGAGAGAAAGATAGAGCTCCTAAAGACCTGCTTCACCCCCTGTAAAGCGACTCCCCTGCAGGTGGCGGTCTGGGGGCCAGACCCCAAATCCCTCCACCTGTCCCCTCTATTCGTGAGCGCCACAAGCCCTTAACCCTCTGACATACCGCCAAACCTCCCTGGATTTGCTTTTGAAGGCAGTATCACCTGCCTCGTTTTGAATCCTCATTATCCTGAGGGTCAGTCCTGATGACAGTGTCATGACAGGACACACGGAGATCTCTGTTATCAGAGAGCACCTGGAACAGCAGCTGGGGCTCTAGTGCCAGGGCAGGAGCAACTCCCCATGCACCCTCCACGGAGTCCACCTGCCTGCATTTTGGTCCTTTTCCCTCCAAAAAAGATTTTTCCCTTTTTTCACTTTGAAACAGGCAGCAGACAGGTTACCCAGGCAGGGGAAAAAAAAATAAAAAGCCTTTTTTTTTTTTTTTTTTTTTTTTTTTACCGAAGTGAATGACCATCTTCTGGCAAGTATAGGTTTTGAACCTGAAAACTCTGTCTGTCTGTCTCTTAGTCCACAGAAAGAGCCACTAGCCCAGCCAGATCTCACGCTCACATGGGGTGTTTTTCCAGTCAAAGGTCTGCACAGCGCACTAGGGATTGGGCGGCCTGAGACCCAAATGTTACATTGTAGATGGACTGTTTGCAGGTCTTGCTCCCCAGGACATTGGACTGTCTCAACTCCCTCCCCTACAGCATGAAAAAAAGACTCTTGACAACCTTGGAGCAACTGGAGTGGGGGCGAGGGGAGCTGTTTGCATGTCTGCACTGCTCATGCCCAGGTGTCTGTGGGGGTCCGTGGCAGAGGCTGTAAGGGGGCTAGGGGGCAGAAGGAGACTGTTTGAGAGGCAGGCTGCAGGCAGGGGAGCCCAGGAGTGTGTGCAGGGCTGTGTGTGTGTGGGTGTGGTGCAGGGGGTTAGGGCAGGTCCCCCTGCTGGATGGTGAGATGGCAGCTGGGCTGTCCCTGGGCCCTCATGGCTGAAGGGCAGAAGCAGGGTGGCAGTAAAGTAGCGCAGGGAGGAACAGAGTAGATGTTAGTTGGGAGCTGGGGGACAGAGGGTAAGGGGAAAGGGGGCATCCTTGAGGAGGGGTCAGGACTAGAGAGTGGGGGCAGCTGGAGGCATGGAAGGTCCCAGGAATCAGGGACTGACAGGAACCGATTCCTACACCCCCCCCCCCGAACTACTGGATAGAAGCTGCAGAAGCCAGAGCAGCAGCCCTGGCTTGCCTAGGCCAAGGGCCCTGAGTGAGTCCCTCTGAGGATGAGGAAGAGGAGGAGGGGGTGGAGGAGGAGGAGGAGGAAGAGCAGGAGGAAGAGGAGGAAGAGAAGGAGGAAGAAGAGGAGGAGGAGGAGGAGGCGGAGGAGGAGGAGGAGGGGCAGGAGGGCAGCTGTCAATAGGCAACGGGATTAATGGAGGCCTCCATTACGGAGGCATGTGTCCAGGCAGGCACCCACCAACCCTCAGGGGCAGCTCCGGGCACCAGGGACTTGGTGTGGGTATCTCTGGGCCGGGGACTGTCAGTCAGTCAGCAAGACTGTGTGTCAGTGCACATGGTGGGACAGGGGCCTGGCGGAGCTTGGTCCCCCGCCCTGGACTGTCAGATGCCAGCCCCATGCCCAGACACACACCAATCTGCCCATAGCCCCTTGGCCCGGCCGACCAGCACCTGCTTTGAACTGGGGCTCTGGCTCTGGTGGCTGGCCACCACCCCTCAGGTCAAGTTCAGCATGGGGGTCATGGCTGCTGGTCAACTGGATGGGCGGGGTCCCCGTGGCCTAGCAACCACAGGAGCCCTCTGTGATGTCCTAGCCCCTGGCAATCTGTGCTGGCCACACTGGCACTGGGCAGCCCAACTGCCCTGCCACTAGGTCAGGCAACAGCGCACAGACGCCTGGGCCCTGGCACAGAGGGACGGAAGGATGGAAGACAGTGCTGACCGACGAGGGACCTCAGGGCTGGCAGCCAAGAGAAGACAGGTGGAGGTGCTCCCGGGATCCAGGGAGCCCAGGCCAGAGCTGCCTGCATGCCTGCCTGCCTTCCTGGATGTCTGTATGCTGCCTTTGTCCAGGTAGGTTTCTCAGGTCCCCTCCAATCCTGTCCTCTCCTGTCCTCTCCTGTCCTCACCATCCTCTCCCCTCTCCTCTCCTCCGCACTTTGCTTCTCTCCTTTGTCTGTCCTCTCTTCCAGGTGCCCTGCTCACCAGCTCCAGCACTTGTGATGGTTCTCCAGTGACAGCTGTTCGCAACCCCTTCCACCCCCTGCCTGCCCCTAATGTGACCCAGCTCACAGGGTCTCCGGCTCACCCCACCCAAACCCACACGCCCCAACACATTCCCTGGTTCAGCCCCTCTGCCCTATTCAGCCAAACTGGGCCTTTGCAACCTAACTATGCATCGTTGTTTCTCCTCACCATTAAGGAGAGATCTCCTTTTGTACTTAGCTTGGTTGACTGGTGGATGGATGGATGGATGGATGGATGAATGGATGGATGAATGGATGGATAGATGTATGGGTGGATGGATGGATGGATGGATGGATGGATGGATGGACAGGTCAATGGATCGGTTTTGTAGAGGCAGAGTACCATCTAGGGGTACTGGAGACCGCTGGTGTCAGATCCTTAGTCAATGTCAAATGTAAAACATTAATTCATCAATAACAAAAATGAATAAGCACCTAAATAAATAGATAAATATAAAAACTGGGTTAAAAAATACATGGCGTCTTTGCCTTTCTGCATATGGAATGCTGTGCGGATCTTAACAAGGATAGCATTGTCCTGAGTAGCCCATTTGAAGTCGTGGAATATTTCCTTTTCCTTTTTCTTTTTTTACTTTCTATTTTCTTGATTATTCACTGGAATAAATAGACAGGAATTGAGAGGGAAGGGAGGTAGAGAGAGTTTGAGACAGAGAGAGAGACAACTGCAGCACTTCCGCACCACTTGTAAAGATTTCCCCTGGCAGGTGGGAACCAGGGTGTTGAAGCCCAGTCCTCCTGCATTGTAACATGAGTGCTTAACTGGGTGTGGCACCACCTGGTACCCTTGATGGGACCCTTTTTTTAGCAATGAAAAGAAATTCTCTTGGCAAGGTAATAAATAAATGAAGAAGTAAATAAAAGTGCATTTACATTAACTCAGTGGAAACACACAGGGACATATACGTCTCTGTTACCTGTATTACTTCTTCATGTATGGATTGATTGCCTCAAGGGGTTATTGCCACAGCTGAGTGCCTACGCCAGGAATAATCCACAGCTCCTGCACTCCATTTGTTCCCCTTTCGCTGCCCTTGTTGCTTGGTCACTGTGGTGGTTATTGTTTTTGTTGTTGTTGTTGTTACTGACCTTGCATCTGACAGACATAAAAGGAGAGAGCAGAGGAAATACAGGGTGGGAGAGAAAGATAGAGCTCCTAAAGACCTGCTTCACCCCCTGTAAAGCGAGTCCCCTGCAGGTGGCGGTCTGGGGGCCAGACCCCAAATCCCTCCACCTGTCCCCTCTATTCGTGAGCGCCACAAGCCCTTAACCCTCTGACATACCGCCAAACCTCCCTGGATTTGCTTTTGAAGGCAGTATCACCTGCCTCGTTTTGAATCCTCATTATCCTGAGGGTCAGTCCTGATGACAGTGTCATGACAGGACACACGGAGATCTCTGTTATCAGAGAGCACCTGGAACAGCAGCTGGGGCTCTAGTGCCAGGGCAGGAGCAACTCCCCATGCACCCTCCACGGAGTCCACCTGCCTGCATTTTGGTCCTTTTCCCTCCAAAAAAGATTTTTCCCTTTTTTCACTTTGAAACAGGCAGCAGACAGGTTACCCAGGCAGGGGAAAAAAAATAAAAAGCCTTTTTTTTTTTTTTTTTTTTTTTTTTTACCGAAGTGAATGACCATCTTCTGGCAAGTATAGGTTTTGAACCTGAAAACTCTGTCTGTCTGTCTCTTAGTCCACAGAAAGAGCCACTAGCCCAGCCAGATCTCACGCTCAGATGGGGTGTTTTTCCAGTCAAAGGTCTGCACAGCGCACTAGGGATTGGGCGGCCTGAGACCCAAATGTTACATTGTAGATGGACTGTTTGCAGGTCTTGCTCCCCAGGACATTGGACTGTCTCAACTCCCTCCCCTACAGCATGAAAAAAAGACTCTTGACAACCTTGGAGCAACTGGAGTGGGGGCGAGGGGAGCTGTTTGCATGTCTGCACTGCTCATGCCCAGGTGTCTGTGGGGGTCCGTGGCAGAGGCTGTAAGGGGGCTAGGGGGCAGAAGGAGACTGTTTGAGAGGCAGGCTGCAGGCAGGGGAGCCCAGGAGTGTGTGCAGGGCTGTGTGTGTGTGGGTGTGGTGCAGGGGGTTAGGGCAGGTCCCCCTGCTGGATGGTGAGATGGCAGCTGGGCTGTCCCTGGGCCCTCATGGCTGAAGGGCAGAAGCAGGGTGGCAGTAAAGTAGCGCAGGGAGGAACAGAGTAGATGTTAGTTGGGAGCTGGGGGACAGAGGGTAAGGGGAAAGGGGGCATCCTTGAGGAGGGGTCAGGACTAGAGAGTGGGGGCAGCTGGAGGCATGGAAGGTCCCAGGAATCAGGGACTGACCGGAACCGATTCCTACACCCCCCCCCAAACTACTGGATAGAAGCTGCAGAAGCCTGAGCAGCAGCCCTGGCTTGCCTAGGCCAAGGGCCCTGAGTGAGTCCTTCTGAGGATGAGGAAGAGGAGGAGGGGGTGGAGGAGGAGGAGGAGGAAGAGCAGGAGGAAGAGGAGGAAGAGAAGGAGGAAGAAGAGGAGGAGGAGGAGGAGGCGGAGGAGGAGGAGGAGGGGCAGGAGGGCATCTGTCAATAGGCAACGGGATTAATGGAGGCCTCCATTACGGAGGCATGTGTCCAGGCAGGCACCCACCAACCCTCAGGGGCAGCTCCGGGCACCAGGGACTTGGTGTGGGTTTCTCTGGTCCGGGGACTGTCAGTCAGTCAGCAAGACTGTGTGTCAGTGCACATGGTGGGACAGGGGCCTGGAGGACCTTGGTCCCCCGCCCTGGACTGTCAGATGCCAGCCCCATGCCCAGACACACACCAATCTGCCCATAGCCCCTTGGCCCGGCCGACCAGCACCTGCTTTGACCTGGGGCTCTGGCTCTGGTGGCTGGCCACCACCCCTCAGGTCAAGTTCAGCGTGGGGGTCATGGCTGCTGGTCAACTGGATGGGCGGGGTCCCCGTGGCCTAGCAACCACAGGAGCCCTCTGTGATGTCCTAGCCCCTGGCAATCTGTGCTGGCCACACTGGCACTGGGCAGCCCAACTGCCCTGCCACTAGGTCAGGCAACAGCGCACAGACGCCTGGGCCCTGGCACAGAGGGACGGAAGGATGGAAGACAGTGCTGACCGACAAGGGACCTCAGGGCTGGCAGCCAAGAGAAGACAGGTGGAGGTGTGCCCGGGATCCAGGGAGCCCAGGCCAGAGCTACCTGCATGCCTGCCTGCCTTCCTGGATGTCTGTATGCTGCCTTTGTCCAGGTAGGTTTCTCAGGTCCCCTCCAATCCTGTCCTCTCCTGTCCTCTCCTGTCCTCACCATCCTCTCCCCTCTCCTCTCCTCCGCACTTTGCTTCTCTCTTTGTCTGTCCTCTCTTCCAGGTGCCCTGCTCACCAGCTCCAGCACTTGTGATGGTTCTCCAGTGACAGCTGTTCGCAACCCCTTCCATCCCCTGCCTGCCCCTAATGTGATCCAGCTCACAGGGTCTCCGGCTCACCCCACCCAAACCCACACGCCCCAACACATTCCCTGGTTCAGCCCGTCTGCCCTATTCAGCCAAACTGGGCCTTTGCAACCTACCTATGCATCATTGTTTCTCCTCACCATTAAGGAGAAATCTCCTTTTGTACTTAGCTTGGTTGACTGGTGGATGGATGGATGGATGGATGGATGGATGAATGGATGGATGAATGGATGGATAGATGTATGGGTGGATGGATGGATGGATGGATGGACAGGTCAATGGATCGGTTTTGTAGAGGCAGAGTACCATCTAGGGGTACTGGAGACCGCTGGTGTCAGATCCTTAGTCAATGTCAAATGTAAAACATTAATTCATCAATAACAAAAATGAATAAGCACCTAAATAAATAGATAAATATAAAAACTGGGTTAAAAAATACATGGCGTCTTTGCCTTTCTGCATATGGAATGCTGTGCGGATCTTAACAAGGATAGCATTGTCCTGAGTAGCCCATTTGAAGTCGTGGAATATTTCCTTTTCCATTTTCTTTTTTTACTTTCTATTTTCTTGATTATTCACTGGAATAAATAGACAGGAATTGAGAGGGAAGGGAGGTAGAGAGAGTTTGAGACAGAGAGAGAGACAACTGCAGCACTTCCGCACCACTTGTAAAGATTTCCCCTGGCAGGTGGGAACCAGGGTGTTGAAGCCCAGTCCTCCTGCATTGTAACATGAGTGCTTAACTGGGTGTGGCACCACCTGGTACCCTTGATGGGACCCATTTTTTAGCAATGAAAAGAAATTCTCTTGGCAAGGTAATAAATAAATGAAGAAGTAAATAAAAGTGCATTTACATTAACTCAGTGGAAACACACAGGGACATATACGTCTCTGTTACCTGTATTACTTCTTCATGTATGGATTGATTGCCTCAAGGGGTTATTGCCACAGCTGAGTGCCTACGCCAGGAATAATCCACAGCTCCTGCACTCCATTTGTTCCCCTTTCGCTGCCCTTGTTGCTTGGTCACTGTGGTGGTTATTGTTTTTGTTGTTGTTGTTGTTACTGACCTTGCATCTGACAGACATAAAAGGAGAGAGCAGAGGAAATACAGGGTGGGAGAGAAAGATAGAGCTCCTAAAGACCTGCTTCACCCCCTGTAAAGCGAGTCCCCTGCAGGTGGCGGTCTGGGGGCCAGACCCCAAATCCCTCCACCTGTCCCCTCTATTCGTGAGCGCCACAAGCCCTTAACCCTCTGACATACCGCCAAACCTCCCTGGATTTGCTTTTGAAGGCAGTATCACCTGCCTCGTTTTGAATCCTCATTATCCTGAGGGTCAGTCCTGATGACAGTGTCATGACAGGACACACGGAGATCTCTGTTATCAGAGAGCACCTGGAACAGCAGCTGGGGCTCTAGTGCCAGGGCAGGAGCAACTCCCCATGCACCCTCCACGGAGTCCACCTGCCTGCATTTTGGTCCTTTTCCCTCCAAAAAAGATTTTTCCCTTTTTTCACTTTGAAACAGGCAGCAGACAGGTTACCCAGGCAGGGGAAAAAAAATAAAAAGCCTTTTTTTTTTTTTTTTTTTTTTTTTTTTCACCGAAGTGAATGACCATATTCTGGCAAGTATAGGTTTTGAACCTGAAAACTCTGTCTGTCTGTCTCTTAGTCCACAGAAAGAGCCACTAGCCCAGCCAGATCTCACGCTCACATGGGGTGTTTTTCCAGTCAAAGGTCTGCACAGCGCACTAGGGATTGGGCGGCCTGAGACCCAAATGTTACATTGTAGATGGACTGTTTGCAGGTCTTGCTCCCCAGGACATTGGACTGTCTCAACTCCCTCCCCTACAGCATGAAAAAAAGACTCTTGACAACCTTGGAGCAACTGGAGTGGGGGCGAGGGGAGCTGTTTGCATGTCTGCACTGCTCATGCCCAGGTGTCTGTGGGGGTCCGTGGCAGAGGCTGTAAGGGGGCTAGGGGGCAGAAGGAGACTGTTTGAGAGGCAGGCTGCAGGCAGGGGAGCCCAGTAGTGTGTGCAGGGCTGTGTGTGTGTGGGTGTGGTGCAGGGGGTTAGGGCAGGTCCCCCTGCTGGATGGTGAGATGGCAGCTGGGCTGTCCCTGGGCCCTCATGGCTGAAGGGCAGAAGCAGGGTGGCAGTAAAGTAGCGCAGGGAGGAACAGAGTAGATGTTAGTTGGGAGCTGGGGGACAGAGGGTAAGGGGAAAGGGGGCATCCTTGAGGAGGGGTCAGGACTAGAGAGTGGGGGCAGCTGGAGGCATGGAAGGTCCCAGGAATCAGGGACTGACAGGAACCGATTCCTACACCCCCCCCCGAACTACTGGATAGAAGCTGCAGAAGCCAGAGCAGCAGCCCTGGCTTGCCTAGGCCAAGGGCCCTGAGTGAGTCCCTCTGAGGATGAGGAAGAGGAGGAGGGGGTGGAGGAGGAGGAGGAGGAAGAGCAGGAGGAAGAGGAGGAAGAGAAGGAGGAAGAAGAGGAGGAGGAGGAGGTGGAGGAGGAGGAGGAGGAGGGGCAGGAGGGCAGCTGTCAATAGGCAACGGGATTAATGGAGGCCTCCATTACAGAGGCATGTGTCCAGGCAGGCACCCACCAACCCTCAGGGGCAGCTCAGGGCACCCAGGGACTTGGTGTGGGTATCTCTGGGGCGGGGACTGTCAGTCAGTCAGCAAGACTGTGTGTCAGTGCACATGGTGGGACAGGGGCCTGGCGGACCTTGGTCCCCCGCCCTGGACTGTCAGATGCCAGCCCCATGCCCAGACACACACCAATCTGCCCATAGCCCCTTGGCCCGGCCGACCAGCACCTGCTTTGGCCTGGGGCTCTGGCTCTGGTGGCTGGCCACCACCCCTCAGGTCAAGTTCAGCGTGGGGGTCATGGCTGCTGGTCAACTGGATGGGCGGGGTCCCCGTGGCCTAGCAACCACAGGAGCCCTCTGTGATGTCCTAGCCCCTGGCAATCTGTGCTGGCCACACTGGCACTGGGCAGCCCAACTGCTCTGCCACTAGGTCAGGCAACAGCGCCCAGACGCCTGGGCCCTGGCACAGAGGGACGGAAGGATGGGAAGACAGTGCTGACCGACGAGGGACCTCAGGGCTGGCAGCCATGAGAAGACAGGTGGAGGTGCTCCCGGGATCCAGGGAGCCCAGGCCAGAGCTGCCTGCATGCCTGCCTGCCTGCCTTCCTGGATGTCTGTATGCTGCCTTTGTCCAGGTAGGTTTCTCAGGTCCCCTCCAATCCTGTCCTCTCCTGTCCTCTCCTGTCCTCACCATCCTCTCCCCTCTCCTCTCCTCCGCACTTTGCTTCTCTCCTTTGTCTGTCCTCTCTTCCAGGTGCCCTGCTCACCAGCTCCAGCACTTGTGATGGTTCTCCAGTGACAGCTGTTCGCAACCCCTTCCACCCCCTCCCTGCCCCTAATGTGACCCAGCTCACAGGGTCTCCGGCTCACCCCACCCAAACCCACACGCCCCAACACATTCCCTGGTTCAGCCCATCTGTCCTATTCAGCCAAACTGGGCCTTTGCAACCTAACTATGCATCGTTGTTTCTCCTCACCATTAAGGAGAGATCTCCTTTTGTACTTAGCTTGGTTGACTGGTGGATGGATGGATGGATGGATGGATGGATGGATGGATGGATGGATGAATGGATGGATGAATGGATGGATAGATGTATGGGTGGATGGATGGATGGATGGATGGACAGGTCAATGGATCGGTTTTGTAGAGGCAGAGTACCATCTAGGGGTACTGGAGACCGCTGGTGTCAGATCCTTAGTCAATGTCAAATGTAAAACATTAATTCATCAATAACAAAAATGAATAAGCACCTAAATAAATAGATAAATATAAAAACTGGGTTAAAAAATACATGGCGTCTTTGCCTTTCTGCATATGGAATGCTGTGCGGATCTTAACAAGGATAGCATTGTCCTGAGTAGCCCATTTGAAGTCGTGGAATATTTCCTTTTCCATTTTCTTTTTTTACTTTCTATTTTCTTGATTATTCACTGGAATAAATAGACAGGAATTGAGAGGGAAGGGAGGTAGAGAGAGTTTGAGACAGAGAGAGAGACAACTGCAGCACTTCCGCACCACTTGTAAAGATTTCCCCTGGCAGGTGGGAACCAGGGTGTTGAAGCCCAGTCCTCCTGCATTGTAACATGAGTGCTTAACTGGGTGTGGCACCACCTGGTACCCTTGATGGGACCCTTTTTTTAGCAATGAAAAGAAATTCTCTTGGCAAGGTAATAAATAAATGAAGAAGTAAATAAAAGTGCATTTACATTAACTCAGTGGAAACACACAGGGACATATACGTCTCTGTTACCTGTATTACTTCTTCATGTATGGATTGATTGCCTCAAGGGGTTATTGCCACAGCTGAGTGCCTACGCCAGGAATAATCCACAGCTCCTGCACTCCATTTGTTCCCCTTTCGCTGCCCTTGTTGCTTGGTCACTGTGGTGGTTATTGTTTTTGTTGTTGTTGTTGTTACTGACCTTGCATCTGACAGACATAAAAGGAGAGAGCAGAGGAAATACAGGGTGGGAGAGAAAGATAGAGCTCCTAAAGACCTGCTTCACCCCCTGTAAAGCGACTCCCCTGCAGGTGGCGGTCTGGGGGCCAGACCCCAAATCCCTCCACCTGTCCCCTCTATTCGTGAGCGCCACAAGCCCTTAACCCTCTGACATACCGCCAAACCTCCCTGGATTTGCTTTTGAAGGCAGTATCACCTGCCTCGTTTTGAATCCTCATTATCCTGAGGGTCAGTCCTGATGACAGTGTCATGACAGGACACACGGAGATCTCTGTTATCAGAGAGCACCTGGAACAGCAGCTGGGGCTCTAGTGCCAGGGCAGGAGCAACTCCCCATGCACCCTCCACGGAGTCCACCTGCCTGCATTTTGGTCCTTTTCCCTCCAAAAAAGATTTTTCCCTTTTTTCACTTTGAAACAGGCAGCAGACAGGTTACCCAGGCAGGGGAAAAAAAAATAAAAAGCCTTTTTTTTTTTTTTTTTTTTTTTTTTTCACCGAAGTGAATGACCATATTCTGGCAAGTATAGGTTTTGAACCTGAAAACTCTGTCTGTCTGTCTCTTAGTCCACAGAAAGAGCCACTAGCCCAGCCAGATCTCACGCTCACATGGGGTGTTTTTCCAGTCAAAGGTCTGCACAGCGCACTAGGGATTGGGCGGCCTGAGACCCAAATGTTACATTGTAGATGGACTGTTTGCAGGTCTTGCTCCCCAGGACATTGGACTGTCTCAACTCCCTCCCCTACAGCATGAAAAAAAGACTCTTGACAACCTTGGAGCAACTGGAGTGGGGGCGAGGGGAGCTGTTTGCATGTCTGCACTGCTCATGCCCAGGTGTCTGTGGGGGTCCGTGGCAGAGGCTGTAAGGGGGCTAGGGGGCAGAAGGAGACTGTTTGAGAGGCAGGCTGCAGGCAGGGGAGCCCAGTAGTGTGTGCAGGGCTGTGTGTGTGTGGGTGTGGTGCAGGGGGTTAGGGCAGGTCCCCCTGCTGGATGGTGAGATGGCAGCTGGGCTGTCCCTGGGCCCTCATGGCTGAAGGGCAGAAGCAGGGTGGCAGTAAAGTAGCGCAGGGAGGAACAGAGTAGATGTTAGTTGGGAGCTGGGGGACAGAGGGTAAGGGGAAAGGGGGCATCCTTGAGGAGGGGTCAGGACTAGAGAGTGGGGGCAGCTGGAGGCATGGAAGGTCCCAGGAATCAGGGACTGACAGGAACCGATTCCTACACCCCCCCCCCCGAACTACTGGATAGAAGCTGCAGAAGCCAGAGCAGCAGCCCTGGCTTGCCTAGGCCAAGGGCCCTGAGTGAGTCCCTCTGAGGATGAGGAAGAGGAGGAGGGGGTGGAGGAGGAGGAGGAGGAAGAGCAGGAGGAAGAGGAGGAAGAGAAGGAGGAAGAAGAGGAGGAGGAGGAGGTGGAGGAGGAGGAGGAGGAGGGGCAGGAGGGCAGCTGTCAATAGGCAACGGGATTAATGGAGGCCTCCATTACAGAGGCATGTGTCCAGGCAGGCACCCACCAACCCTCAGGGGCAGCTCAGGGCACCCAGGGACTTGGTGTGGGTATCTCTGGGGCGGGGACTGTCAGTCAGTCAGCAAGACTGTGTGTCAGTGCACATGGTGGGACAGGGGCCTGGCGGACCTTGGTCCCCCGCCCTGGACTGTCAGATGCCAGCCCCATGCCCAGACACACACCAATCTGCCCATAGCCCCTTGGCCCGGCCGACCAGCACCTGCTTTGGCCTGGGGCTCTGGCTCTGGTGGCTGGCCACCACCCCTCAGGTCAAGTTCAGCGTGGGGGTCATGGCTGCTGGTCAACTGGATGGGCGGGGTCCCCGTGGCCTAGCAACCACAGGAGCCCTCTGTGATGTCCTAGCCCCTGGCAATCTGTGCTGGCCACACTGGCACTGGGCAGCCCAACTGCTCTGCCACTAGGTCAGGCAACAGCGCCCAGACGCCTGGGCCCTGGCACAGAGGGACGGAAGGATGGGAAGACAGTGCTGACCGACGAGGGACCTCAGGGCTGGCAGCCATGAGAAGACAGGTGGAGGTGCTCCCGGGATCCAGGGAGCCCAGGCCAGAGCTGCCTGCATGCCTGCCTGCCTGCCTTCCTGGATGTCTGTATGCTGCCTTTGTCCAGGTAGGTTTCTCAGGTCCCCTCCAATCCTGTCCTCTCCTGTCCTCTCCTGTCCTCACCATCCTCTCCCCTCTCCTCTCCTCCGCACTTTGCTTCTCTCCTTTGTCTGTCCTCTCTTCCAGGTGCCCTGCTCACCAGCTCCAGCACTTGTGATGGTTCTCCAGTGACAGCTGTTCGCAACCCCTTCCACCCCCTCCCTGCCCCTAATGTGACCCAGCTCACAGGGTCTCCGGCTCACCCCACCCAAACCCACACGCCCCAACACATTCCCTGGTTCAGCCCATCTGTCCTATTCAGCCAAACTGGGCCTTTGCAACCTAACTATGCATCGTTGTTTCTCCTCACCATTAAGGAGAGATCTCCTTTTGTACTTAGCTTGGTTGACTGGTGGATGGATGGATGGATGGATGGATGGATGGATGGATGGATGAATGGATGGATGAATGGATGGATAGATGTATGGGTGGATGGATGGATGGATGGATGGACAGGTCAATGGATCGGTTTTGTAGAGGCAGAGTACCATCTAGGGGTACTGGAGACCGCTGGTGTCAGATCCTTAGTCAATGTCAAATGTAAAACATTAATTCATCAATAACAAAAATGAATAAGCACCTAAATAAATAGATAAATATAAAAACTGGGTTAAAAAATACATGGCGTCTTTGCCTTTCTGCATATGGAATGCTGTGCGGATCTTAACAAGGATAGCATTGTCCTGAGTAGCCCATTTGAAGTCGTGGAATATTTCCTTTTCCATTTTCTTTTTTTACTTTCTATTTTCTTGATTATTCACTGGAATAAATAGACAGGAATTGAGAGGGAAGGGAGGTAGAGAGAGTTTGAGACAGAGAGAGAGACAACTGCAGCACTTCCGCACCACTTGTAAAGATTTCCCCTGGCAGGTGGGAACCAGGGTGTTGAAGCCCAGTCCTCCTGCATTGTAACATGAGTGCTTAACTGGGTGTGGCACCACCTGGTACCCTTGATGGGACCCTTTTTTTAGCAATGAAAAGAAATTCTCTTGGCCAGGTAATAAATAAATGAAGAAGTAAATAAAAGTGCATTTACATTAACTCAGTGGAAACACACAGGGACATATACGTCTCTGTTACCTGTATTACTTCTTCATGTATGGATTGATTGCCTCAAGGGGTTATTGCCACAGCTGAGTGCCTACGCCAGGAATAATCCACAGCTCCTGCACTCCATTTGTTCCCCTTTCGCTGCCCTTGTTGCTTGGTCACTGTGGTGGTTATTGTTTTTGTTGCTGTTGTTGCTACTGACCTTGCATCTGACAGACATAAAAGGAGAGAGCAGAGGAAATACAGGGTGGGAGAGAAAGATAGAGCTCCTAAAGACCTGCTTCACCCCCTGTAAAGCGAGTCCCCTGCAGGTGGCGGTCTGGGGGCCAGACCCCAAATCCCTCCACCTGTCCCCTCTATTCGTGAGCGCCACAAGCCCTTAACCCTCTGACATACCGCCAAACCTCCCTGGATTTGCTTTTGAAGGCAGTATCACCTGCCTCGTTTTGAATCCTCATTATCCTGAGGGTCAGTCCTGATGACAGTGTCATGACAGGACACACGGAGATCTCTGTTATCAGAGAGCACCTGGAACAGCAGCTGGGGCTCTAGTGCCAGGGCAGGAGCAACTCCCCATGCACCCTCCACGGAGTCCACCTGCCTGCATTTTGGTCCTTTTCCCTCCAAAAAAGATTTTTCCCTTTTTTCACTTTGAAACAGGCAGCAGACAGGTTACCCAGGCAGGGGAAAAAAAAATAAAAAGCCTTTTTTTTTTTTTTTTTTTTTTTTTTTCACCGAAGTGAATGACCATATTCTGGCAAGTATAGGTTTTGAACCTGAAAACTCTGTCTG